>NC_092637.1:64104700-64704700 GCF_039555335.1 Amphiura filiformis
CTCGAGAAGGAAGTGATCCTGACTTAATTACATTTGACCCCGCAAAAATATTGCATAGTGCTTAGGATGTCATAAGGAATATTCCTGGTGAATTTCAGCTTAATTGGAACTTATACATGAATTTTGATTTTTTTTAAATTTATGATTGACCTTTTGACCCCTTAATGACCTTTGACCTCAATGAAAAAAAAAAAACCTTATGTACACTGACAAAATGCATTGTTCCAATTTTAATTAAAAAATTCTACTATGTTTAGTTGTCGAGATAAAAATTCTTGAAGTTATTTAGGTTTTTGACCGGAAGTGACCCCTTAATGACCTTTGATCCCAATTCTGTGAAGGACTTTTAGACACTGACTATAGATGATGCATGTGTGTAAGTGACGCTACGGTGCTATGTAATATGTGGGAGGAGTAGCATTTTTAGTGAAAATCCAAGTTTTGGCCATTGACCGGAAGTGGATGACATTTGACCGGAAGTTGATCATGTGACATCTGTGGCACGACCAAACGGTTCTACTGACCAAGTATGGTCATCATGCCTGAAAGCATGTGGCTACGATGGCTGATTATGATGTTGACAGAAAGAAGAAAGAAGAAGAACGCGGTAAAAACAATGCACAGCGCCGATGGCGGCTGTGCAAAAACATGAAATATTACTGTTACAATCCCTATGGTTTTTAAAAGGCAATGTGGGCAGTATTTATTTTAATGCATGATAAAATAAAACAATATTTTTGGACAGATTGCTGGTTGCAGGACTTGCTGATTGTCAATATAAACAGGGCAAAAAGCGTAGGCCAGTGGGGAGGGGTGGGAGCAGAAGGGGACATAAAAAGAGGAAGGTAAAAAGGAAACAAGTCCAACAATACATGTATCTTCTCATACCCATTTATTGTGCCCTCCCCCCCACCAAGAAAGCTTGCTATACCCCTGCCGGAGGGGGCACTCCCACTTTGGAGATGACGCGTATACATGTACATGTAGGGCTGTTAAGACCCCCTTTTTTCAGCGTCACTGTCACCCAAAGACCCCATTTTTTTTACGAACACATACTCCCTGGTCACCCGAAGACCCCCTATTTTTCTATTTGATCTGTCACCCAAAGACCCTTAAAGTTCAATTTGAACAGCAACTTTCATTTATCACTGATTTTGTTAATAATAATAAAAAAACAAAGAAATTTGAAGCCATTTAGAACTAGAAATTGATTTTCGAGGTTTCTGTGGCACTGTTTCGCTCTCACCCAAAGATTCCATTTAAAAAAGGTCATGTTCTCACCCAATGACCCCATATTTTTTACATTTTGCTCTCACCGAATGCTAAAAATAATGCTCTCACCCAATGACCCCATATTTTTTTACATTTTGCTCTCACCGCGCCAGGAATTTTTTTCGGGGGCATTGAGGGGCAAAGTGAATTTCAGGGGGGCAATATCAATTAATTTTGTGCAAAATTACCACAAAAAGTGCAACAGGTGGGGGGGCAAAAGATCTGACTGGGGGGAATTTGCCCCCTCTTATCCCCCCTGGCGCCGCCACTGCACCAATTTCCCCTTACTGCGAAAGTGCCAGCCCAACCTATATTTCTTATTGAAGTGCCCCTCCCCCCCACCCCCACCCCTGCACAAGTCAACCATGTCAATTGATTGCACTCATTAATAAAATAATCCCTAAATGGGAATGGCTCCCATGAGTCCCATCATAAAGGTTGTTCCATCAGAAGATTGGTTCTAAAATAGACCTTTGACTGTTTGGTATAATTTTATCCAGATATGGCACTATGAATACTTCATGTGTCCCATTTGCCACCTTGGCTTGTAGATAATCTATGGCTTGTGCATCCTTGCATATCTCTCTGCAAGTCATTTTGTTCAGTTATCCCCCCCCCCCTCTCAGAAACAGTCACTTTCACTAGGATCCACAACATGCTCATCTATCCGGGCACAGTTCTTTAACCCCAATTTATTTGTTCATTCATTGAATGACCTACAAAAACTCATACTCTGCAGGTAGAGGTCAAATTTTGCACTATGGTTGTTTTATTGAGGTTATTGAACTATGTCATGAGGCCATTGTGGTCCATAGTGACTTCATGTGTCCCATTTGCCACCTTGGCTTGTAGATGATCTATGGCTTGAGCATCCTTGCATATCTCTGTGCAAGTCTTTGATCATTTTGTTCAGATATTTTCCTCTGTCTCAGAAACAGTCACTTTCAAGCTGGTCAATAATTTAGTGCTGATTGATCTAGCAAATGTGACCTCGCATGAGCCAAATGGTTGAAGTAGAGTCCAATAAATCATAGTTAAAATTTGACCTCAGTATGACATCATGTGTAACCAATTGTAATGCTACATGTACATTGTATGCAGGAAATGTTTTATGGAGCTTGACCCATCCTTGTGACCCATTATTTTGAATTTATGGGTGATAAAATTTTAAAGTGTTAATTAAATTATTGTTGAAATCTGTGTTTTAATTTGTGTTTCAGATATAAAGTGTGATAAAACTGGAAACCATCACCTGACACCAGCCAGTGAAGTGTGTGTGCATAAACAGTCTGAAATTGACAAGGTAGGTACAGTTAAATGAGAACTACCTGCCGATTGGTCGAAAAGACGTTTTCATTATCAATTCGCCCAATCAGCAACATTGTTAGAATAATTTCACCACACAAAAAAATTGGGGTGAATTATTTGCAAAGCTCCATTCTGATTGGTGATTAAAGTGAATATATCATGTAATTGACCAATCAGAGACAATAATGTTAGACGGGCAGGTAGTACTCAGGGGTTAGCCAGATTAGTATATATATACAAATATTGCATGTTTATGAGTTCAGTGGAAAGAATATTTTCATGAGGTGAAATATGGACTGTTCCATTCAACTTCACTTTATGTGACACAATCAAGAGGAATGAGTCGGATGTTGCTAACATTGATTTTGAGATATTGGCAAAGAAAGTGTTAAAATTCTTTGGTTTTCAGTTGTTTTCAGCGATTGATATAGTGATGTAACTTCGCAAAGAAAAGTTGTATCGACTTGGGATTTTCAGTTTCTGAAAGCTCTAAATGTCCTCTTTAGAAACATGTAATACTCATTTTCGACCATGGTCGACATGTGACTCATTCCCCTTGATCATGTCACAAATGGTCAACCTCATTTTCATGGAACAGTTAAATGGTTGTCATTCCAGAGCATCACCGTTTCCAGTCACAAGGTTGGTTCTACCATATTGAAGTACCTGGACCCATCAGATGTAGAAGAACAGATCAGAAGTAGAGGAGACAAAGAAGGTGCCATTATAAAAGCTATATCAGCTCACTCGGATCTTGTGGCTCATGTGTACGAAGGTAAGTAAACAATTCAAAAAATGAATGATTATTGAGGTCATAACTTTGAGCACGGTTTTAATGCAGTATTCATATAGTTTAGTCATCTGTCCAAAATCCCGGAAGCTCATTTCTAGGAAATTTTAAGATTATGATAGAAATGTTGGAATTAGGACGAACATTTTCCTATATGAGTTCGAAATTCTGCTTTATCTTCCTGGGGAATTTTTTTTTTCAGTCTGCAGTGATTTCACACGTATGTGTGACAGTTATATGACACAAGCGTCAAAAAGCCAGTATGGGCATGTGTGAAGCCGTGAAGCTATGTGTTCCCAGCCTTTACCAACCTGGTTGCTACATGTCCGGTTTCTTGAGATATGTCTGACCAATCAAATGTTGATGACGACAATTACACTTTTAGGATATTTGTTTTCTTCAGTGCATATCACAAGTGGCACAGCCAAAAGGTGAGCCTGGGGCACACCGACATCGCCCGGCTAATAATTACTTGGTACACCAGAGATACTAAAATCAATACCCGGGATCAATACACGTGAATGTGTTATGCACAATTTTGATATTCAGACGAAAATCTTTGGATATCGGGGTAGAAAATGATGAATATCTCCCATAAATGATTTCGTCTAAAGAAACCAGATGTGGTTCCTTGCACTTGAATATATGTGTCGAACAGATATGATAGTCGTTAGCTTGCGTCTTGAGAAAGAAGCTTGCGTCTTGAACTCAAAAACTGACAATAATTCTGATTTTATATGTGCCGAATTATATAGTGCAGTGTATAGGCCAATCGTGGGTACTCTAAAAGCATGTGACCTATGGCGTACCATGCTCCACTCACACACAGCGAGGTCAGTCACCGGGCAATTGTCAGTAGCCTTAGTCAGATGTCCTTTGGCCCATTATGCATCTCAAAACTATTAAACAGGTCGGAACAAAATGGCCATGCGTGGCGGTGGATTCAACCTACCATGGCGATTTCTGCCATGAAGATATCAGGGCGATAACAGTGTGTGGGGTGAAGTTTTGTATGACAAGACTGTGTAATAATAATAATGGCAGATGTGTTTTTTTTTAATGCATTGAACCTTTGTTTTTTTCTGCAAACATGTAGGTGGTTTGAAAATCTGGGAGTGTTCTCTAGACTTAATTCACTATCTGCAAGAGGTTGATATTGACTTTACCAACAAGAAGGTGTTGGAGTTAGGCTGTGGGGCTGGTCTGCCAGGAATCTTTGCACTCAAGCATGGTGCTGAAAACGTCACCTTGCAGGACTATGTAAGTTTGTGATGTCGCTTAAACAGGAAGCCCCGCTTGCCCAGTTCTCCACAGAAGAATACACCTGTTACTTTGATGACAGACAAAACAGAATTAACATGAATAAATTTTATCCTTGACTATATATCCTCAAGGAACTTGAACCAAAAGTGGGGCTTTCACTTTAAGATTGTGTTTGTACAATAAATCACATTATAAACTACATGACGTCACTGAGTGGGAAAACCTCATGTACTTTTGGCCCTTGAACATGGATAAAGCCTTGTAGGTGTAGACTTTATATTGAAGAGGTTTTCTTCATCCATGTTCTAGGGCCAAAGTACATGCAGGAAATGCATCATATTTACTTTTGGCCCTTGAAAATAGATAAAGCCATGTACATTGTAGGTGTAGACTTTATATTGAATGATTTGCTTCATCCATGTTCAAGGGCAAAAAGTACATGAGGTTTTTCCCGCCCAGTGACAATGTACTACAGGTTACTGAAGCACAAGGAAGACTGGAGTGGATGAGGATGACTCATACAAGGAGGAAGGGACTGCTCAATAGGGATTGGCTCAATATATGATATACCTAGTGATGGCAATTCTGTGCCATGTGTTAGACATCAAATTTGGCCACTCAGTGATCACTTGCCCCAACTCAGAAAGCCATGCCGCAACCTGTCTAAAATTGGGCCTCTTTTGCAAGTGCCAGTAAAGTGGCAGTGATTGCAATAACAATTAGGTTTTGTGACCATTTAAAAAAAAATTGTTTAGTTGCCCTTCCAAGACAAATATTTAGAGGGTCGGTAAGTTGATTCCACCCCATGGGTTTTTAGTCTCCATTTTCGTCCACTTTGAACAGGCATGGAAATTTTGCATATTTGAACATGTTTCTAATGTTTTCGTACAAAGTGCCCAACACAATGGGCACTGTCTGGTTCTAGTCACCATCCTTGTGTGTATCAGTAAAAGACAGTTCGACTGATTGATAATGTACCATGGTATGGTTTAAAAAAAATACAAAACATTCACCATCAATTATCATGTCTGTTGTTGTTTTATCAGAATGAAGAAGTATTGGAAGAGATGACAGTGCCCAATGTGCTACTCAATTCTCCAGATGACAAAGGAGATATCAATGGCAGATGTCGCTTTATCGCAGGAGACTGGAGTAGGCTGGAATCTTTCTTAAAAGACCATGACATAACTTCAAAGTGAGTTTGTATACTGAACAATATATGAAATAACAATTATATGCAAAATAACTAGATGCTGTCAAAGTGGGTATTCTTACAACATAAACGGCATCTTGTTCAGTTGTTGTTGCCGCTGTGTTAGATGTTAAACAATCTTTCATTTATGTCATTGTTATTAAAGTTGATAGGTCGGCACCATCACAGACCAGGGTCAGAAATTTGCAACTAAGTGCGAAAATACTATTGGATTCTCCAAGTGGAATTTTGCAAGAATCTATTGATTCTCGCCATATAACTTTGTATGATAAATTTTCGATAAATATTTACGAGAATCCATTTAGATTTGTGCAATTTTGTTGACGAGAATCTTTGCAAGAATGGATTCTCGCCAAATTTCTGACCCTGCAGACTCGCAGATGGTCTTCATTTTGGTCATTATGTGTCCCCTGCAAAGATGTCTTTGTTCATGTTGTCTGCTTGATTAACCCCATGAGAACTACCTGCTGATTGCCCAAGATGAATATTGTGTTCAATTTTGAACCAATCAAGGAGGGTATTAATAGGATCATCTGCAAATTTATGCAAATTTGACCATTTATAGTTTAAAGCCCAGTCATAATTGGCAATTGAAATGAGCAGTTCAAGTTATCAACCAATCAGAAATGCTGTTAGATGACCAGTAGTGTCCAGGGGGTTAACATCATTTGCATAGCTCATTACCATGTAATGATCATATTTTGTCAGCACTCGGTAGCCACCAAACAATGTGTCATCTCATTATGTGCCATATTTGTTTCATTAGGGCTCATATTGAAATTCCCTTACACAGGAAGGTGTGCGCCATCCTGCAGCCTTCCTGTGCTAGCCTTCTTTTGTTAAAATCCTGGGCAGGGTGTATCACTAATGCATATAATCCATCCGTTTTATGACCGAGCTTTCCTGAGGCGTGCGCTTAGCGAGGGGAATCCTGCCTTCTTTCTGTGTGAAAACGTGGTAGGGTATTTCAATATGAGCCCTTAACCGTCCAGGGCACTTAAGAAAGTATTTTGACAGTACTGGATGGGAGTTAATATTATATACCTCATATATAGATTCCTGTCATCTGGTTGGTTAAAAGTGCAGTCATTGAATTAGCTATGCCCTCCTTTTAAAGAATTACGTAAAAACTGAACTATTCCCGGGCAATAGTCTTTTAAAAGACTATTCCCGGGCATAGTCATTTTCACATCATCGGTGCGCGTCCGATCAAACTCTCTGCAGCGATGGCGTGTTCGCATTACAGACGCAGTGCCAACGCTGCCTGCCAGTTGCAGTGACGCGATTGGTTCATAACGAAAAACTTTCTTTGTAAATTTTACCATGGCTAGTGTGAACAATAAAATAGGCCTTTTAGCCAATCAGATGACAAAAATCTATATTAATGAGGTATATAAAACAAATATTGACTGCTTTATTCGGGTCATGGTTAACATTCCATTTCTCCACAGATATGACATCATTTTGACATCGGAAACCATCTACAGCATTGAATCACAACCAGTTCTACATGATGTTCTGAAGGCACTCCTTAGTCCTGGAGGAACAGTGTATCCTTTCTTGAAATTGCACTACATTTGTTAGCACATGCAATTGGATCCCTTCACACTTACTGATGAATGCCGTGAACAAGAACCCGGCCATGCAGCTTTTTCAGTGAATGAGTTGCTGATACCAGTCAGTATACCCAACTTGCATATTAATTAACTAAGTACAGGCACTATTATAAATTGGCAAAAAATTAAACAAACCCTATATAGTCTGTATACCTTCCTCGAGTCAGTAAAGTAAAATCAAATTTTGAGATTTTCTCAAAAACTGTTAATTTTTGCAGGAATCTGTTATGCTAGTATGATTCGTGGCATCATTTCCTTTCTGAAAATGTATACTTTTATATACTTCTCATCATTACATTTAGAGATACAATAAAAAACAACATCTAAATTACTGACTTGAGAACGGTATGAAGAATACGCAATCTTAATCTCCCACACAGGGGGTGTTCCTTGACTAACAATGTTCAGATATGTGGCAGCAAAGACTCATTATTTTGGAGTTGGAGGAGGAACCAGGATGTTTGAAGATCTTGTGAAGGAGAGAGGAGATTTTACCATCAATGTATGCAAAGAATATAAAGATGGTAGGTAGTTGTGTATAAAGTAGGGCTAGAATTTCAAGGAGGCCACCGAGGCCATTGCCTGCTCTTTTTAAGTTCTGGCCTTGGAGCCCCAGATCTTTGTCAACTGATGGCATCCTTCATCACTTGTTGGCCTCGGTGCCCTTATTTGTCTTTGTGCAGTGGCCATGAAAATGGGTGCCCAACAAATTCAAATCCAAGGCCTGGTGTAGAGATTAATTTTTGTGAGCTCAAAATGAGGATGGTGATAATAAACTCTCCACGCGGGTGTCAACTGCAGACGACACGTTCCATTTTTTTAAATTTTTTTATTTCAAAATTGTAAATTTTCATGAATATATTTGGAATCAGCATGACAAATGCCTTAAAATGAGTACAAAGAAGCGTAGTATTGGTTCAGTGGTTCTGAAGATAGCTCTTGATATTTTGAGAAAATACTGTATTGTTTGTAAAAAACGCCCCGGGGGCGTTGCATTTTTCCAAAAGGGAGCGTTTATTGAAGGTGAATTGTCAGTGAAAAAAACTTAAATATCGGGTTAAACTTGATGGTGCTCCTGTAAAAAAGAGGGATATAAGGCTACAGTATTATGGCGACGCCCATGGAAAATATAATTTTCTTGGATCATCAAGTAAGAATCTGGTGAAATTCTACCATAATTAGGCAATGGAATGGATGGAAGTGTGAGTCATAGGTTTTGTCAATGCAATACTCACACGATATAGCATGGAAATGTTTGCATTTTTGTCAATTTTTCACAGAAAAAATGGAGGGGGAGCGTTTATTACAAACAATACGGTATCTCAAACCTTGCGACTTATTATGTTGAAGCTTATGCATATGGCTAGCATGCAGAGCATAACAGAATTGTCAATTGAGTATGCTTTCAATCACAGGTATCTTTTGAGGTGGAATGTTTTTCAAGTATCATATAATTGTGAGATGTTACGAGCCACAGATGTAGATAAAATATCCTATTCTCGATCATGAGAGGATGTTCTGCATCAGCACAATTTTCATAGAATAACACGATCACATGACCTATATGATTTGACCTTGCCTACCGACTGTATCCGAACTGATTGGTCAATTCTCAAAAGCTGTATTGTGCCATAAGTGTGTGGTCTTTGTGTACTACACTCTTGACGCAAAAATCTGTGTGTACCCAAGTTGGCTCATATGATCGAGGTTTAGATATTTTAGCTAGAACTGTGTATGTATTGCCCACTAGAGTAATTTGTTCATAGAAGAAGCAGTTCTTCTGGGGTGAACCAAACCTGCCTGGTTATCAAATTATTCAGTGACAATGTTTTCTCTGAATTTGACGGGTGCTAAATGACGCAATAACATTAATACATCAATTAGCACCTTCAAATTCAGAGATTTATCTCTGGCGGGGCTTCCTTTTTATAAGGCTGTCTCAAGTTCATTTGTCTTCTCTCTGTTGTTTTAAAATGCAGGTGTCCAAAGAGAGATTCTCAAGATGAAACTCACTCATGAATCTGACAACAGGTGACGTTCCCATGGAGATGACCTCTGACGACCCTTCCAACCTAGGACAAGACTCAGGTGATGCAGGACCTGTTACAGGCCCTGCAATTTGTGAATTGGTCCATATCGTTGTTGTAGTGTAAAAGTGGAAGTTTGTTTTGGTCACATTTATTTTTTCCGCTTCTTGTGCTCTAAGCAGCCACCACTAAAATAGAAACACAAATATATTCATCTGTGTATTTGTCAATGTAAGGAAGCTTGGAATTAGAAATTTAAAATTTAAACTATTTAAAATTGGCACAACGCAAAAAAAAGAATCGCACTAAAATTTATTTTCACTTTTGCACTATGCTGATTAATTACAGAGTACTGTAAACGGTCCCTATGAGTCCGGCGGGTCAATGTCACACTAGTGTAAGCAAGCTGGTTGTTTCTAAACAACTTACCAAATAAGGGAAGGAATGTGTGCAGGAATTTCACTCCATATGGCCAACCTGACTCTTAGAAAGTGCAGTGCACAGATGTCAGCCCTGGCCTATAATCTTGAATGCATGTATATGATGCCCTGAGTGTGGGAGGGAACCACTGTAAAGAGGGCACTGCCATATATTATGTCACTCTTTATCGTTATTATTATTAGAATTATAATACAAAATACAGTTTATAGCTCTCTGTGGTTGGTCAACAATGATATGGTGGCCCTAACACGGGGCCATATACACTGCTGACCCCACTAAAAGACTGAACCTTAGCTTGGAAATCTTGAAAGTGAAAAGTAGACAGTCAGTCGATGGTGGGGTCAGGAAAGTCAAACTGTTTATATCCAGAATTTTTGAAACTTCTAGACTGAAACACACAGGCATATAATTTTGACTGTGAAATTGACATTATTTCTCATCATGATTATTAAACAAGCAATTGTACTGTTTATTGCTTGATTAGCTAATATTGTGTCAATGTTAAGCAGCTTTGAAATGATACAATTAGTCAAAATTCTTATCATTTGAACAGATCAATACTTGTTTGGCAAAATAATTGTGGCCCTTCTTGTAGTGTGTATCAGTCACATCTTGAATGTCTCAAAAATTCTGGTAATTGATGTAAAAGATTTAAGCGTGGGCAATCTGAATCAGAAATGCAGAAAATGCAAATATGTGACATGATTTATCCAAACTGCTTTCTGCACAATTCATCATTGAAGTTTTCCTAAATGACATAGGTGTAGGCCTAAATTTAAGGTTGGTCTGAACCCTGGAATTATGGAAACTTTCGGGCCTCATCTTTTAAATTGTTGGTCTAAAGTATATAAAAGTATACATATTTAGAATGGCAAAGACTTGATAAGTTCATCTGTGAGGTCAAATTTGGGCCAAAATGCCATTTTTGGCCCAAAATTCCAAAAATAACGTTGTTTTTTTATTAATTTTTAAAAACTAGATCAAAATATCTAGCACTGGTTTTTTAATTTTTTTGAATTTCAACCAACTTTGAGAAATTTGCACCAAAAATGGTCAAAAAATGCTGATTTTTCAAAAAAATCATAAAAAAGCCAGATTTTGACCCAAATTTCAAATATTTTAAAGGATTTAAGAAGTGGCTACTTTATACCAATTTATCAGCAGTAGATAACTACTTCATCAATACTGCTATCAGCAGTTGATAGCTACTTACATCAATCTAAGTCTGTGGGTGGAATAGTTAGGGTGGGCTGGGACTTAAGATTGATTTTAGGATTTAAGCATAGGCTACTTTATACCAATATATCAGCAGTAGATAGCTTCTTCATCAATACTGATATCAGCAGTAGATAGCTTCTTCATCAATACTGATATCAGCAGTAGATAGCTTCTTCATCAATACTGATATCAGCAGTAGATAGCTTCTTCATCAATACTGATATCAGCAGTAGATAGCTTCTTCATCAATACCGATATCAGCTGTAGATAGCTGCTTCATTAATACCAAATGCAGGAAGCATAGAGCTACTTAACCAGACTTGGGCGATATTTTTATTAATCAAAAATAATTGATTTTTTTTTTAATCAGGTACTCGATTATTTAAAAATACAGTAATCAAAATATCGACATTTAGATTTTATCGAAAAAAATTGAGCCTAATAAGAAGTAGCCTAATACAAATATTAGCATTATGTACTTTGTCAATACTTTTTCAATATCTACTTGCATGAACAGTTTGTTCATCATCTCCTGGCCCAACAACAGTGACATACCTGGTGAACCTGTCCACATATAAGCTGTGTTTCAATAGTTCATAATTAACCCTAGTTGCTGCTGGGAAACTAGTGAAAACCCTATTAAGATGATGAGGTACTTATTATTGTACGTAATCTTTCATTTAATTTGACTTGATATACATGTATGACTGTCTTGCAATGGTTTACTGCCGGCATATATTATGGCCATCGCATAAGGGTGTCCGGACAATATTATGAACGAGAGTGAAAGGTAGTACTGGGCTTTGTAAACAACTCATGTTTCTTGATATAGGTAGTGTACTAAAGTTAGTAATTTCTTCATTGGTACGTGTACCCAATTCTTTATCTTACATGGACCATTTTAGTTCATGATCGTGTCTTTCAGACCTAGGGCACTTACACCAAGTACAGCTGTATTTGCTATTACATGCACCCAACCCTGTCATTTCATTAATAAATTTCAAATCAGCACCCAAATAGTACTGCAAATCAACAGGACAAGTTATTCCGAATTAGTCATATCTTGAAATATCCCGTCAGGTAATGTAGTCAATTTCTAGAGTGAATGAACTTTGCGTAATATTTCTGTTAAAATGTTTCATCGTTGGCAACATCATTACCATTGTTATCGCTGTCGCAAGTCAAACGAGCTATTACATGCACCCAACCCTGTCATTTCATTAATAAATTTCAAATCAGCACCCAAATAGTACTGCAAATCAACAGGACAAGTTCTTTCGAATTAGTCATATCTTGAAATATGTATGTACAATCTCACTTGTATACCTACTTCAGCAGCCACTTGTTGTGTTGTTTTGGCTATGGCGTATACTTCATCATCTCCTGGACAGGGGCCGTTTGCTTGACGATGCTCCTCATAGCATTGTTGTTGGATCCTGTGTGTGGTATCAAATCAGTCATATCTTGAAACATCCCGTCAGGTAATGTAGTCAATTTCTAGTGAATGAACTTTGTCGTATTTCTGTTAAAATGTTTTGTCGTTGGCAACATCATAACCATTGTTATCGCTGTCGCAAGTCAAATGAGCATGACAGAATGTATCTACAATCTCACTTACCTACTTCAACAGCCACTTGTTGTGTTGTTTTGGCAATGGCGTAAACCTCATCATCTCCTGGACAGGGGCCGTTTGCTCTACGATATTCATCGTAGCATTGTTGTTGGATTCTGTGTGTGGTATCACGCAGAATCCAGTGTTGGGCATTCCTTGCTCGTCTCGCGCTGTCTCTGTATGACTGTGACAAAAGATATGAATAGGAAAGTTTTTATGAATTTTTTTCTGTTGTAACTTAAAAGTCACAAATTTAAATAAGTCAATTAATAAGCTGGTGGGCATGGTTAGTAGGGGTGTGGAGGAGGGCATGATAATATTTACAGGTTGCCATTTCCAAATTGAACTCCCCCCCCCCCCCATGCATTAAAGGTTTGGGAGTTAAACAGTTGATGGTCAGAAGAAGCTTCGTATGTTGGAGGGTTTGGAGGAGCTTGGGGAAACGTTTGCAGGTTGCCATGTCCAAACTGAATCATGGCCCCAAACAGTCTTAACATTATTGCACAGTTGCCTTGTTTTGTACATTTGATATTTATTTCAAAACTCTTGTTATTCAGTTGTAACTGCATTCGCCATCTTTTTTTCACTGGCTCATCAGCTGAGATGGCTTCTCCTCCATATAAGCCAGTTAAGTGCACTGAAAAATGTTTCTACCTTCACTGGATCAACATATTCAGAGTTGATGCAACTACATGTATGATAATTTCCACTCATGCACTCAAAGCAGTACTAGCAACTTAACTTTCTTGTTTGTAGTTGGCCATCTACATGGCATGAAGAAACCCAGTGCAACTTTTGAGTACCATCTATAGTTTCATATAGGTACCTCTTGACTCGCGCTCTATGTCATCAGGTTTCAACTCAAAAAAGTGTCTGCCATGAATTGCAGAACTTGACTGCTGTGTGTCTGCATGAAAATGCTGTTAACAAGATGTAGAAGCTGTTGTAGAAGATCATCAGCGTTTATGACAGCTTTCCTGGCGGCAGTTTTGATCACACTAGCAGCAGAGTCAACTTCGCCTTTACCATGCCCACTGCTGGAATCTTTAAGATCATGGGACTCCAAGATCTTCTTCTGCCCTGGACATATCACTAAATACATGGCACTCTTATATTATGCTGCACATCCGTCACTCCGACAGTGTAATTGTTCAATTCAGCAATTACAATATCCTTGATCATCTTATGTACAAAGTGATAATCATGACGTAAATCATTACTGAATACCATCCAATGTTCTTTAACATGTGTGTCCTCTGTGCGATCTGTTGGTATTTTTGGTCTCCAGATAACCAATGAATGTATAGTAACTTGTTTGGTAGCCCAGTGAAGACTTTGCACTTCTTCTTGTATTGTGCATGCCAGATTTTCTGAGAAGTCGAGCTCCAGAGCTACAGGTGTTGCAGGTAGATAAGCAATGAGGCTTTGCTACTGCTTGCGCTGCCATTTGGAAGTGAACACATGATATGGCTATCTCTTCAATGATTTTTAAAACATTTAACCAATTCATATGGGGGTGTATGTTTTTTTAAGTAAGTTATCGGTTCTTTCCATCTGTTTTGACATACTCTACTAGGTTACTTTTTCAGTTCCTTCATCAGTAACTTCCTTCCTAAGTAGTCATAAACTCTTGCCGACACAGTGGGCATGGATGTGCTCGCACAACGTCTGCATTAGGATCATTCATTGGTAAGCAATTTCGACAAAATGTATGGCCACAGGGTGTGGTTGTTGCATCCTTAATTGTCAACAGGCAGACGCTACAATTAAATATGACTTTGAAAGTATTTATTTCAAAACTCTTGTTATTCAGTGTTAACTGCATTCATCGTCTTTTTCTTACTGGCTCAGGTGAGATGGTTTCTCCTCCATATAAGCTATTTGCACAGAGCTGCTTTCACCAGCAACAAGCGATAACTTTTTCTCGCTTGTACTAAAACTGCCTCTGACATCGAGCCATGCCTCTCTGGTAAGCAATTTCGACAAAATGTGTGGCCACAGGGTGTGGTCGTTGCATCCCTAATTGTCAACAGGCAGACGCTACAATTAAATATGTCTTTGAAAGTATTTATTTCAAAACTCTTGTTATTCAGTGTTAACTGCATTCATCATCTTTTTGAGGTGAGGCGGTAACTTCCTTCCTAAGTAGTCATAAACTCTTGCCGACATAGTGGGCATGGATGTGCTCGCACAACGTCTGCATTAGGATCATCCATTGGTAACCAATTTCGACAAAATGTATGACCACAGGGTGTGGTTGTTGCATCTCTAATTGTCAACAGGCAGACGCTACAATTAAATATGTCTTTGAAAGTATTTATTTCAAAACTCTTGTTATTCAGTGTTAACTGCATTCATCATCTTTTTGAGGTGAGGCGGTAACTTCCTTCCTAAGTAGTCAAACTCTTGCCGACATAGTGGGCATGGATGTGCTCGCACAACGTCTGCATTAGGATCATCCATTGGTAAGCAATTTCGACAAAATGTATGACCACAGGGTGTGGTTGTTGCATCTCTAATTGTCAACAGGCAGACGCTACAATTAAATATGTCTTAGAAAGTATTTATTTCAAAACTCTTGTTATTCAGTGTTAACTGCATTCATCATCTTTTTGGGTGAGGCGGTAACTTCCTTCCTAAGTAGTCATAAACTCTTGCCGACATAGTGGGCATGGATGTGCTTTCGCACAACGCCTGCATTAGGATCATCCATTGGTAAGCAATTTCGACAAAATGTATGACCACAGGGTGTGGTTGTTGCATCTCTAATTGTCAACAGGCAGACGCTACAATTAAATATGTCTTTGAAAGTATTTATTTCAAAACTCTTGTTATTCAGTGTTAACTGCATTCATCATCTTTTTGAGGTGAGGCAGTAACTTCCTTCCTAAGTAGTCATAAACTCTTGCCGACATAGTGGGCATGGATGTGCTCGCACAACGTCTGCATTAGGATCATCCATTGGTAAGCAATTCGACAAAATGTATGACCACAGGGTGTGGTTGTTGCATCTCTAATTGTCAACAGGCAGACGCTACAATTAAATATGTCTTTGAAAGTATTTATTTCAAAACTCTTGTTATTCAGTGTTAACTGCATTCATCATCTTTTTGAGGTGAGGCGGTAACTTCCTTCCTAAGTAGTCATAAACTCTTGCCGACATAGTGGGCATGGATGTGCTCGCACAACGCCTGCATTAGGATCATCCATTGGTAAGCAATTTCGACAAAATGTATGACCACATGGTGTGGTTGTTGCATCTCTAATTGTCAACAGGCAGACGCTACAATTAAATATATCTTAGAAAGTATTTATTTCAAAACTCTTGTTATTCAGTGTTAACTGCATTCATCATCTTTTTGAGGTGAGGCGGTAACTTCCTTCCTAAGTAGTCATAAACTCTTGCCGACATAGTGGGCATGGATGTGCTCGCACAACGTCTGCATTAGGATCATCCATTGGTAAGCAATTTCGACAAAATGTATGACCACAGGGTGTGGTTGTTGCATCTCTAATTGTCAACAGGCAGACGCTACAATTAAATATGTCTTTGAAAGTATTTATTTCAAAACTCTTGTTATTCAGTGTTAACTGCATTCATCATCTTTTTGAGGTGAGGCGGTTTCTCCTCCATATAAGCCAATTAAATACACTGATACATCGCCTTTTTTGTCAACTATTTGTACAGAGCTGCTTTCACCAGCAACAAGCGATAACTTTAATTTTTCTCGCTTGTACTAAAACTGCCTCTGACATCGAGCCATGCCTCTCTGGTAAGCAATTTCGACAAAATGTGTGGCCACAGGGTGTGGTCGTTGCATCCTTAATTGTCAACAGGCAGACGCTACAATTAAATATGACTTTGAAAGTATTTATTTCAAAACTCTTGTTATTCAGTGTTAACTGCATTCATTGTCTTTTTCTTACTGGCTCAGGTGAGATGACTTCTCCTCCATATAAGCCAATTAAATACACTGATGCATCGCCTTTTTTGTCAACTATTTGCACAGAGCTGCTATCAGCAACAAGCGATAACTTTTTCTCGCTTGTACTAAAACTGCCTCTGACATCGAGCCATGCCGCTCTGGTAAGCAATTTCGACAAAATGTGTGGCCACAGGGTGTGGTCGTTGCATCCCTAATTGTCAACAGGCAGACGCTACAATTAAATATGACTTTGAAAGTATTTATTTCAAAACTTTTGTTATTCAGTGTTAACTGCATTCATCGTCTTTTTCTTACTGGCTCAGGTGAGATGACTTCTCCATATAAGCCAATTAAATGCACTGATGCATCGCCTTTTTGTCAACTATTTGCACAGAGCTGCTTTCACCAACAACAAGCGATAACCTTTTCTCGCTTGTACTAAGACTGCCTCTGACATCGGGCCATGCCTCTCCCTTAGTTATTGTAATAGTCACACTGTCCCTCAATCCAGCATTATCTAATGTTTCCAGACTGGGGTGGTGATGGTGGTGGTAGTGGTTCACGGCTTGTTGATGCCCCCTGCTGTAATCTTGATGATTGTCGTGACATTTTTGGTTGGTTGTTATTTCGCTTCTGTGGTAATCTCAGTTTACTGTAGTTGAGTTGTTTTCTGGCCGAGCGCAGTAACAAAATGATTATCTTTACGAGTGCTTCATTTACGACATGAAGTATTTGTGTCTTTTGTTATTACATACTTCGGTAGTTGGTGCACCCTTCCTCTTGTACTAAAACTGCCTCTGACATCGGGCCATGCCTCTCCCTTAGTTATTGTAATAGTCACACTGTCCCTCAATTTAGCATCATCCTTGCAAATAGGACAATTCACCATGTTTCCAGACTGGGGTGGTGATGGTGGAGGTAGTGGTTCACGGCTTGTTGATGCCCCCTGCTGTGATCTTGATCATTGTCACGACATTTTTGGTTGTTATTTCGCTTCTGGTAATATCGGTTGACTGTAGTTGAGTTGTTCTCTTAAGATTGACAAATCTGTCACAAAAATGAAAATAACACCTGGTTATAAAGTAAAAATGTTATGTTCGACGGCATTTTGTACCATGAAGTATTTAACCAGCGATGTAGTCATTAAGTCTTGCCGACACAATGGGCATGGATGTGCTCGCACAACGTCGGCATTGGCATCATCCAATGGTAAGCAATTGCTACAGAATATGTGGCCACATGGTGTGGTCGTTGCATCCCTAATAATCAACAGGCAGACGCTACAATTAAATATGTCTTTGAAAGAAATTATTTCAAAACTGGTTATTCAGTTGTAACTGCATTTGCTGTCTTTTTCTCACTGGCTCCGGTGAGATGGCTTCTCCTCCCAAGCCAATTAAATGCACTGATGCATCGCCTTTTTTGTCAACTATTTGGATAGAGCTTCTTTCTCCAGTAACAAGCGATAATGTTTTCTTGTTTGTACTAAAACTGCCTCGGGCATTGGGCCATGTCTCTCCCTTAGATGCTACAATTAAATATGTCATTGAAAGTATTTATTTAAAAACTCTTGTTATTCAGTTGTAATTGCATTCATCATCTTTTTCTAACTGGCTCCTGTGAGATGGCTTCTCCTCCCAAGCCAATTAAATGCACTGATACATCGCCTTTTTTGTCAACTATTTGGATAGAGCTTCTTTCTCCAGTAACAAGCGATAATGTTTTCTCGTTTGTACTAAAACTGCCTCGGGCATTGGGCCATGTCTCTCCCTTAGATGCTACAATTAAATATGTCTTTGAAAGTATTTATTTAAAAACTCTGGTTATTCAGTTGTAATTGCATTTGTCGTCTTTTTCTAACTGGCTCCTGTGAGATGGCTTCTCCTCCCAAGCCAATTAAATGCACTGATACATCGCCTTTTTGTCAACTATTTGGATAGAGCTTCTTTCTCCAGTAACAAGCGATAATGTTTTCTCGTTTGTACTAAAACTGCCTCGGGCATTGGGCCATGTCTCTCCCTTAGATGCTACAATTAAATATGTCTTTGAAAGTATTTATTTAAACACTCTGGTTATTCAGTTGTAATTGCATTTGTCGTCTTTTTCTAACTGGCTCCTGTGAGATGGCTTCTCCTCCCAAGCCAATTAAATGCACTGATACATCGCCTTTTAACTTCATTCGTCGTCTTTTTCTCACTGGCCCAGGTGAGATCTTCTCCTCCATATAGTATAGTATATTCCTCCACGTGGTGTGAAGTAGTAAGCACGTCCTGTCTTCAGTATTGGTTTCAGTAATATTTGGTTCACTAAAACAGTACACCAAGTGCAATGTAGTCAAACTCTTGCTGACATATAGTGGGCATGGATGTGCTCGCACAACATCGACATTAGCATCATCCAATGGTAAGCAGTTACGATAAACTGTGTAGCCACAGGGCCACTTTTATGATGGTGTGATATGCCTTCCCCACCAGAAAATCCCCTTCCACAATAGCTTCTGTCCAATATAAAGCCTGAGTCCCCATGGTGAATGTCCCTCCCAGTGTTGAATCTCTGTACAAATCGGAAGTGCTACAAGTTTCCCAATTTGTCCTCTGTTAACCCCAAAAAGTGTAACCCTCCCATCATCTAATACAGTTATTGTATGGCCTGCCCTCCTTCTGATCTTATCATTTTCCGGTAAATTTTGTTTAATAATGTAGTCGTCGACCTCCCTGGCCTGTCTGGTAGTAGGCCTAGCCTTAATCTTGATGAGGTATCTTGTGGCTGAGTAGTTCTGAAAAAGAAGAAAATTGTATTAGTGTTTTACATTAATATAATTTAATCCTGAGACACTGTCATTCCTGATGGCAATGTGTCCCTACTCGTCTCCAGCCACTAGCTGTGGCCAATCTTCTAGGAATTGTTGATACTCCATCTGTTCATTCGCTCTCCTCTCTGTTTCCTCTATTTGCCGTTCAATTTCTTCCAACCTCTGGACCTCTTCTTCTTCCTTAATCTTCCTCTATAGATGTCGCTTTTCACGTTCCTTCCTTTCTACTCTGTCTTGCTGTTCCTTCAACTTCCATTCTGCTTTCCCCAATCTCTGTTCCAGCTTGCCTAACTCACTTTCCTGTGCACTAACTCTTCTTTCCCTTTCCATCAACTCCATCTCCCACTGTTGGTGTTCTCGTCTCCTTATCTTCATCCAACGCTGGCACTGTCCTTCAGTTTGACATCAGCAATCTCTCTAATATAAATGGTCTTAAACATGTTGCCCGAGACATTTATATCTGCATGTGTGGCGTCCATGATGGCATATGTGGTTGGTTTGTTGTGGATCCAAAGTTCACAACTGGTATTGTTGGTATACCTTGAGCAGCAGTATCTTTGTCAACTGACATTTTATGTTGATTATCCTTGCTAGCCAGAGCCTAAGCTTGGCATCAATCCTTGTCCTCATCTCATCTGGAACCGTCTCAATCAATTCCACATCATGCACTATGTTGTACACACAACATGTACAAGCAACATTTGATGAAGACGGATCCAGCCCACTAAAATCACACTCGTATTTCTCGTCCACCATGGTGGTATAAATGGATAAGGAATGAATGAGGAACACAAGAATCGATAAACCTTATCACGTTGCCCTGACGTGCCAGTTTTTCTCTCTCAATAGGCAATATGCACATTGCACTAACTACAGAATCATTTTCAACTGCTATGGCATTCAACAATGTTCTACATGATTTTACCGAATTTGTTGTAGAGCTGGTACCATTGCAGCTTCAAGGATTTTCATTACGTTTGGAATATTGAAGGATATAGCGAAGTAATCCACAGAGACTACACTGGATCATGCTTGCACCATGAAATTCTTCTGGTATATGGTTGTTAGAAAAGTCTACTCTGGCATTTTCAAAGAAAAATTTCTGCCTCATCATAATCAAATGTTAGTTTGTCAGAAATGGAATCGATTCAAATATGACGGAGATACTTTTGCAGGTCCTGTGAGTCTTGAGTTAAAAGTTATTTAATGGTGAAATAAAACTAAACTAAACTAAACTTGAGTTATGTTGTGAAAATCGAGCAAGTTTTCGAAGTACGTAATTTGTAGAATGACCTTTTGAAAAAAAATCAATGAATGGCGTATTTGGGGGGACTGAGTTAGTAAGAGATCGGCCCGGAGATTTGAACGCACATGTCATGCATGCACGATGTGTATTAAATACTGTGTTTTCTATCTACTGCAGCTGCATTCATGCATTATTTTAGAACCAAATTATGCATCACTTACTGGTTATTTTCGATATTACGTTCAGTATCAGGCTCAACAGGCTCATCGGAGATCCCTAACATTGTGAATGCTGACGATTATGAGTGGCGAGTGAATTTTGTTCTATTTACAATACGGTGCAAGTCGGAATGTTTATATTTAGCGCGGTTCATGGAACTGAGGTCAGGTCTACCACGGACGTCGTTGTAATCATAGATGCGCAAAAGTCGATTATGCAAATGAGCCTTTGCTGAGCAAATATTCTCGCGGTGCATTGTGGGAAGGATACTGCCTGATTCGGAAGGTTGCTGCCGTCGTGGGCAGTGCTTCCAGATTGGGCAGTCGAACCGGACTGAAAACGACACCGCTTATTTAATATTTCATACCAAGCGACAAACGCAATAATCTTAAATATTCTTTCAAATATACGACACGATCTGCCGTTGACATCTGGACGAACTCAGACGAATGTCAGACTCTCACCATTTGAATTAACTTTGGCGAAGGCAGTTTTGGCTTCCTTTTCCGTTTCAATTTGAAATTCACAGGCGAACATTCTTTGGGGGCAGGTGCGTTGATGATTTCATCAATATTGTTTACCCTTATCGTTACTATTACTTTTACATTTCACTCTACTGTCTTAAGCAGACACGGTTGATGTCAGGTCACCCAGTTTGAACTGTCATATCGACATTCAACATAATGCTAATTCTCTCTCCATTCCCAGCGCATCTTCATACATCTTACTAATCGCAGATGTCTCGCTCGCATCAACTTTACACAAATCTCTTTTCACAGTTTTTACGACTGCACTGTCTGTACTGTTTTCCAACAAACTCTTATACTAGTTCTCTTGGTGTTATGCTAGTTTCATATAATAACCTGCTAGGGGATCTGATATATCTACTTTACTCCTGCTAAATTGCAGCACCCTATCCCCGCTTTTGTTCGTGACGGTTGTGTTTTGGGATGGTGATCCAAAAGACATCTAATAAAAGTTCTTCCTGAATGTCAAATCATTGGTAGAATTAATATCACCAATGGTCATGACTTGCACCTTAATTAAATCAGTGTGACTGCGTACTGTCTTTTTCTGGGCCAACATGTTTTATGTTGTATGTTGACCTGAAGATGCCTTTTGTACCTTTCCGATTCCTGAAAGTACTTTCAAAATGTTTCGTACATCTTGTGTACTGATCAAGTGAACTCCCTTTATCTTACAGAGAGTCCAAATAGTTTTTTAGATATCTATAAGCATTAAACACATTTTAATGTGTCTCGTTTACTCTCTTTTCACAGTTTTTACGACTGCACTGTCTGTACTGTTTTCAAACAAACTCTTATGCTGGTTCTCTTGGCGTGGCGCTAATTTCATATAAAAGTAAATCCTGAATGTCAAATCATTGGTGGAATTAATATCACCAATGGTCATGACTAGCACGCTAATCAAATCTGTATATGACTGTATACTGTCTTTTTTTGGGCCGACACATTTTACGTTGTATGTTGACCGGAAGATGTCTTTCCGATTTGTGACAGTGGCAATCCTCACCTTTCTGTGTCTTGCCAAGTTGTTCCAACCTGGTTGTCGATTGTAATACTAGCATGTTGAAAACAATACATAAAATGCAGATGTGCTTGCAAAATGTTTTGTACATCTAGTAAGTTTATAAAGTGAATCTACTTAATCTTACAGAGAATCAAAACAGTGTTTCAGAAATCTGTAAGCATTGAACGCATTTTGAGTTGTTATAATATTATAAAGCAGTACCACAGAGAACTCTGTGTGCTATCCTACGAAACCATTACACAGGAAAGCCATTCAAGTGTGTGGTATTTGAAGTCTACACCTTAGAAAATATACTTCATTCATCTAGTCAATACTTCTTTTAGAGCCCAAAAGGTTCAAGTAGCTGTTCTGGGAGTTGCAGATGGTCTGTATCAGAGAGCGAATATAATTGCCGATAAATTTGTCCTTAAACACCTTTTCCTTGATGTGGTGTTTGTAAATTGGGTCCTTATCGTACTTGGAGCTTACACTCTTTGCCAGCAGATAAATTCGTCCTTAAACACCTTTTCCTTGATCAGGTGTTTGTAAATTGGGTCCTTATCGTACTTGGAGCTTACACTCTTTGCCAGCAGATAAATTCGCCTTAAACACCTTTTCCTTGATGTGGTGTTTGTAAATTGGCTCCTTATCGTACTTGGAGCTTACACTCTTTGCCAGCAGATAAATTAGTCCTTAAACACCTTTTCCTTGATCAGGTGTTTGTAAATTGGGTCCGTATCGTACTTGGAGCTTACACTCTTTGCCAGCAGATAAATTCGTCCTTAAACACCTTTACCTTGATGTGGTGTTTGTAAATTGGGTCCTTATCGTACTTGGAGCTTACACTCTTTGCCAGCAGATAAATTCGTCCTTAAACACCTTTTCCTTGATGTGGTGTTTGTAAATTGGCTCCTTATCGTACTTGGAGCTTATTTTGCCAGCAGTAATTTTTTGCCGCCGTAGGTCAAGCTGTCGGGGAAAAAATTGACAAATTGCTTGTAGAAAAACTATTCCTCATGAGAAAGGTCAGTTAGAGAGGTTATGTTCGTTATATTTTCATAATCAGTATGTTGTTTACTCAGAAGAGGTGAAATGTTTCACCTTGTCTTACTCTTACTGCAATCGAATGTGTTTGAACGTTTGCAGTTTTCCTTGACATAAAATGTTGCTGTTTTGTACATGTTATAAATAACTATCCAGGGTGAAACATGTGCTTGCAAGAGATAATGACGTTTGGTTCTTGGTCATTTTCCCTAAACTGGACTTAACACTAGTCGATTAGGAGATATTTAACAATATCTCCATAATCTTCACGGTGCAGGGATGTTATTTTCTTTAGGCAAGAGTGCACTGGTGTAATTCGTTTACGCCTAATTGACTTGTGCTTCAAGGAGAGGATATTGCTTTTGTGGTATGAAGGACCAGGAGGTCTACCTCAAGGTGTTTCCACACTATGGCTGGTTGTAGGCGTTTGACAATCAGGGTAATGCAACTTGAAATTGATAGTTGAATAACTCTCTGAATGATTGCATGATAAACAAGAAAATTTAAGTTGGCCTAGTTTCAAAAAAGTTTGGTCAGGTGCAATACAAGAATCTTTGTCACAGTAATCTTTACAATGTGGACAGGCAGAACAAACCTGGAACCAAATGTCAATGCAAGCTTGACAATATAATATGTAACAACAATCCACTTGAATGGGATTGACAGAACTTTTATCACAAAGAGTACATATCATGTTATTCTCGCACATAGTACAATTGTGTGAAGAGCCACTTGATTCCAGATTTTTGACAGTACGCTCTAGTTTCTCATCCATCATTTTGGTTTCTATTGTGATGTCATATAATATTTGCTGCCATTTTCTGATGTAATTGTTATATTAGATCCATTCAAAGCTTTTTTTCTCTTTTTCTTTTGGCCTCAGATGCCCAATGGCATGGAATCATTTTCATCACACAGAGAAACAAACTATGGTCTTGTCCAAAACTGTGAATTTGGTTGTGTTTCATTAAAGATAATTATCTTCTGATTTTGGGAATCAAATGTCCATACAGACATGAGTACAAATGCATAGTGCATTGACTTTTGGGTAAGTTTTCTTTTGAGACTTTGATTTCATCCAACCCATCCCCACCATCTTTAAATCTACAAAAAAGTAGTTACTCCAAATCCTGGAGATCAAACCTTTTGGCTTCCAGCCCCTTCTCAAGTACTCTGCAAGAGTCTGAGCTATTGCTTGATCATATCGCCACCTATAACCAGCCATATTTGGGAGAAGAAAGCCAGGATATTTGAGTCCACTCATGATATCAAATGGCTCACTATTTGATCATCCAATAGAGCAAAAGGCATCTGGATCAGTTCTTGCCAATGGGAATTCTGCAGGAGCAGGGAGCAATTTCATTTTCGAAACATTGTAAAAGAACTAGGGTTTAGACAAACTAGCTACCACACTAAGACTAATTCTATGAGGAGGATTATATGTCACAGTGTACCTCGTGTTGCGCATGAAGATTTCAAAGCCTTGCCATCAAGTATCTTGTTCAGAGCTGATCTGTCATTGGCACCATAGACTGTTGACTTACCTAGGGGGGCTATAAACTGGTCTTCTTCTTCACGCTTAAACCTGTACTCAATTTTTGTTTTAGCTTCAGTTTTCAGTGGAATTTCAATTCCTTTCTCCGCAGCAGCTTTAATCTCTTCCTCCGACAAATATAATGGCTGCTCTCAGTCAAAAGGGTTTTATAATCAATTTCGTGCTCGGAGTACCTTCTTATTAACTCGCACTGAGCGGGGTATTTAATGGCGTCAACTTTTTGTGTCCCCTCCAAATTCACTCCCATCCTCGTTGCCACCAAGTTACGCATGATTACTGGTTTACTTAGTAACCTGAAGAGAAATATACGTATTACATCTAAAAATATAGACACAGATATTAATACATTTCACAACACAGTGTTTCACGCCAAAGCGATCTTCAGGATCCTGAAGATCGCTTGCGTGAAACACTGTGTTGTGAAATGTATTAATATCTGTGTCTATATTTTTAAAATAGCTCTACCATTTATTGGTATCGAGCACTGTATAGCTGTCTGTGATACTTTTAATTCTTCGTATTACATCTACATATGTCTGGGTGAGGGTGACTCAGGAAACTCTGTAGAAAACACTTTATTGACTAAAGAATTCTGTACATCGTCCCTGTTACATGTTGTGCTTCCCTGGGCAGGGCATTACATGCTAATCCCTTGCTGGACATGAGCAAGTCTGCGTATACATGTGGTTAACAATACTTTCAAGGATACAACGTTCACAGACGAATGAGTGACAGCCGTAAACGGCATATAACCATATCTTGTTTCCTGCCCACACCGCCCGTGACAAAATGTTAGCTGGGTTGATTCTCGCATGTGCATTGTGCATATTAGGGTGCATCATACGCCCCCTATGTCAACGGATTTTATTGCTATTTGGTGAAAGTGTGCCACTTGCTAAAATATTAATCCCCACCAAATTTAAATTCAATCCGAAGTCGTCTAGTGGGTCCACCGGGGCTCAAAGTTTCGACGCGATCTTTACAGCAAATGCCGCGATTTCACATAAGGCAGCCATTTATATTCCCATTACTTTACACAGTGAAATCATGGCTCCCGGATGGGATTTGTATTCTATTCATGCTTAAAAGTGTGGTAATGGAATATTTTATGGTTTTACATCATTTTCTAGTGATTGACAAGTGTTATACAATTACTACTGCATCAGAAATGAATAGCTGCCCTATACAAACATGTATATTTCCATTACTTTGACAGTGAAATCATGGCTCCGCATGAATTTTTAGGCTTAACAGAGTAGCAATGGCTTCATATAATTTTTAGTGACTGACAAGTGTTGTACAATACTACTATTCTCATATATTGTAAATGAGACTATTCACCTTGTCCAAGTCGCCATGCAGTTTCATTAAAGTTGCAGTTTATGCGTTTTACAGATTTGGCCGCTTTCTTCTGTCGCCTTCCACAGTCTGTAAGATAGCCTGATAATGCTCCTCAGAACGGGCAGCTGACAGGAAGTCAGAACTTAGCTTTACACCACGCTCTGCTGCATCGCTTTACAACGTTAATGGCACGGACATTGGCAACAGAGGTCTGGAAAGCTGGGGATTGAGGCCAAGTGTCAACGCTGTCTGAAAGGAAGCCATCATCAAGCTGCAAAATGCGCATGGTGAACCAAGAGTCCGTTCCTGCTAGGTCAGCTAGGGTTGTTGCTTCTGTGATGTTTGTTGGGAAATTAGGTTTCTTGAAGCCTTTACCATAGCGGTTACTTGGGATGATAATTTCTGTGTCAGGTTTGACTGCCAGGAGCTTACAGGCTAGAGCTTGTTTCTCTACTCCAGGTACTTTTTCACTGAAGAGTGCTAGTGGAACCATCTCTTCCGTGAGATACCACAGATGCCGCTCCATTGCTGCGATGGCACTTGCAGAAACACAAGCATTCACCTCTGAATACAGCAACAACTGCTTGTATAACTTCAAGTCGTTATACGGCGCATCAACAGCATTGCTACATGTTAACCACCATGTGCTGTATATGATGGTTGCGAATGTGACAAAGTCGCGAATCTTCGGGGGTTGGTGCTTTGTTGTGACTGTTCCTTTTGGGAGTTGCCGAATATGATCTTGCAAAAGAGAGATCTTGATTGAATATAATAATTTGGCCATCCACCTTGCCTTATGTACTGCTCCTGGCCGCTTGAAAGTGATGGAAGTCTGGAATCCAAGGTAGAACATGGAGAGCTCAACAAACTCATTATAATCATCTCTTACAAGATCCATTTTGGACCTCAGGACAATTTCAGCATCAGCTTTGAATTTCCGCAGTAAGGTCTGTTGTGTCTGACTAAACTCAGTAATGTCAAATTGGGCAAGTGGCTGCTCGCTATTCTGCGGCAATATGTTGTAGTTGGATTTGTATCGGGAAAAGAGGGTTACCTCAGGTGATTTGGATGTCTCTATTTGGAGATCCTTGAAGATTTGGGTCAGCATGACCTCGCCTACATGGTGTCGGCATGCTGACCATAGGAGTGCTTTTCCAAGATGAGTCTGGATTGCAATGCATGCAGCGGACATATGGCCTGTGTTAGAAGCAGTAGTATCAAACACCAAATTTTTTATGTTGTCAGCACAATTCCAGGATTGGAGCAAGTTGACAGATAACTTGGAGATGATGTCACCCGACTTGCGGTCTGTACCAGGCCTGTAAGCCGGTACTCCAAGGAGTTTCACATTATTAGTATCTCCCACCAGGACACTTAGTCTTTCCTCCTTTTCATTTTGGTTTGAAATGGATGACATAAGTTTCCCGTCCCAGTGCAGAGATGCAAACTTAGGCGGAGTCCATGCCTCTTTGGCTGAATTTGCAATGTCTCCCACCACTCTCCGCCTAGATTTGTCTCGGTGGCATAGGATAAGGCCAATTTTGAAGTATCTCCACCAACTTCTCTTACTAGTTCTTCAGTAAAAGCAGATTGTTGTGTAGGTGTTATTCCCATTCGTGTGCTAAGAGAAACAAGATTTGGTGATGCCAAAATGTTATGAGGTATGAAGACTGATGTTCCTGTTCGAGTACGACGGTGTCCTGTTGGAGTTTCTGTATCACATTCAGAATCGCTATCAGATGAGTCTGCATCACTATTGCTATCTTCACTGGAACTAAGAAGAGAATGAAAACTAGTTGATGGTTCATCCATCTGCTGTTTACTTTTTCTTGTCGCTTTGCTTCTGTGGCTGCACGCTCTTCTTTGCTTTTATTTTTTGCTGCAAGTACTGTATCACTGGAGCCAAATGTTGCACATCGATCTCCTCTCATGGAATTCAGGAACAAGCGGTCTTCTGGGATTGTAATCAGTTCATCAACATTTTGTGGCCAAATTGCAAATGTTTTACCGAGTTGGCTTTCAGCAAGCTGCAATTTAGCACAAGTAGCTGGAGTTTTTCTCCGATATAGTGGGATTGCTCGAATCTTTGCGTTTTCATCGGCAAGCTGTATGATCTTCTTACATGCATTCTTCTCTATGATCATGGGAATGTTAGCTTTGTTGTAGAACTCGCAACCTGGTCTAACACAAGCTTTGCAGTCTGATACTTGGTTTGTTTTGAAGCTAGTCCTTGCTTTTGGTTATACAAGTAGCACAGTAGAACCTGTCTGCTTGTTGGAAGCTTTGATCCTGTGATAATTGAATCGGCAGTAGTGATTCCTTTGCCAAGCCCAAATATTTCAATGCTTTTTCTTGTACACGATTTAGAAGTTGTCTTGGATGACTCTGGGGTTTGTTCTGCACTGGCAGAACTTTTTTCAGCCATATTGTCATTGATATCAGGATGTTGATAGCTGCAGTGAAGACAAACAACTTGTGAAGATGCTGAAGAAAATCCCAATTATAGGTCTATATACTAAGGAATAAGGTATTTCTCATCAGGGTCAACAAGATGGGGCATGTTTCTTGTCATCTCTCTGACCATGAAATCATGCTCTGACAGAAACATAAACAAACAACCAGAGGAAGTACTATTTATAGAATTATTAATACCCACTTTTCCTAGAATTATGTAAGATCCTTTTGAGAAAAAAATACAGCCATACAGTACTCATGGAAAGCAGACAAAGTAGTGACATTGACATGTTGGTAAATGGCAGCTATTAGCTTCTAAGGCAGCTATTAGTTAAAGCAGTATGCCTAATTATTGAACAACACTTGATAACATCAAATTTCATTTGCCACTCTTTTAAAGCAGTAGGGCCTAGTATTAGACACAAATACATATGGCAGCCGTGATTTTAATGTGCAAAGTAATGGAAATATACATGGCAGCTATTAATTTCTAATGTAGAAGTGATTCCATGACACCATGCCAACTACTTAAAATGTTGTGAAACCATTAAATATTCCATTACCATTGTTTTAAGCATGAATAGATGCAAATTCCATACGGGAGCCATGATTTCACTGTGTAAAGTAATGGGAATATAAATGGCTGCCTTATGTGAAATCGCGGCATTTGCTGTAAAGATCGCGTCCGAAACTTTGAGCTCCCGGTGGACCCACTAGACGACTTCGGATTGAATTTAAATTTGGTGGGGATTAATATTTTAGCAAGTGGCACACTTTCACCAAATAGCAATAAAATCCGTTGACATAGGGGGCGTATGATGCACCCTAGTGCATATTATTACCTGTTGAACGTTTTCGGTCTTTCCTCCCCATGTAATAATATTTCACCAGTTGCCGTCACCATGGTCACTGGTGAAGAAATGGCTTAATGTGCTCTGTCATTTTATCATCATCTTTTGTCAGATGGTCACTCTGTGGAAGGACATGTATAATTTGCTTGATGTGTATATGGTCCTCCAACAGCTTACTATACTTCTTCCATGGTACCAGCCTCCCCTGTACCTTTTTCAAGTAATAAATTGCAACCCTTTCACCTTCGCAACCCGTTACAATTCCAACATTGTACGTCTGTAGGCCATCTGATGTCACAATGCAGGATCCACGTCTGAATCTCACTGCCAAAACAGATGGTTTTGTCCATTCCTGTTGCGGAATGATATTGACAAAATATAATTGTTTTTAAAGTCATTATTCAATATTCTATTACCCCCACGACCCATTATTCAAAATCCCGCACTGTGATTTGTTGAAACGCGTCACGTGACAGACCATTAATTAGCGATAAAGTGTCAAGGGCAACGAACTTTATGTTCTTCTATCATCACAGCGCACAGCAGAGCGCACAGCACACCTGCTTATGTAGGGAGAATGGAATGTCAGGGGTGTGTTATTGTATGTGCATACCTGCTTATAGGGAGAATGGAATGTTAGGTTGTGTTATTGGAATGTGCATACGCTTTGGCTACGCCAGTATGCGCTCCACCTTGAGGTAAACAACTTGAAATATTTGGGCAAAAAATTTGATATTTTCTCTTTAAATCACACTATTTTGTGGTAATAGAATAGAAATAAAGGGTGCAGCATTATCCTTTACACGCAAATAATGTGTCTCGGCAGTAAAACGTTTAAATAATGGGTTCGGCTGCGCCTCACCCATTATTTACGCTTTTACTGCCTCGGACACATTATTTTCGTAAAGGATCATGCATTACCCTTTATTTCTTAAATGAAGCTTTCTTTGGTCAAACAGTGATATATTTCATTACTTGAGTCCATACCATAACAATGCTATGATTCATTTCTTTTCGTCAGATTGGTTGAAATGTAAAGAAAAAATGAATTGAACGATGCCATCTTAAATTCAACTTCAAACGGTAAACAAATAGGCCTACACAAAATTTTGTCGTCTCATGTTGGACCTATTTGTGAAATTGTCCCCCCCAAAAAAAGTTTTTGATTTTAAACATTTGATGGCAGCGCTTACATTGATAATGCGGCTTTAGGGTGCCGCAATGTTCTGCAGGGGAGTTGCAGCGATATAATCTTTTCGCCAGTTAAAATTTGGTCGCCTGCGCAACTCCTCTTACTACTCTCAGAGTCACTACTTTCAGAGTCACTTCTTTCAGAGTCACTACTCTCAGAGTCACTACTTTCAGAGTCACTACTTTCAGAGTCACTACTCTCAGAGTCACTACTTTCAGAGTCACTACTTTCAGAGTCACTACTCTCAGAGTGACTTCTTTCAGAGTCACTACTCTCAAAGACTTTCATTGTCACTACTCTGAGAGTCACTACTCTCAGAGTCATTACTTTCAGAGTCACTACTCTCAGTCACTACTCTCAGAGTCACTTCTTTCAGGGTCACTACTCTCAGAGTCACTACTTTTAGAGTCACTTCTTTCAGAGTCACTACTCTTAGAGTCACTTCTTTCAGAGTCACTACTCTCAGAGTCACTACTCTCAGAGTCACTACTCTCAGAGTCACTTCTTTCAGAGACTTCTTTCAGAGTCACTACTCTCAGAGTCACTATCAGAGTCACTTCTTTCAGAGTCACTACTCTCAGAGTCACTTCTTTCAGAGTCACTACTCTCAGAGTCACTACTTTCAGAGTCACTACTCTCAGAGTCACTACTTTCAGAGTCACTACTCTCAGAGTCACTACTTTCAGAGTCACTACTCTCAGAGTCACTACTCTCAGAGTCACTTCTTTCAGAGTCACTACTCTCAGAGTCACTACTCTCAGAGTCACTACTCTCAGAGTCTCTACTCTCAGATTCACTCGTTTTCTCCTCACACGGTGCTAACTCACCCTTACTCCGTTCTTCCGTCCGCCGTTTTACCAGTTGTTCGTCGTCATTGTTGAGGAGTTGCCTTTTTGCTCAAGGGATAATCTTTTCGCCAGTTAAAATTTTGTCACCTGCGCAACTCCTCGTACTACTCTCAGAGTCACTACTTTCAGAGTCACTTCTTTCAGAGTCGCTACTCTCAGAGTCACTATTTTCAGAGTCATATATATTGGCTCATGAAAGCCCTGTGCATTTGTTGCTTTTCTGATTTCTCCTTTTGTGGCTTCTGTTTGTTTTTCACAGGGTACACTTTAAATGGCTGTGGTCTTTTTATGTGCCATACATATATTGGCTCATGAAAGCCCTGTGCATTTGTTGCTTCTCTGATTTCTCCTTTTGTAGCTTCTGTTTTTCACAGGGTACACTTTAAATGGCTGTGGTCTTTTTATGTGCCATACATATATTGGCTCATGAAAGCCCTGTGCATTTCTTGCTTCTCTGATTTCTCCTTTTGTAGCTTCTGTTTTTCACAGGGGACACTTTAAATGGCTGTGGTCTTTTTCATGCTAAAAAGGAGCATTACCGGTTTGACTACAGTTTTTTCATGATCTTAATCTTCATTATTACTTTGTTTATTACAAAGTTCACTTTGCTCTTCATTCATGATTTCTTCAGGTTTGTCAGGTTTGTCCTTACCTGGTTCGTCGCTGTCGGTACCTTGTTCACCACTGTCATCAATTTTGTCATGTTCAGTAACATTTGTTGGTACCGGTTTGACTACAGTTTTTTCATGATCTTAATCTTCATTACTACTTTGTTTATTACAATGTTCACTTTGCTCTTCATTCATGATTCCTTCAGGTTTGTCCTTACCTGGTTCGTCACTGTCGGTACCTTGTTCACCACTGTCATCAATTTTGTCATGTTGAGTAACATTTCTTGGTACCGGTTTGACTACAGTTTTTTCATGATCTTAATCTTCATTATTACTTTGTTTATTACAAAGTTCACTTTGCTCTTCATTCATGATTTCTTCAGGTTTGTCAGATTTGTCCTTACCTGGTTCGTCGCTGTCGGTACCTTGTTCGCCACTGTCATCAATTTTGTCATGTTCAATAACATTTGTTGGTACCGGTTTGACTACAGTTTTTTCATGATCTTAATCTTCATTACTACTTTGTTTATTACAATGTTCACTTTGCTCTTCATTCATGATTTCTTCAGGTTTGTCCTTACCTGGTTCGTCACTGTCGGTACCTTGTTCACCACTGTCATCAATTTTGTCATGTTGAGTAACATTTCTTGGTACCGGTTTGACTACAGTTTTTTCATGATCTTAATCTTCATTATTACTTTGTTTATTACAAAGTTCACTTTGCTCTTCATTCATGATTTCTTCAGGTTTGTCCTTACCTGGTTCATCGCTGTCGGTACCTTGTTCACCACTCATCAATTTTGTCATGTTGAGTAACATTTCTTGGTACCGGTTTGACTACAGTTTTTTCATGATCTTAATCTTCATTATTACTTTGTTTATTACAAAGTTCACTTTGCTCTTCATTCATGATTTCTTCAGGTTTGTCAGGTTTGTCCTTACCTGGTTCGTCGCTGTCGGTACCTTGTTCACCACTGTCATCAATTTTGTCATGTTCAGTAACATTTGTTGGTACCGGTTTGACTACAGTTTATTCATGATCTTAATCTTCATTACTACTTTGTTTATTACAATGTTCACTTTGCTCTTCATTCATGATTTCTTCAGGTTTGTCCTTACCTGGTTCGTCGCTGTCGGTACCTTGTTCACCACTGTCATCAATTTTGTCATGTTCAGTAACATTTGTTGGTACCGGCATGACTACAGTTTTTTCATGATCTTAATCTTCATTATTACTTTGTTTATTACAAAGTTCACTTTGCTCTTCATTCATAATTTCTTCAGGTTTGTCCTTACCTGGTTCGTCACTGTCGGTACCTTGTTCACCACTGTCATCAATTTTGACATGTTCAGTAACATTTGTTGGTACCGGTTTGACTACAGTTTTTTCATGATCTTAATCTTCATTATTACTTTGTTTATTACAAAGTTCACTTTGCTCTTCATTCATGATTTCTTCAGGTTTGTCCTTACCTGGTTCGTCGCTGTCGGTACCTTGTTCACCACTGTCATCAATTTTGACATGTTCAGTAACATTTGTTGGTACCGGTTTGACTACAGTTTTTTCATGATCTCAATCTTCATTACTATACTTTGTTTATTACAATGTTCACTTTGCTCTTCATTCATGATTTCTTCAGGTTTGTCCTTACCTGGTTCGTCGTTGTCGGTACCTTGTTCACCACTGTCTTCAATTTTGACATGTTCAGTAACATTTGTTGGTACCGGTTTGACTACAGTTAATGATCTTAATCTTCATTACTACTTTGTTTATTACAATGTTCACTTTGCTCTTCATTCATGATTTCTTCAGGTTTGTCCTTACCTGGTTCATCGCTGTCGGTACCTTGTTCACCACTGTCATCAATTTTGACATGTTCAGTAACATTTGTTGGTACCGGTTTGACTACAGTTTTTTCATGATCTTAATCTTCATTACTATACTTTGTTTATTACAATGTTCACTTTGCTCTTCATTCATGATTTCTTCAGGTTTGTCCTTACCTGGTTCGTCGTTGTCGGTACCTTGTTCGCCACTGTCATCAATTTTGTCATGTTCAATAACATTTGTTGGTACCGGTTTGACTACAGTTTTTTCATGATCTTAATCTTCATTACTACTTTGTTTATTACAATGTTCACTTTGCTCTTCATTCATGATTTCTTCAGGTTTGTCCTTACCTGGTTCATCGCTGTCGGTACCTTGTTCGCCACTGTCATCAATTTTGTCATGTTCAGTAACATTTGTTGGTACCGGTTTGACTACAGTTTTTTCATGATCTTAATCTTCATTATTACTTTGTTTATTACAAAGTTCACTTTGCTCTTCATTCATGATTTCTTCAGGTTTGTCAGGTTTGTCCTTACCTGGTTCGTCGCTGTCGGTACCTTGTTCACCACTGTCATCAATTTTGTCATGTTCAGTAACATTTGTTGGTACCGGTTTGACTACAGTTTTTTCATGATCTTAATCTTCATTACTACTTTGTTTATTACAATGTTCACTTTGCTCTTCATTCATGATTTCTTCAGGTTTGTCCTTACCTGGTTCGTCACTGTCGGTACCTTGTTCACCACTGTCATCAATTTTGTCATGTTGAGTAACATTTCTTGGTACCGGTTTGACTACAGTTTTTTCATGATCTTAATCTTCATTATTACTTTGTTTATTACAAAGTTCACTTTGCTCTTCATTCATGATTTCTTCAGGTTTGTCCTTACCTGGTTCATCGCTGTCGGTACCTTGTTCACCACTGTCATCAATTTTGTCATGTTGAGTAACATTTCTTGGTACCGGTTTGACTACAGTTTTTCATGATCTTAATCTTCATTATTACTTTGTTTATTACAAAGTTCACTTTGCTCTTCATTCATGATTTCTTCAGGTTTGTCAGGTTTGTCCTTACCTGGTTCGTCGCTGTCGGTACCTTGTTCACCACTGTCATCAATTTTGTCATGTTCAGTAACATTTGTTGGTACCGGTTTGACTACAGTTTTTTCATGATCTTAATCTTCATTATTACTTTGTTTATTACAAAGTTCACTTTGCTCTTCATTCATGATTTCTTCAGGTTTGTCAGGTTTGTCCTTACCTGGTTCGTCGCTGTCGGTACCTTGTTCACCACTGTCATCAATTTTGTCATGTTGAGTAACATTTCTTGGTACCGGTTTGACTACAGTTTTTTCATGATCTTAATCTTCATTATTACTTTGTTTATTACAAAGTTCACTTTGCTCTTCATTCATGATTTCTTCAGGTTTGTCCTTACCTGGTTCATCGCTGTCGGTACCTTGTTCACCACTGTCATCAATTTTGTCATGTTGAGTAACATTTCTTGGTACCGGTTTGACTACAGTTTTTTCATGATCTTAATCTTCATTATTACTTTGTTTATTACAAAGTTCACTTTGCTCTTCATTCATGATTTCTTCAGGTTTGTCAGGTTTGTCCTTACCTGGTTCGTCGCTGTCGGTACCTTGTTCACCACTGTCATCAATTTTGTCATGTTCAGTAACATTTGTTGGTACCGGTTTGACTACAGTTTTTTTTGATCTTAATCTTCATTACTACTTTGTTTATTACAATGTTCACTTTGCTCTTCATTCATGATTTCTTCAGGTTTGTCCTTACCTGGTTCGTCGCTGTCGGTACCTTGTTCACCACTGTCATCAATTTTGTCATGTTCAGTAACATTTGTTGGTACCGGCATGACTACAGTTTTTTCATGATCTTAATCTTCATTATTACTTTGTTTATTACAAAGTTCACTTTGCTCTTCATTCATAATTTCTTCAGGTTTGTCCTTACCTGGTTCGTCACTGTCGGTACCTTGTTCACCACTGTCATCAATTTTGACATGTTCAGTAACATTTGTTGGTACCGGTTTGACTACAGTTTTTTCATGATCTTAATCTTCATTATTACTTTGTTTATTACAAAGTTCACTTTGCTCTTCATTCATGATTTCTTCAGGTTTGTCCTTACCTGGTTCGTCGCTTTCGGTACCTTGTTCACCACTGTCATCAATTTTGACATGTTCAGTAACATTTGTTGGTACCGGTTTGACTACAGTTTTTTCATGATCTTAATCTTCATTACTATACTTTGTTTATTACAATGTTCACTTTGCTCTTCATTCATGATTTCTTCAGGTTTGTCCTTACCTGGTCCGTCGTTGTCGGTACCTTGTTCACCACTGTCATCAATTTTGACATGTTCAGTAACATTTGTTGGTACCGGTTTGACTACAGTTAATGATCTTAATCTTCATTACTACTTTGTTTATTACAATGTTCACTTTGCTCTTCATTCATGATTTCTTCAGGTTTGTCCTTACCTGGTTCATCGCTGTCGGTACCTTGTTCACCACTGTCATCAATTTTGACATGTTCAGTAACATTTGTTGGTACCGGTTTGACTACAGTTTTTTCATGATCTTAATCTTCATTACTATACTTTGTTTATTACAATGTTCACTTTGCTCTTCATTCATGATTTCTTCAGGTTTGTCCTTACCTGGTTCGTCGTTGTCGGTACCTTGTTCACCACTGTCATCAATTTTGACATGTTCAGTAACATTTGTTGGTACCGGTTTGACTACAGTTAATGATCTTAATCTTCATTACTACTTTGTTTATTACAATGTTCACTTTGCTCTTCATTCATGATTTCTTCAGGTTTGTCCTTACCTGGTTCGTCGTTGTCGGTACCTTGTTCACCACTGTCATCAATTTTGACATGTTCAGTAACATTTGTTGGTACCGGTTTGACTACAGTTAATGATCTTAATCTTCATTACTACTTTGTTTATTACAATGTTCACTTTGCTCTTCATTCATGATTTCTTCAGGTTTGTCCTTACCTGGTTAAATCGCTGTCGGTACCTTTGTTCACCACTGTCATCAATTTTGTCATGTTCAGTAACATTTGTTGGTACCGGTTTGACTACAGTTTTTTCATGATCTTAAAGTGGAAGCCCCACTTTTGGTTCAAGTTCCTTAGGGAATTAGACAAGGTTAACATTTATCCATGTAAATTCTGTTCTGCCTGTCATCAAAGTAACAGGTGTAAATCAGTTCTTCTGTGGGGAACTGGCCAAGCGGGGCTTCCTGTTTAATCTTCATTATTACTTTGTTTATTACAATGTTCACTTTGCTCTTCATTCATGATTTCTTCAGGTTTGTCCTTACCTGGTTCGTCGCTGTCGGTACCTTGTTCACCACTGTCATCAATTTTGTCATGTTCAATAACATTTGTTGGTACCGGTTTGACTACAGTTTTTTCATGATCTTAATCTTCATTACTACTTTGTTTATTACAATGTTCACTTTGCTCTTCATTCACGATTTCTTCAGGTTTGTCCTTACCTGGTTCGTCGTTGTCGGTACCTTGTTCGCCACTGTCATCAATTTTGTCATGTTCAGTAACATTTGTTGGTACTGGTTTGACTACAGTTTTTTCATGATCTTAATCTTCATTACTACTTTGTTTATGACAATGTTCACTTTGCTCTTCATTCATGATTTCTTCGGGTCGTTGTCGGTACCTTGTTCACCACTGTCATCAATTTTGTCATGTTCAATAACATGTTGGTACCAGTTTGACTACAGTGTTTTCATGATCTTAATCTTCATTACTACTTTGTTTATTACAATGTTCACTTTGCTCTCCATTCATGATTTCTTCAGGTTTGTCAGGTTTGTCCTTACCTGGTTCGTCGCTGTCGGTACCTTGTTCGCCACTGTCATCAATTTTGTCATGTTCAATAACATTTGTTGGTACCGGTTTGACTACAGTTTTTTCATGATCTTAATCTTCATTACTACTTTGTTTATTACAATGTTCACTTTGCTCTTCATTCATGATTTCTTCAGGTTTGTCCTTACCTGGTTCATCGCTGTCGGTACCTTGTTCGCCACTCTCATCAATTTTGTCATGTTCAGTAACATTTGTTGGTACCGGTTTGACTACAGTTTTTTCATGATGTTGATCGGCATTGTTACTTTGTTTATTACAAATGTTCACTTTGTTCTTCATTCATGATTTCTTCAGGTTTGTCCTTACCTTGTTTGTCGCTGTCGGTACCTTGTTCGCCACTGTCTATTACAATTTTAACGTATTAACCTTCTATCAGTTCATCTAGATCGGTTTTCTTTTCGATACCGTTTGTGAAAAACAAAGTGGTTGGTTTTGTGATATTGTCTAAATTACACATTTAACGTATGAACCTTCTATCAGTTCAGGAAGATTGGTATTCTCTTTTATACCGTTTGGGAAAAACAAATACGTGTTCGGTTTTGTGATATTGTCTATTACAAATTTAACGTATTAACCTTCTATCAGTTCATCAAGATCGGTATTCTCTTCGATACCGTTTGGGAAAAACAAATACGTGTTCGGTTTTGTGATATTGTCTATTACAAATTTAACGTATGAACCTTCTATCAGTACATCTAGATCGGTATTCTCTTCGATACTGTTTGGGAAAAACAAATACGTGTTCGGTTTTGTTATATTGTCTATTACAAATTTAACGTATGAACCTTCTATCAGTACATCTAGATCGGTATTCTCTTCGATACCGTTTGGGAAAAACAAATACGTGTTCGGTTTTGTGATATTGTCTATTACAAATTTAACGTATGAACCTTCTATCAGTACATCTAGATCGGTATTCTCTTCGATACCGTGTGGGAAAAACAAATACGTGTTCGGTTTTGTTATATTGTCTATTACAAATTTAACGTATGAACCTTCTATCAGTACATCTAGATCGGTATTCTCTTCGATACCGTTTGGGAAAAACAAATACGTGTTCGATTTTGTGATATTGTCTATTACAAATTTAACGTATTAACCTTCTATCAGTTCATCTAGATTGGTATTCGCTTTGATACCGTTTAGGAAAAACAAATACGTGTACAAAATCCGGATTTTTGTACAGAGTTTTGTGATCATACAGTTCTCACAAAATTTGCAGAAATGTCATTTGCAAATAACATAGCCATGATAATAACATGGTCCTTCGTGAAATGCGTCAAATGCCAAATAAAAGAGTTGGTGATATCCCGGATTAGCTCTTGAGACAATGTAAAAGGTTTCAGTACAAGCCAATGTTGATTGTTCTAAGACTTGACATTCATATCTGCTTCGAGAATAAAAACTTGCATAGGTGATTTATGCGCCATGTGTTGCAGCTGCAAAATGATGTACAGCAATGGAATTAATGTATGGTTTGTCCGGAAATTCTTTGTAAGATCTTACCCATTGTTTGTATAAACTAGTTGGTTAATTCTTTGTGGTGCCCCTGCTGCTTGGTATAGCAATCACATCAACTTCATCTACCAGAAGTTTCTCCTCCATTTCTTCCGTTTTATAAAATCTAAATGTCTCAGACAAAGGGCCCTCCAGGAAATGTAATTTTATTTTCTTCTTATTAATTCGATATACCCAACACTTTTCCAATGTATGGTTTATGTGAATAAGCAACAATCCACCATTCTCCAATTTTGGCGCTGCGTCTGGGGAGTACTTCGTCAGGATTCTGAGTAGGATTGGTGGCAGCTAGTGGGTGGGTGTTCTTAGCTTTGGTGGCATGTGTCATCTTGTTGGGAAAGTTTCTGAGAGGTCTTGATGGCTCAGTACACATAGGTTGGCTTGTGGATGGCTGCTGGGCTGCAAAGGCACTGGTGGATAGCTGGGTATGATCTGCAGGTTGGGTAGGTTGTGGCAGTTAACGTTGGGTGAATGCATCAGGAACTGCAGGCTGGGTAGAATTAGGTTGTTTGTATAGCAGGTGGCTGGCTAAGAGCGGGTTGAGTAGTGGGTGGTAGTGGAGAAGCACAGGGTATGGCAGGGCCTGCAGGCTGAGTATGATTCGTCACCGCCACAATGTGGCACAAGTACGTGTTTCACCAGCGAGAGCACAAGAGGCATATTTTTTCTTTCTTGTAACATATTTACAAACATGACATAAACAATCAATGTGCAAAATACTATAAACATGTATTAAAATATACTTCTTAAATTGTACATTTTTTCTTGGCAATTTACACAACAATAAGAAACAAATGGCAAAATGGTTATAAATACACTTAAAAGATTTGCCACCTTTATCTTATTTTTGTCATAAATGCTTTCTTTTTTGTAACATATTTACAAACATAGCATAAACAATAGGATAGTCCAAGAAGTGCTATCAGACAGCAGGATCAACCAAGTTCATTAACTTTTATATCAGCTCCCTTGAAGAACAAGGAGGTCTACCTCTAGGTGTTTCCACACTATGACTGGTTGTGGGTATTTGACACTCGGGGTATTATGTAACTTAAAATTGACAGTTGAATTATACAAGAGAATTTGAGTTGGCCAAGTTTGGTTAAGAAAGTTTGATCAGGCACAATACAAGAATCTTTGTCACAGTAATCTTTATTTACATTGAGGACAGGCAGAACATACCTGGAACCAAAATGTGAAGTCCAAGTTCACAATATAACATGATACAACAATTGACTTGAATATGGGATTGACCAGAACGTTATCAATACTGTCTGGAATTGCCTTCAGCATTGTGATCTTTGGTTGCACCAGCCCAAGAGCAGCACAATCCTCCTTCAGTCTTTTCTTTGTGAGTGTTTCTTAGGAGTTAATGGCCATAAGTACATTTAAATGGTCGCACACAGTCTTCTTTTAGCCTTTTCTTGGTTAGTGCTTCCTGTGAATTGATGGCCTCTAATGCATTCATCAGGCACGTCATGGAAAACACCAGGCCACTCTCCTTCTTCCCCTTTTCTCCCTGCTTCTTGATGTCCATGAAGCCCAAGAGCAGCACAGTTTTCCTTTAGCCTTTTCTTGGTTAGAGTTTCCTGCAAGTTGATTTCCTCTTTTTTGGAAGATTTGGTAGCCTTGAAAAAGGCTGTTTGGGTTTGTAAATCTGGTGCGAAATTTAGTAGTTGATGTTGTTTCTTATTGGGTAATCTTTGCGCCAATTATAAGCCTGATGCCGTCGCAGTTCCTCTCGGGCATATTTTTGCATTTGTCTTCCCCTGAATAATTTTTTGGTTTTAATAGCACCTGTCATATCAATAACGCGGCTTTTGAGGGGCGCTGCAATGTTTGGCGGGGATTTGAAGTTATATAGTCGTTGCATTCGGTCCAAAAGTCCTATGATCAATCTCGTCATTGAATACATCCTTATAATTTCGCATTATGCTGGGAATTTCATCTCGTCAACCTTTCGTCCCTTCCAAATTCACCCCCCCATTCTCGTGGCTACCAAGTTACGATAATTATTATTATAGTTGACATCCTAAACAGAAATGTTCAGATAACGCCTACATAAGTTTGGGGTGAGGTTGACTGAGGGATTGTATTGGAAAAAACCTGTTCAACCAACGCATTGCGTACAGCCTCCCCGCTACATATCTCGCATCCCTGGACGGGGCATTGGGGTACGCTGCTGGCCCCTTGACGCACGTAACTCATTTTCCTAATATGATTCACGATATGTTCTAAGATGCAGCATTCGCAAATAAATGAGTTACAGCCAAAAACAGCGTACCCAAATCTCGTTGATTGCCTACACCGTCCCTGACATAGTAGTAGCGGGGCCGACTCCCGCATGTGCATGGTCGTAGTTAGACCATTAATGACACAGTCGTATAGTTGTTCTGACCGAGTATAGCTTTTTGTGGGATCCTGCCGACCCCCGCCCTGCGCGACATTTTCCACTTCATCAAACGCCTTTGAACACGATATGGCCAATAATTTGATCTATTAAAATAGTTATAAACTGCGGTGTCAGCGGCACCCGTAAATTCTGTGGCATTTGGGAATGGGGTAAATGCCGAGGCGGCTTTCTGTTTTTTTCTTAAACCCATTTCACCGTTGACGGCGACGGTAGCAGAAGCAGAAGTAAGTGTCCGACAAGTCGCCATCTCACCATTGACTGCAACTTGTGGGACACTTTCTGACACCACTTCTACCGTCGTGTTTTCTTCACCATTACCTGCAACCTCTTCACCGTTGCCGCTCACTTGCATGGCGCTTTCATTCGACGCCACTTCACCATTGCTGGCAACTTCTTCACTGTTGCCGGCCACTTGAGTGGTGCTTTCATCCGACGGCATGCATGGCACTCACTTCTGGCGTCGCCAGTTCTTCACTGTTGCCGGCGACTTCTACCACTTCTGCTGTGTATTCACCGTTGCCGGTATCTTGCGGGGTGCCCATTTCTGAGACCATTTCTTCGGCCTCTAATGCATTCATCAGGCACGTCATGGAAAACACCAGGCCACTCTCCTTCTTCCCCTTTTCTCCCTGCTTCTTGATGTCCATGAAGCCCAAGAGCAGCACAGTTTTCCTTTAGCCTTTTCTTGGTTAGAGTTTCCTGCAAGTTGATTTCCTCTTTTTTGGAAGATTTGGTAGCCTTGAAAAAGGCTGTTTGGGTTTGTAAATCTGGTGCGAAATTTAGTAGTTGATGTTGTTTCTTATTGGGTAATCTTTGCGCCAATTATAAGCCTGATGCCGTCGCAGTTCCTCTCGGGCATATTTTTGCATTTGTCTTCCCCCTGAATAATTTTTGGTTTTAATAGCACCTGTCATATCAATAACGCTGCTTTGAGGGGCTGCAATGTTTGGCGGGGATTTGAAGTTATATAGTCGTTGCATTCGGTCCAAAAAGTCCTATGATCACTCTCGTCATTTGAATACATCCTTATAATCTCGCATTGCGCTGGGAATTTCATCTCGTCAACCTTTCGTCCCCTTCCAAATTCACCCCCCATTCTCGCGCCACCAAGTTACGCATAATTATTATTATAGTTGACATCCTAAACAGAAATGTTCATATAACGTCTATATAAGTTTGGGGTGAGGTTGACTGAGGGATTGTATTAACTGAAGTTGAGAACGGAAGAGAGTCGGGAAGGCAAAGAGGGTAGATATCGGGGATCGCTGGACCGGGCATTGGGGTACGCTGCTGGCCCCTTGACGCACGTAACTCATTTTCCTAATATGATTCACGATATGTTCTAAGATGCAGCATTCGCAAACAAATGAGTTACAGCCAAAAACAGCGTACCCAAATCTCGTTGCTTGCCTACACCATCCCTGACATAGTAGTAGCGGGGCCGACTCCCGCATGTGCATGGTCGTAGTTAGACCATTAATGACACAGTCATATAGTTGTTCTGACCGGAGTATAGCTTTTTTGTGGGACCCCTGCCGGCCCTGCGACATTTTCCACTTCATCAAACGCCCTTTGAACACGATATGGCCAATAATCTGATCTATTAAAATAGCTATAAACTGTGGTGTCAGCGGCACCCGTAAATTCTGTGGCATTTGGGAATGGGGTAAATGCCGAGGAGGCTTTCTGTTTTTTTCTTAAACCCATTTCACCGTTGACGGCGACGGTAGCAGAAGCAGAAGTAAGTGTCCGACAAGTCGCCATCTCACCATTGACTGCAACTTGTGGGACACTTTCTGACACCACTTCTACCGTTGTGTTTTCTTCACCATTACCTGCAACCTCTTCACCGTTGCCGCTCACTTGCATGGCGCTTTCACTCGACGCCACTTCACCATTGCTGGCAACTTCTTCACCGTTCATGCCGGCCACTTGAGTGGTGCTTTCATCCGACGCCACTTCTTCGGTGTTTACCGTCTCGTCTTCACCGTTGACGGCATGCATGGCACTCACTTCTGGCGTCGCCAGTTCTTCACTGTTGCCGGCGACTTCTACTACTTCTGCTGTGTATTCACCGTTGCCGGTATCTTGCGGGGTGCCCATTTCTGAGACCATTTCTTCGGCCACCGATGTCGTGCTTTCATCAGGGACTGCAACTGGCCTGACATTTTTCTTCCGAGGTCGAAGCCATTTCTTCTACAGCATCTTCTTTATGTCTGCTTTTAATTCGGCCCGCAGCTCTTCTTTTGCTCTCTGTGTATACACAAAATATAAGATGTTTCTTATCCGGTAATCTGTGCGCCAATTATAAGCCTGACGCCGTCGCAGTTCCTCTCGGGCATATTTTTGCATTTGTCTTCCCCCTGAACAATTTTTGGTTTTAATAGCACCTGTCATATCAATAACGCGGCTTTGAGGGGGCGCTGCAATGTTTGGCGGGGGATTTGAAGTTATAGTCGTTGCATTCGGTCCAAAAAGTCCTATGATCAATCTCGTCATTGGAATACATCCTTATAATTTCGCATTGCGCGGGGAATTTCATCTCGTCAACCTTTCGTCCCCCTTCCAAATTCACCCCCATTCTCGCGGCCACCAAGTTACGCATAATTATTATTATAGTTGACATCCTAAACAGAAATGTTCGTATAACGTCTATATAGGTTTGGGGTGAGGTTGACTGAGGGATTGTATTGGAAAAAACCTGTTCAACCAACGCATTGCGTACAGCCTCCCCGCTACATATCTCGCATCCCTGGACGGGGCATTGGGGTACGCTGCTGGCCCCTTGACGCACGTAACTCATTTTCCTAATATGATTCACGATATGTTCTAAGATGCAGCATTCGCAAATAAATGAGTTACAGCCAAAAACAGCGTACCCAAATCTCGTTGATTGCCTACACCGTCCCTGACATAGTAGTAGCGGGGCCGACTCCCGCATGTGCATGGTCGTAGTTAGACCATTAATGACACAGTCATATAGTTGTTCTGACCGGAGTATAGCTTTTTTGTGGGACCCCTGCCGACCCCCCGGCCCTGCGACATTTTCCACTTCATCAAACGCCCTTTGAACACAATATGGCCAATAATCTGATCTATTAAAATAGTTATAAACTGCGTGTCAGCGGCACCCGTAAATTCTGTGGCATTTGGGAATGGGGTAAATGCCGAGGCTTTCTGTTTTTTTCTTAAACCCATTTCACCGTTGACGGCGACGGTAGCAGAAGCAGAGTAAGTGTCCGACAAGTCGCCATCTCACCATTGACTGCAACTTGTGGGACACTTTCTGACACCACTTCTACCGTTGTGTTTTCTTCACCATTACCTGCAACCTCTTCACCGTTGCCGCTCACTTGCATGGCGCTTTCATTCGACGCCACTTCACCATTGCTGGCAACTTCTTCACCGTTGCCGGCCACTTGAGTAGTGCTTTCATCCGACGCCACTTCTTCGGTGTTTACCGTCTCGTCTTCACCGTTGACGGCATGCATGGCACTCACTTCTGGCGTCGCCAGTTCTTCACTGTTGCCGGCGACTTCTACCACTTCTGCTGTGTATTCACCGTTGCCGGTATCTTGCGGGTGCCCATTTCTGAGACCATTTCTTCGGCCACCGATGTCGTGCTTTCATCAGGGACTGCAACTGGCCTGACATTTTCTTCCGAGGTCGAAGCCATTTCTTCCACAGCATCTTCTTTATGTCTGCTTTTAATTCGGCCCGCAGCTCTTCTTTGCTCTCTGTGTATACACAAAATATAAGATGTTTCTTATTGGGTAATCTTTGCGCCAATTATAAGCCTGACGCCGTCGCAGTTCCTCTCGGGCATATTTTTGCATTTGTCTTCCCCCTGAATAATTTTTTGGTTTTAATAGCACCTGTCATATCAATAACGCGGCTTTGAGGGGGCGCTGCAATGTTTGGCGGGGGATTTGAAGTTATATAGTCGTTGCATTCGGTCCAAAAAGTCCTATGATCAATCTCGTCATTGAATACATCCTTATAATTTCGCATTGCGCGGGGAATTTCATCTCGTCAACCTTTCGTCCCCCTTCCAAATTCACCCCCATTCTCGCGGCCACCAAGTTACGCATAATTATTATTATAGTTGACATCCTAAACAGAAATGTTCATATAACGTCTATATAGGTTTGGGGTGAGGTTGACTGAGGGATTGTATTGGAAAAAACCTGTTCAACCAACGCATTGCGTACAGCCTCCCCGCTACATATCTCGCATCCCTGGACGGGGCATTGGGGTACGCTGCTGGCCCCTTGACGCACGTAACTCATTTTCCTAATATGATTCACGATATGTTCTAAGATGCAGCATTCGCAAACAAATGAGTTACAGCCAAAAACAGCGTACCCAAATCTCGTTGCTTGCCTACACCGTCCCTGACATAGTACATGTAGTAGCGGGCCGACTCCCGCATGTGCATGGTCGTAGTTAGACCATTAATGACACAGTCATATAGTTGTTCTGACCGGAGTATAGCTTTTTTGTGGGACCCCTGCCGACCCCCCGGCCCTGCGACATTTTCCACTTCATCAAACGCCCTTTGAACACAATATGGCCAATAATCTGATCTATTAAAATAGTTATAAACTGCGGTGTCAGCGGCACCCGTAAATTCTGTGGCATTTGGGAATGGGGTAAATGCCGAGGAGGCTTTCTGTTTTTTTCTTAAACCCATTTCACCGTTGACGGCGACGGTAGCAGAAGCAGAAGTAAGTGTCCGACAAGTCGCCATCTCACCATTGACTGCAACTTGTGGGACACTTTCTGACACCACTTCTACCGTTGTGTTTTCTTCACCATTACCTGCAACCTCTTCACCGTTGCCGCTCACTTGCATGGCGCTTTCATTCGACGCCACTTCACCATTGCTGGCAACTTCACCGTTGCCGGCCACTTGAGTGGTGCTTTCATCCGACGCCACTTCTTCGGTGTTTACCGTCTCGTCTTCACCGTTGACGGCATGCATGGCACTCACTTCTGGCGTCGCCAGTTCTTCACTGTTGCCGGCGACTTTTATCACTTCTGCTGTGTATTCACCGTTGCCGGTATCTTGCGGGGTGCCCATTTCTGAGACCATTTCTTCGGCCACCGATGTCGTGCTTTCATCAGGGACTGCAACTGGCCTGACATTTTCTTCCGAGGTCGAAGCCATTTCTTCCACAGCATCTTCTTTATGTCTGCTTTTAATTCGGCCCGCAGCTCTTCTTTTGCTCTCTGTGTATACACAAAATATAAGAGAAAAGAACCTTGATTTGACTACTGATCGATAATTTGCAAATAGTTAACAAAAATAAGATAGACATATGAAGAGCTTTCTCATTTACCTGTGCGATACAATCACAATTACTTTGACAAGTTTGACATTAGCAGCATCGAGTTGTACCATCAACAGGCTATTTACCAAAACAGTTCTGCTATACAATATGCAGACTATTGTTTTTATTTGGACCCCAAAGACCGCACACAATGCGAACATTGATTGGATAGCTGTCAGTAAAAACCAGAGCATGCGCGAGTAATTCATAAAGCCAATTACCACGCAATTAATATGCTTTGTATTTGTTATGTGTTGTATTAAAATACAATACAATACAAAAGAATTTGGTATTTTTTTGTATTTTATTATATTTTAAAGAAATACAAAGAAAAATCGTAATTCTTTGTTTTCTTTTATATTTTAAAGTAAAACATAAGATTGTATTTCTTATGTTTTCCTTTATATTTTATAGTAAAACATAAGATTGCAATTTTTATGTTTTGTATTGTTTTTGTTAAAAATTTGTAGTCGTCCGCCACTATATCTATAAGGAGTGCGGACATCCAAAAATATTTAGCGAAAAACAATACATAACATAAGAATTGCGATCTTATGTTTTTCTTTATAATATACTGAAAAACATAAGAAATGCAATGTACATCCCGCACATATAATATACCAATTATTATTTCTGAAGCCACAGTGGTATTTAAAAAAACTGGTTCTATTTGGGAAATTATGGGCTTGTTTAGGGATCGAACGAGAATTTCCGTAAAAGCTGGCAACTAAAATATTTTGGTTAATTCAGACATGCACGTATGATAAATTCAACACTTTTTTTCTGCTAAGCTGTATTCGAACCCTGTGAGCCTAAAGATACCACCCAACCCCCACACGACCATACATGAGCAAAAATCAAACAAGCTCCAATCTCATTAAAAAACATCAAATTATTCGCCTGGACCCAAGAATCACAAAAAGGTAACATACTTGTGCACAAAACATGTGTGCATAGGTATGGGGCTCAAGGTTAATTTGCGTGTTGTTCAGTGCTGAAAAATAAATGCAAACTTTTACTTGTGTCTAATGGATTCAGGGAAAAAAAGGTTCTCCCATTTGCGATGTGAAGTTCAAAAACTAAATGATAAATAAGTACAAATGCCATGGAATCCTATGGAATTCTACGCTATACTACTTGACCGACCACAGATTCAAGTTCAGCATAACCAAATTAACAAAAATGAAAATGGTTGCCAACTTTTACGCAAACTTGCCGACAGGAACGCGATTTTTCCAAATTAGAACCATATTGTATCAGAAAATGAAAAGCTAACGACACCACTCAAAATCACGCCACCGAGACAAAATTGATTTTCGCACGCCACACGAACTATTAATACACGCGATACATGTCTCAATTTAAACGAATGTCACGGAAGAGTGCACGGTGCGTGTGCTCGCAATCTCCTTACGGACGTTACCCGTTTATCTAACACTTAGTTGTCTGTGTAAACTTACCTGTAATTTTAGCGGCGATACTTTCAAACAGTTCATTGGTAGTCATCATCGCGGTGCTTGGTCCTGCAAACTTCGCATTTTTCACGGTTTCGATGAGTTGTGTTATCTGAATCTGCATTCGTCCTATATCATCAGTGTGCGTGCATTCTACGGAGAGAAGTCCCCGCGAAGGTTGGATTGAACGATCCATGGTTGTAATGGCAAATATTCGTTTTAGTTTCAAAATATATTGCAGTTTAGAGATACGCCCCTTTTACTGCAGTCGGTGTTTTTTTTTATTATTTAGTAGAAAAGTATAATCACGGAAATTAGTGATATCCTTTTGCTTTGACGACATCCCGGCAGCGATGGATCATGCTATCTGCGAGATTCATGATGTAAACAGATGACAAGTTTTCCCATGAATGTTTCACCTCTTGAAACAATGCATCCTTGCATGATGGTTGCACCCTTCTTGCCTTTAAATCCTCCTCAATGGCATTCCACAAGTTCTCTATCGGATTCAAATCATGCGATGTTGTAAAAAGCAACCCGTATTGCTACAGCATAGTCAGCAAAAGATGACGAGCATCAGCCAAGTCGTGTCAATCTTGTGACGTTGATGCTTATTGTATGCTAATAGGGGATCCCCGGATGTCTTTGAGATCAACTGCGCATGCATAGGGCTCATGGAATTTTACTGCGCACATGTTTTTCTAAAGCCTCTCTCATCAGTCCGGGAAAGTCCTATAGCGTGTTGTTGTCGATAATGAGCTCATGAATAATTAATTAGATGAATTTCAATGGAAATTTAGCGTTGAAGCTTTGCCTTATCGTGAGAAATCAGCATTTTTGAAGATATTTAAAAGCAAAATGCAAAGGAAACATGAATTTATTGATAAGAAATAATTGTTTAAGAAGCTCAAACAGCAATTTGGTGATAATCATGAGCAGTTTATCTGTTACAGGGTGAGTCATTTTCAAGTCGCCAGTGCGCAGATAGTTTTGAACGGCAGTGTAGATAGAATGTGAGAAATAAGCAACAAAGAAATTTTTATAAACATTTCATCAAAAAATAAATGGAATTATTTGTATTAAAAGCTTGAAAGAGTAATTTCCAGTAACTAAATAGCGCCACCAATTTTGTCATAAATAGATACATTTTATATCCGAAAAAAGTTTTTTAAAATGCTGTAAACGTGAATAATTTTGTAAAAGAGGTGAAATTAAAGTTGAAAATGACTCAAAAGCATCTGTATTAGCATAATATCGCTTTTAGCTGATTAAGCCTAAAATTGGGTTATACATGTTTTGTTTACAAAACTAATAAATGATCACATCAAACAACCGTGACTATGTACCCCTTTTTTTCTCAAAAATAGTCTGCATGTGAAATAAGCGATTTTTTTATATATTTTGAAAACTCCTTTTTTTGCCTCATATAAAATTGACTGGTTATATAAAGTCACCATTGAAGCCATTTCTTACCTCCTTTGCTTGGTTCACCATGTTTCTATAAAGCTCCCTCTCTTCGCTAACATGACCCAGGTGTTCCATGTATGAAGCACATTTGTTCCTCTTTTCTTCTTCTGACAAATTAGCATTTTGTGCCAGGGTAGTTTGGTTTCCTTGGCAGATCCAACATAAATCTGTTGATGGTTTGGCCTTCACAATATTTGGACACAACCTCTGCCAAGCATAGTAAAAACTCGACTTGCCAACTGCTCTCTTTCCTGGCAAATGTAAAAAAAGGGAAAACACACAAACATTTTACGTTTTTCTAATAATTCCAAAAGCCAGAAGTCAAAATGTAATGCTATGGTTGATAGATTCAATGCTAGTCTTCGCTAACATGACCCAGGTGTTCCATGTATGAAGCACATTTGTTCCTCTTTTCTTCTTCTGACAAATTAGCATTTTGTGCCAGGGTAGTTTGGTTTCCTTGGTAGATCCAACATAAATCTGTTGATGGTTTGGCCTTCACAATATTTGGACACAACCTCTGCCAAGCATAGTAAAAACTCGACTTGCCAACTGCTCTCTTTCCTGGCAAATGTAAAAAAAGGGAAAACACACAAACATTTTACGTTTTTCTAATAATTCCAAAAGCCAGAAGTCAAAATGTAATGCTATGGTTGATAGATTCAATGCTAGTATAGACACATTTTAATCTTGCACAATTCTTATGTTCGATGTTGTCCACCAGTTCTTACTGTTGCCTCAGGACCTCCCAAATTTCCGCAACCTGGCCTCTCGTGCCAATTGAATATCAGCTTCATAAATCGTTTCTAAATCCATGACACTCTAGTATTCTTACGTTTGATGTTGTCAACCTGACACATGATTCTAAGGTCTGCTTCTGAACAAAAGCAGATCACTCTGCCATCTCCTGGTAGATCATCATCAAAGAGCAGGAATCTATCCCCTGTGGTTCTTTGGGACCATGCACTGGCTCCCTCTGGGATCTGAAGACCCCCTTGTAAGTTTGCTTGGTCAACTGGATGGGTCTTTAAGATGAAAATATAAAATGGATACAGTCATCAATTTATTTCTTTTCTATTGTTTTGCATCAAGTTTTTGACATGTTAAAATTATACATACCTGTCAATAGGTTGTATGCCAGTGACACTTGTTTGCCTGCCACAAACCCATAGATTGAATATTATTGGGCAAATAATTGTGGCGCTGTTGAAAATGTTCCATCTATATAAAGTGTGTCAACTTGATACATTGTTCTAAGATCTGCTTCTACCCCGCTTGTTCTCTTTGCACAAAACTCTGTCTTCCTGCCACAAACCTGTATACAATGAATAACTGCCCAAACAGATGTGGTGCTGTTGAAATTGTCCCATCTATATAAAGTGTGTAAACCTGACACATTGTTCTAAGATCTGCTTCTACCCCTCTTGTTCTCTTTGCACAAAACTCATTGTCTTCCTACCACAAAACCATGTACAGTGATAACTGCACAAACAGACCTATTCTCCCAGAGTATAAAATGTCTTCATGACCTGCATCTCCACTGCAAAGAAATTTTTGTCTAATTGGGTCCACTTGCTAGACAGTGATATCTATGATCTCACTTTGAGTACATCCCCAAAACACACCTGGTTTATATCAGCTCTAGGGCAGTCATCAGATTTACTTACCAAAGGTTCTGGGGTTCTATGACAAATTTCTCTGACTGAAACTTTAACATGCCTATCCCACTTACTTTAAATGGGCTTATTCTTCTTTCTAAATTAATATTTCTTCAAGTGGTGATATTCTGTATGATGATGACAAGCAATTTGAAGCAATAGCTTGCCCTCATAATTAAGTACCTACCGTCAATGATAAGGCTCGTGTATTTTTCTGGATCCGTTCTAGCTAGTTCCCGTTTGGTCCAATATAGTTGTCGTTCCATCCTGTAGATGAGAATTGGAATTATTATAAAGCTGACCTTAATTGGATAGTCCCTTGGGAGTAGCCATCAATAAGCCCTAGACGATGTTGTAGACAAATTTGGTGTGACTGTCAGGATTGCGTCTGGTCTCTTTGTAGCAGATGAAGGCGTTAACTTAGCTGATGTCGAGAAGGAAAAACAACAGTTGGTTCCACCAAATCTGACTTTTCAGGGTACAGGTGTGGTAGGCCCTGAACTGGTCCAATCGATCTAAACCACCCATAATCAGCAATATAGTCAGGAATTTGATGTAGCTCTGGTACTGGGTGGGCCTCTTTGCGTTCAACACCATTGATGGAGAAGCGCCTTCTGACAGTGTCATTTTCTTTGTCCCGATGCGCCTGGTATCCAGTTGACAACACAGTCAATATCTTGGTGTCTCGCCACATGCAGGGTTATGTGAGGTCATCATTCTGCCTGAAGTACATCGCACCTCTGGGTGTCTTGTTCATCTCCTTGATTGATTTCACCTTCCTGTTCTTTATCACATCATGATGGCTCCCGTGATATACATCTTCTTGGTAAGAAGTTTCCTACCCAGATCGAGGATGTATATAGCTTGTCGCAAAAAATGTGGTGAAATTTCCCAAAGACAGGTCGAATCACACTCTTGGTTATTTTGTACATAGTAGCAACATGTAGGCTCTGCCACTGTCGCAAAGGGCGTATATCTTGTAGCCAGATCTAATTGGCTTGGACGGCATGAAGAACTTCTTTACCACTCCGGTAAATCCCTTATAACGCACCATTGCCTTGTCTATGACCAAATTTCTTCCTGGATTGAAGTTGTCCTTGCAGTTCTCCCGCACCTTGTCCCACACCTCTTGGAGAGTGTACAGCAGATGCTTTTGCATGTATTTATAGTAGTGCTATTTTTCGTAATTGCTGGTCCAGGCCACTTGTGTGGGTTCTCGGCTGGGTCAGAACATTGCACATTTTTGGAGAGGTTGAAGAAATGGTTACGTTGCATGGTTTGCGATATCACAATGTTGTGAAGTCCCGCGTTGGTTGACCAATTGCATTAATCCTGACGACTCCCATGAGCATGACAACACACACTGGACACTAACGTCCTTCAAGAAAACTAGATGAAAATTGCTTACATGTATATGTCTCCATCTTGCTCATTATATGGAATTTGCCCTTTCAGCTTTCTGCTCTTGATCAGGCAAGTTATGCTGATTTGATTCAGCTATACTGTCAGTCTTAACCATCCCCTGTGGAGCAGCCTTGGCCTTCTGCCTAGCCACACTTCTTAAGAATTTTTTTGACTCTTGCATTGATTTCTGACCTGTTTGTATTTTGTAAGTTTGAATACATGCAATGCACACATATCATGTATTCAAACACATATCATGCATTGATGAACCCATATATGTGGATGACACCCCAGATGGGATATGCAAAGATCGATTGATTGTAGAAATGGAAAATTTGACTGTCCTTGTCAAGTTGTAGCCCATGCCCCAGAATGATTACTTGACCCACTGCATTGGGCACTACTGACCATAATCTTGCTCTTGTCCTTTCTAATCTTGTTGACACCGAGTCAAATGTTGGAACTGCCCCAGGTGGCATCCCGATACCTTGTGGGGTTGTGTTTTGGCATTCAATAGTCACTTCATCATAGACTCGTCTCACAGGGCGTGATGGATCATTCATGATGTGCGCTTGGCAAAGTTTTATCAATTTTCCCGACCAAGCATTGCAAAAACTGGCACATGGCAATGTTGAACCAGCTGTCCTCTGATGCCAATATTAGCAGGCAGGTTGTCAAAGTCAAAGAAGACTGTTGTCATTGTTGCCTGACATCGAGGCATATAGCATCGGCAGTACATTCTGTTTGATGCCAGCACTTTCTTGTTACACTGGTATCTGTTGTCATTGTACACCAGCACCTTTTCGCTTTGTAAGCCATCCTGTATATAGGCATGTGGAACTATAGTTAGGTGCACAGTAGCATCTATGGTACCATCGTTGCTGGTAACCTCCCCAGTTCGAAAAGATGTCTTCGTCTTGGCTGAAGGCTTCTGTAGAAGATTGCAGTCGATGAATTGCTGCAGCCTTTCTGGTACATCTATCTTAGTTTCACCAGTTGTGCTTCCTTTCGGCACCTTCAGGTTTGGGTCAGTCAGACCTATGAGCACCTCCCAGCGCACAGCATGGCCATACGTAGTTTACGTACGTTCTACATCCTGCCATGTAGTACTCCCAAGAACCTCCATAATCGCCTTTTGCACAGGACGAACACCCTTGTCTACCTCATTTCTTTGTCCAATATATCGATACCCATGACTTTCTTCGACACCTGTTGTAGGTAAAACAACTGTTGCTTGTTTTCTAAGGATTTTAAACCTAAAACTTATATAGGTAACGCTCAATATCAGGTGTGATACCTGCCTTCACTACCTGACCCTTCAATTTACCATGCTAGTATTCCTTCAGCAGGAGCTCCATGCCATTATATGGCCCATCTACCATGGTAGCTATAGTGTTTTAATTGTCTCCATCTGTCTGGCTGTAAACACATCACTGAGTGTTTTCTTTGATATGTTAACAGTGTCAGCTGCCAACAGAAAGCCACTACAGCTATTTCTTTTGATGGGTGATGACTGGCTGTGTGAATCACTGCTATTTGTCTTCTCCCATAGCTTGCATTCTTTTGCCCATTGATGGATGGCTGGTGGCACCAGTGGTGAAATTGATCTGGCATAAAAAGAGGGTCTTAAATGAGAACATAATGAAAGAACTCTTCAGAAAAACACCCCACATCGTCTGCAAACCAACTTTGTCCTGATTGGCTTTTCCAGCCTTCTACCGCATACTCTTCCTGCCCGATGATATGCCACACATTGCTGGGGGTTGTCTTGAATACCAACCAACTTCCGCAAGCAGTGTCGTCATGTCTTTGTTGCCAAACATCAACAGGGAAATACTATCTAAAAAACAATTTCCATCTCCTGTTGCTAACATAGCAATTATGTTGTCATTGCCCTTCCTGAATGCATTTGGAAACCTAGAAGACACAAATAGATGTCCTCCTGCATTGGCTCTTCCAACTCTGCGCAGAGTGACATCCTGGCAGAAAGCTGGATGGTCCCTTGGGAGTAACCATCAATAAGCCCCTCTACAATGTTGTAGACGAATTTGATGTGACTGTCAGGATTGCGTCTGGTCTCTTTGTAGCAGATGAAGGCGTTAACTCGGCTGATGTCGAGAAGGAAAAACAACAGTTGTTTCCACCAGATCTGGCTTTTCTGGGTACAGGTTTGGTAGGCCCGGAACTGGTCAGATCGATCTACACCACCCATATTAGCAATGTAGTCAAGAACTTGATGTAGCGCTGGTACTGAGTGGGTCTCAAAAACAAAAACATAAAAACCTCTTTGCATTGCTTATAGCCTACTGTTATAGTTATAATTTACTTTTTGGTCACATTTAAGATTCAATCTTAGCAGCAAAGAATGAAAATTGATAATTGTGATATTTAATACATATCTTTTCGTGTCAACTTGTAGCATTTGGCCAAATTGCTCGAATTACCAATTCCATATTCATCATGACATAAAACTTACAAATTTAAACCATTTAGCATGTTTATGTGATACATTGATGTGAGAGTAGATAATTACGGAATTCAGGGGATGAGTCGACCATGCCGATGGTGTTCACACAGACCTAGCCCTGCGGAAATTGGATCTGTGGCTAAATCCTTGTCAGAGATTGTTTAAGACGCTCTTTGAATACTTTGAATCAATTAAAATTAACCGTTTTAATGCATGTTTTGTAACAGCCAATTTACCATCCGCTTCCATTAGAATTTTTTTTTAGTCTTTGGTATTCTGCGGACTCAGTGCCACATTTCACGAAGTCTTTCCTGGAATTAAGTTTTTAGTTGGCAGCACAACATAGAAGATTGCATCCATTTTAGACAAATCTGTTGGTATTGAAGAGGGAGATTATAGTTGAGAAAAGCTTTGGTCTTATCCTGGTGGATTATAATTTGGCGGACTCTTGAAATGCCTTTTCATCAAATGTCTTTTGAATGCGGTGAGGCCAATTTATATATTCCTTGTGTTTAAAATAATTGTAGCTAAAATGTTGTTATACTGTGTATTTTACTATTTGGCAAGGCATTATTCATAGCCAAGTTAACAGTGGGCTGAATATTACATGAGGTAGCTGTTGCGGGACCTGCATCACTGGAATTTTGTGTGCCTGTTCGGGACATTTCTGCCTCAGGTGTAGCATTAATTGTCTATTAATTCTTTAAGTAGTTTTAATGTGTCTTTATTTTGTTCAATATTATTACACTCCATATTTGATTTCAATTTTTGGATTTTATCTGAGACAATAGCCATTCCACCACTGTTAGTAACTTTGTTTCTTTGCGTTCAATTTATTCTCTCTTCAACCTGTTTTTGTTATCTCTTTTTTGGTTTTCCAGTTGCAGTTGTTTTTGCTCTTTCTTCTTAGCTTTAGCTTTTGTTGTCTGGGCCTCAATAACGATAGCATCACAACTATCATGGTAGAGTACATCAAGTAATGTACTGGAAATAGAATTTGTGCTCCTATAACTTGAATGATAATTTTCATACAGGTTTGAAGCTGGAGGGTTTCCTGCCGGCCTAAATGCGGTTACAATGTGGGATCGCCTCTCATGCTACTAGTTGATACATGCCAAAGAATGTTTTTCCTGTGTTGTTTTTCTTCAATGACATTTTTCAAGTGGCTGTGCCGTATGTTGAACTCGTGAGGAGTTGGTGACTCTAACCAAGAATCTGTAAGTTTTTTTTAAATCTGTAATCTCCTCGTCCATCTCTTCCTGGTTAGTGACAAATGCCATAAGTCGCTGAGCATGTTGGTTTTGAGACTGCTTGAAATGCCTTATGCATGTTACTGTTTTCTTGTGCACATCCGCTCCAAATACTTGTTCCAGTCCTGCAAAATTTGCCCCATTTTCATTACAACAGAATCCTGTTGGATTAAATGTAGCAAGTTTGTCCCCTGAAATCAATCTGTATACCTTCATTTACATAAATAAAAAACGTTTGCACTGCTTCAATGTCTTCAGCATCCGAGTCAGTGCTTGCTAATCTTACAATACTTCTTAAAAGTGTGTGATACACATGTAAACCTATTGTTACCATACCCTTAACTCTGTTAAACTTCCCAGCAAAATATGCATGAAGGCATCTTGATTTGCTGCGGTTTTGGCGGATTTTAATATCGGATGCTTTTGACTTCTCTTCTATTTCTGTGAGTATAGTAGATGTGAATCGACTTTCCATGCAGCTATGTAATTCCCACGAATAGTGCCTTCCCTCTTTTCCTTAACTGAGTCTCAATAAAAAAATAAAAACATAACATACCCTTGTAAATTGCATCATTTGTTGTTCTCAGGTCGGCCATATCAGAAACATCAGAGGGGGGGATGGGGACAGAGTACTTTCAAAGTCCAGAAAAGGTGGATAATCATTATCAGTCCACTCAATATCAGCCGACACATAGTATGCCCAATTTAGCCGGATCAGCTCCTTTGTTCTCATTTGGCTCTCTTAGTAGCCAAGTAGCATGCACCAGACTAAGATGCATCTAGCGCCAATTACGTCTCAGTCCTGACACCGGAAATCCTTTTGCATCAAGGAGTCACGGTTCATCTCAGATGGCACTTTTAATGGCACCGCTTACATTGATAATGTGGCTTTGGGGGCACAGGGTTTTAAAATCAATTTTGCGCTCGTGAGTACCTTCTTATCAACGCACACTGCGTAGGGTATTTAATCGCGTCAACTTTTCGTGTCCCCTCCAAATTCACTCCCATCCTCGTTGCCACCAAGTTGCGCATAAGTATAGGCTTACTTTGCAACCTAAAAAGAAATATTCGTATTACATCTATGTATATTTGGGGAGAGGTTGACCCCGGTCCCCGCACTCCGTGTATCCATGGGCATAGACAGATGCTGTTAGCCCACCTTTGTTTAATATACTCTCCATAATTTCCACTCACCTTTGAAAGCAGAGTCTATCAAATAGATACAGTTCTGAACACTGAAGTGTAATTAATCAATACTGGTAAATACATTTTAGATTGTTGTAAGATGTAAACAAATGAGTCATGTTTACAAACTGAAGAAATAGGAATTCTTCTCTACGGCGTGGAGAAGGGTCAGAGATACCTTCTTTTAGGTGCTGCAGCTTTGATTCACGTTCCAAATGAAACTTTTCTTCCATACAGTCGATGACAGCTGGAAGAAACTTGATGACTTCTTTGTGAAGTCTGCGTTTAATCTTTGGACGAGTCTGTTGGTGTTGAAGGGGGAAATTATAGTTGAGAAAAGATTTGGTCTTATCCTGGTGGATCATAATTTGGTGGACTCAGTCAGAGTTTTATTGCACGAGAAAAATGCTCCACTGGTTGGTATATCTGGGCGATCTTTGTAGAGGAGAAGGCTGTCCAATCTTGAGATCCCCTTGGTCATTCAGAAGAAGATACTTGTATTGATGAAGTAGCTATCTACTGCTGATATTGGTATTGATAAAGTAGTCATCTACAGCTGACATTGTTATTGATGAAGTAGCTATCAACTGCACTTATTGATATTGATGGAGTAGCTATCTACTGCTAACATTTGTATTGATAAAAGTGGTATATTCTGCTGATATTGGTATTGATTTAGTAGCTATCTACTGCTGATATTGGTATTGATGAAGTAGCTATCTACTGCTGATATTGGTATTGATGAAGTAGCTATCTACTGCTGACATTAATGATAAAATTGGTATATTCTGCTGATACTGGTATTGATGAAGTAGCTATCTACAGCTGTATTGGTATTGATAAAGTAGTTTAATCTACAGATGCTATTGTTATTGATGTAGTAGATATCTACTGCTGACATTTGTATTGATAAAATTGGTATATTCTGCTGATATTGGTATTGATGAAGTAGCTATCTACTGCTGATATTGGTATTGATGAAGTGGCTATCTACTGCTGACATTGGTATTGATAAAATTGGTATATTCTGCTGATACTGGTATTGATGAAGTAGTTACCTGCTTCTGTTATGTAGTATTGATGTGATGAAGTAGCTATGTACTTGTTAATTGTGATATGATATTGTAATTTGTTAAAATAGCTATCTAATGCTGATATTGGTTTTTATGAAGTAGCCATCTACTGCTGATATTAGTATTGATGAAGTAGCTACTGCTGATATTGGTATTGATGAAGTAGCTACCTACTGCTGATATTGGTATTGATGAAGAAGCTATCTACTGCTAATATTGGTATTGATGAAATAGCTATCTACTGCTGATATTTAGAGAATAAAGGTATTGTTTTTAGCCGCTGGAGTGCATCTATCGTCTCACAGATTGTCTCACGGGTGACATGTCGCCCGAGTTATATGAAACGATACTATGCACAACAGCGGCTGAAAACAATACCTTTATTCTCATTCTTAAACACTTCAATTCAAATCAAAATATTGCAAGTATTACAAATTTTTAATCAAATTAAATCCTGCATTTTACAAAACATTACCTAGGCCTAAAAATCAATCAGTCCTGTTGTTGCTACGCGCCTCCAATTGGTTCAAACAGCGAGGACACTTATTGCGTTGATGCACACATGCTGAACCGCATCGTGTCATATCACACGGGTAAGAACCACTAAGATTGCAGGAACGTTCTCAAGTGTTTAAGAATAGTATCAATTAAGTAGAGACTCTACTGCTGATATTGGTATTGATGGTGAAGCTATCTACTACCAATTCTGGTATTGATGGAGTAGCTATCTACGCGTATCACAACATGAAGTAGCTATGTACTTGTGATATGATATTGTAATTTGTTAAAATAGCTATCTAATGCTGATATTGGTTTTTATGAAGTAGCTATCTACTGCTGATATTAGTATTGATGAAGTAGCTACTGCTGATATTGGTATTGATGAAGTAGCTACCTACTGCTGATATTGGTATTGATGAAGAAGCTATCTACTGCTAATATTGGTATTGAAGATTATAGAAGATATATGCACACCTGCGCTGAGGTGTTGGTTTTGGTCAAAATGTGTAATAACTTGAAAAAGTCGGGTCATGAAAAATCAACAATGCAACATTTGCAATCTTGTCAATTGTACTATCTTTCCGGAGTCTGAAGTTTACCGTTTTCTAAAATCCATTTTCCGTGTTGTAATCTGTGTTGTAAAATTTGTAAATCCGTGTCATGAATAAAGCTTAAAATGTATAAACAATGATATTATGTCACAATAAAGTGATCAATATGCTCTGATTGGAATATTCTCATGATAATAGGCCGACTATTACGATGTTTGGAGGGATATAGGGGGTTCATGCCTTGGTAATATACCTTTATTTCGGTATTATTAAACAGTATTTTTATCATAAAAATTGACACACACAACTCATGATTGTTTCTAACATTTATTTCTCTTATCTTTTAACAATTTTTGTCACATCATAAAAAATGTCATTTTCCGTGTTGTACCTCTGATTCCAAGATTTTTAAGGAAAACGGAAAACTTCGGACTCTACTGTATACCATACAACTGAGTCATTAAATCAAAGTCTTACAGTATTATTTGACTCTTTTTCAATCTATTTATTTGGTATCATTGTTTACCATGATTGCATACAAGGTTAGTACATTATTATCTATTTACATAGTCACCAATTAGGCTATTCTATTAGAAATCCATACACCCCTTATGGAACTGAAGATATGACCTGAATCTCCCACACAGGGGGTGTAGATTTCAAATGGAGTCACTCATTCAGGTAACTCCATTTGAAATGTAGGCCCTCTGTGTAGAAGATCAAGGTCATGTCTTTGGTAAGGAATAGCCTAACTGTGTATTCTACACTTTGGTATCAATATGCACAATACACTTTGGTATCAATATGCACAATACACTTTGGTATCAATATGCACAATACACTTTGGTATCAATATGCACAATACACTTTGGTATCAATATGCACAATACACTTTGGTATCAATATGCACAATACACTTTGGTATCAATATGCACAATACACTTTGGTATCAATATGCACAATACACTTTGGTATCAATATGCACAATACACTTTGGTATCAATATGCACAATACACTTTGGTATCAATATGCACAATACACTTTGGTATCAATATGCACAATACACTTTGGTATCAATATGCACAATACGGTAATAAGCACACACTGATGCTTTGGCTCTATCATTTTGATTGGTCAGAATTCAGTATCGAAGTTACGTAATGTTACTATGTCAACGGGATCACGCGCTTGAGTAATGAACCACGATCGAAACAATCACCACACAAAGTATATGGCACTCGAAGGTATACCAAAATAGCGTGATCTGGTAACCAAGAGAATTACGTAACCACTTTGATGGTGAATAGTCAGGGGTGACAGAGATTGAAATTGCCAAGTGATTTAAAGCCTTATTTTGATTGGTTACTCAAATTATAATACCAGAAATGTTCGCCTAATGGCGCACTTGAGCTCTCTTTTGCCTTGAGGTAAAATTGCTTGTGCAAATAGAGAATTCCCTCCTGAAATCTCAACAAGAATTTAGGTTCCTTGCCCTTATTTGCTGGTGTGAATTTTATGGGAGGGCACTATTATGTTGTGCCTATAATTCGACTTACGTCAAGAGAGCCCATAGCGCCATTAGGCAAACGTTTACGTTATATCATGCAAGAACTAAGATTCACAAGATACACTACATGCGAAATAAGGTACATCCTGTTTAATAACAACTACAAACCATACAGCATGGAACTAGCTGCATTTGGGCTTTTTATGTGTTCAAAATGACTGGACAATTAATTGGTCCTTGAGGACACATATTCTGTTTAAGAGTCACAAGGGGTCAGTGTACAAGAAGGCCATATTTGCAATAGCTGCCCTATAGACATATAGGACAAGTTTTGCATTCTATATAGTTAACAATACAAAAATATGACACCTAGCAGCTATTGCAGATAGTACCTTGTTCTAACCCTGTATATACCGTATTGGTCCGAGTATATATATAGTCCCACCCGTTTTTTAGGTGAAAATTTTTCACAATTGGGGGTGGGATTATACTCAATTTCAAAAAAAAAAAAAAAAAAAAAATCGGGTTTTGGAGTGTCCCTGGACCTACAACCTTGGCGAAAAAGGTTGCCACACCTGAGCGTTAATTGGCCAACATCCTTCCCCGCTCCCCTATTGCAATGTTGATTTGGACAAAATCGTCATCATTTCTACCTTACAGTCTCCCAACATTGCAAAATGGGGGGTGGGGAAGGGGTAAGTGTAATCTGAATGTGCATTTGCAACTATTATACAAAACTAGAGGTATACCCGTATGGCCGTATGCTACGGAGCCTTTTACCCTTCAAAACCCACAGTGGAAGACATTGGCTTAATATAGATTTTACCAAGTTCAAATACATGAATCAGAATGCATCAGAGCTATTTATAGAACACAGGCAGCAAGTGCAATTGTTTATACCATGGTCACTGACTTTTGAAAATGCACATTTTCGCGGATTTTGAGCCCAATCCTTCACCGATCGCAACCAAATGTGATCCCCGCATTCGACCGAAAGTAGCTTAGGACACTCCCCATATTTTCCTTGATCTCTCGTATAAATTACAGCCCAATCGGACCAAGTTTAAGAATTGACCTTTGACCTCCGATTTCGACCGAAGGTAGTGTAGGACACTCCCCATATTTTCCTTGATCTCCCATATGAATTACAGCCCAATCGGACCAAGTTTAAAATTTGACCTTCGACCTCCGATTTCGACCGAAGGTAGGGTAGGACACTCCCCATATTTTCCTTGATCTCCGTATGAATTACAGCCCAATCGGACCAAGTTTAAAATTTGACCTTTGACCTTCGACCTCCGATTTCACCAAAGGTAGCTTAGGTCACTCCCGTATTTTCCTTGATCTCCGTATGAATTACAGCCCAATCGGACCAAGTTTAAAATTTGACCTTCGACTTGACCGAAGGTAGCTTAGGACACTCCCGTATTTTCCTTGATCTCCCGTATGAATTACAGCCCAATCGGACCAAGTTTAAAATTTGACCTTTGACCTTCGAGGTCCGATTTAACCGAAGGTAGCTTACGACACTCCCGTATTTTTCTGCATCCCCGTGCGAATTTGGCGAGGCTGGGATCAAAACTGACGGAGCCTTTTACCCACATACACGCACACAACATAAGGCAAATTATAGTAAGATAATACGAAACTATCACATATTTAGCTTCGATTGCGTGCTTTTAACACCAGAACGTGCTGGTGTGGCAACGAATTTCCGCCAGAGTTGTAGACTTTTTTTTTTTTTACAATTTCTGGAATTTTTCGAAAAATGAGGGGTGGGACTATACTCGGACGAATACGGTATTTTAACCATAAATGAAATGAGCTGAGCACAGATGTGTGGGGGTAAACCAGGGATTCTCAATACATGCATTCTGGGGTTCTCTACCAAAAGATAAAACCAAAATTCCTCCCCACAATACAATATGTGACATGATCAAGGGGAATGAGTCCCATGTCGACCCTGGTCGAAAATAGAGGACATTCAGAGCTTTCTGAAACTGAAAACCGCATGTTGATCAATTTGTCAATCGCTGAATACAATATAAAACAAAAGAATTTTAACACTTTCTTTGCCAATATCTCAAAATCAATATTAGCAACATCGGACTCATTCCCCTTATTTGTGTCACATTTGGGTATTATGTGTAACAAAGGAGATGGATTAACCTTCAAGCTGTATCTATGGTTATGCATAATGCCTATTGCCTAATTGGAAGGAATTTCAGTCTAACTAAGACTACCAGTAGAGAAACACAGTACCCACATACCATATTTGCTGGCGGGCCACAGAGGGTCAAAATCATTTCAAAGATTTGTGTTCACGGGCCAACCACAATAACAACAGGCCAACTCTGGCCCGTGGGCCACCTATTAAGAAGCCCTGGTGTAAACTATCAGCATGTATCAAATCTGTTTCTGTTTTTGTAATGTATATATTAAATTGACTAAAATACACAAACAACGTAATTATTTATGTTATTACAGCTTTATATATTAAATTGACTAAAATACACAAACAACGTAATTATTTATGTTATTACAGCTTGATTCTCTGGAGTTTCACACCCCAACGGCGATCATCAGATAAAATTGCTGATGAATTCTGAACTGTAACAAGAAATCCAAGAACTACTAATGATCGACGTTGGGGCGTGAAACTCCTGAGTAATAGAAAGTAATAATAAAATTATGCTGTAATTACATTATTACGTTGTTTGTGTATTTTATTACATGCTCTACTATCAAATAGTATCGAGCACTACTTTAGCTGTTTTAATATTAAATTGACTACATATTTTTGTATCAAATGAGGTTTATAGATAATAAAACACATCTTTTCATTACATATCTGTGACAGACTACAATTTCTTGAGTCCTAAATAATTATTCAAGATTGTTTAATTTTTATGCCCAATGAGATTTAACCAATTTTACAGAATGCCCCTGCAGAATATTGAACATTATTATGTTCTCAGAATCTTCCTTCCTATACTTTGTACAGGGTTGAAGAGTCCAATATAATCAACACTTGGACTCAAAACTTGGACTGTGTTGGATAGGCTCACTTTTTCCAAAAAAATTTCTACAATTTTTTGACCAAAACTCATTTTTGACTTGCTCATTTTTGACCAAAATCACATTTTTGACAAAAATTTTTGACCAAAAATCACATTTTTGACCAAAAGTCATGTTTAGACCAAGAGAAGATTCTGAAAACATAATAATGATAAAATTGGATGGTTTTTTCACCCAATACAAAATTTATTGGTCTCGCTATGAGGAGAAATCAATAGGAGAATTGCAATGGCAAAAGAGACTTTCACAAGGATGAACGCCCTCCTTCGTAATTTGAATATCACCATGAGTACAAGACTCTGGGTCTTATAGTATTTTTGAGGTTTTTGTAAAGTTGGGTACAGATCATTTTAAATCACACTGTAAGTATGTATACAATCTAAAACATAATGCACAGCATCAACATTTTTTACAAATACAATTACATAATACAAATATAAAACTAAATTCATGGAATCTGTTACTGCACATGTCATATACAAACATACCGTAAAGTTCGTCAACGTTCGCCTAATGGCGCTATGGGCTCCCTTGACATAAATGGAATTTTAGACACAAACTAGAAGTGTCCTCCCATAAAAATCCCACCAGTAAATAAGGGCACATACCCTTAATTCTTGTTGGAATTCTTTTGAGGAGGGAGCTCTCTATCTGTACATGAAATTTATCCCAAGGCAAAGGAGCCCAGGTGCGCCATTAGGCGAACGTTTACGGTACTGTTACAAGTTCATATGCTACATAATCCAACCAAAGTTTGAAATTTTGAAACTTCAGTATTATCATTTACTTGTAAATTTATATTGTCAGCTTCATGCTCATTTTGTGAGAGCTGATCACATATGGGGATACACAGGCTGGGTTTTGACAATTTTCCGAGTTTTGAAAAGTGCTGTATGTATATGAAGAGCCTAATATAAACAAAGCAAAAAAAAATAGTCCTCACTCCAATGACCCATCATGTGATAACATTGATTGATATGTTTATGTGCATAAACTCGTTAGCTCCAATTGGATACCACATTTGCTCTAAATTGATAAAGATTTCTACCAATAAATAAAATTTGATGCATTTTCAAAAATTGGAAATTAATGGGAGCACGCAGAGGTAAGTTGTAGATCGCTAAGTAAAATCAGTCAAGAAATATTGGGTTTATCATGCATCTCAAATGAACAATTGGATAAACCGCGCTATGTACGGGCACTTGAGATAGTGGACAGGAGCTCATAATGAGCAAGCAAGCTTGACAATCCTACCAATTTTACACGGTCATTTTGATTTGCATTTTTTGAAAATGCACCAAATTTCAAAAACGGGTTATCAACTTTGTAAATTTTAAGCTTTTGGTAGCAAGTGTGGTATCATTATGGAGCTAACAAAATCCTGCATATCGTCACTGGGCAGGAAAAACCTCATATGTATTTTTTGCCTTGATTGAACATGGATAAAGGAAACCATTCAATATGAAGTCTACACCTACAAGCCTTTATCCATTTTCAAGGGCCAAGAGTAAATATCGAGGGTTGACAAACAGAAGGCCTTAACTCAAAAAGTGCCTTTTTGAGAAAAATGAGTAAAATAATATTTTGCATTGAGATGTGACCAAGTATTACTGGTGCTATAGATGCAATAGGAAGTTGAATTAAGTTAAGGCTTTATGATTTTAAGAATCTGTGGTATTACAGATTATTTTGGTACCAAAATATCAAAATGTCCAAAAGTGAGTCAAGGCCGTCTGTTTGTCAACCCTCGATATGAGGTGTTTCATGCATGTACTTTCGACCCTTGAACATGGATGAAGCATCCTCTTCAATATAAATTTGATACCTACAAGGCTTTATCCATGTTCAAGGGCCAAAAGTACATAATGAGGTTTTTCCCGCCCAGTGACGATATGATCGTATCAATCAAACTGTTCTCACATGATCAGATTTATATTTAAGATAGATCATTGGAGTGAGGACTTTCTTTTTATGTTGTGTTTTTATTAAAGCCTGTGTTTATAGAGCAGAACAATGTCAATTTCCAAACATTATTGTCCCTGATAATTGCTTTTTCATACACTTTATATATATCATATACATGTAGTTCACACACAAGTCAAAATGTTTTACATTCTCCATTAATATATTCTTGTTCATTAATTGGTTAAAAGTTTATCAAGTGACCAAAAATAGTTGAACAATTTTGCGAAGTAGTCAAAAAGCCTACTTATTTCCCAGGGTAATATGACCCTATAAATTACCCTCTGACCGCATTGGCGCCATGTATACAGGATTTCAGTACTGGCCTGTGTCGTTATTAATATGTAGCGAATCATGACGTCTTTTAAAGGAGGATTTTGTGATCCTAGCATCCTCTTTTTATGACATTTTTCAGTAGATATCCACGAAAAAAGCTTATTTCCAAAATTTCAGTTGATTCCGATTTTGCGTTTGCGAGTTATGCATGATTATGTGTATTACACTGCTCCATAGACAATGTGTTGTAATTTCGTTCTGGTGCACCAGAACGAAATTCAAATTTGGCGATATTTTTGCTAAACGATATTTTTGCTAATCTGCAAGAAATATTTGGTACATAAACATTATGTAGCCAGAGGTATCCAGTGGTGTAAAAATCTCAACTTTTTTTGGGAAAAGTGGGGGGATGAGGCTGTGGATCACGAAATGCCCCTTTAACCAATAAATGAACAAAATATATATATATATATTTATCAGGTAAAAAACAAATATTGACTGCTCTATATTTGGAATCTGTTGGAATGTATTGTTCCCCTCAGCGACTGTGAGCCTACTATTTATTTCCCTCAACCAATGGTCTCTGGAAAATAGTAGGCCCACATTAATTCTCCTGGTCACCTCAGAGACAATAGATCAACCAGATCCCTCATGAGCAGTCAATAATTGTATACACCCTGGTCCAATATCTGGGGCCTACAGCGATGCCAGTTTCCCTTATAAAGCTATTTATATTGGGAAAATGCTTTATGGAATGGGTTTAGGGAATGATTTTGGCCACTGTGATCAGTGACTTTCTATAAAGTTAGGCAGTAGGCCTACACTATAAACACCATCACTCTAGATTGATTGATTTATTATTATGTTGTGTGGTCCTTTCTGGACCATAGCTTCTTTCATCAGTACTGTCCCTTTAAGTACTGTCACGTACATTGCGTTGATTTATATCACTGCATGGCTGTCCAGCAACTGCTCCATGCGCTGAAGCCCAGTACTTGATTGACAGCCTATTTTAACACAGTTTTTAACCAAGTTAATGTTCAGCCAATCAGAAAAGACGTACTATGAGGTTGTCACCAAACGGTTTTAGTGACAAAGGAGCACAAATCAGCTGGGACTGAGACTCGGGGAAATTGCGGCAGAACTGGGTTATCCCAGTTGAAATCCATAAACCCCCTATGAAAGACATAACAATAATCTCCCACACAATGGGTGCAGATTTGAAATGAAGTCACTCACTCAGTTAACCCCACTTGAAATTCTCATTCCCTGTGTGGAAGATTAAGGTCATGTCTTCCACAGGGGGTGTACGGATTTCAAGCCCATTTTTACCCTCGCTCCAATACAACCACACCCTTATGGAGACAGCCTTATGGAGACAGCCTTATGGAGACAGCCTTATGGAGACAGCCTTATGGAGACAGCCTTATGGAGACAGCCTTGTATATACCCATCCATCATCACCCTGATGTAACAGTTTCCCATCTGGTGTCTCTCCATCCTTTGGTCGTCTGAACACAATGCGGTCATGAAGACGATTACTTTGGCCCTGCCAGAACTCTACCACCTCTGGAATCACAATGAAACCACCCCTGTAATAAAATGGTATGAGTCGGTGTTTAATGTGGTTAAGTTTAAAAATACATTTTCAGACAGGTGGTACTGCATTTGACACACATGAAGTTCCAGGAATACAATGACGCAATTCTGGAATGGGGTGTGAATGGTTTGATGTTCATGAAATGGGTGTGTGTCCAGGGGGTTGTGTGTTCTAAAAGATTGTTGGGAACTCCTTAGTCTCATTATGAATAAATAACATTTTACACTCTATTGAAATTCATCAAAGACCTGGATGGTATTCTCCAGGACAACATCTTAAAACTTCAGAGCGTGATCTTGTCACAACAGCGCAGTACACACGGCACGGTACACGGGCGCCGCTAGTCAGTTGCGCTATGGCACATTAACCAAAGTCGCAAGCATGGGTCCACCACAATTTGAACTGTAAGATAATCAGTCGTCACTAAGAAGCATAACACAGTACATGTGTAGTGCAGACGGCTGGTGGAATAAGTCTAGGTTGGCAAGAGGTGTTTCTATACTGTGCACAACAGTGGGTTGGCAAGAGGTGTTTCTATACTGTAAACTTACCAGTAATCAGGCTTTGGTACTGTCTTATCTTTGTACTGTTCCTTCAACTCAGCATCTCTTGTAGTCAAAACCTGCGCACATAAAGAGAAATGTATGAAGAGTATGAATAACTTTCCCATTCAGTGACTTGCTTGCTCATTGGGAGGATTGTAAAAATCACAAAAATTCATGTTTGGGCACCTTTGTCTCAGATGTGCTAACATAGCCTGCTAGTAGCCTGCTTGTACTGTAGTTAAGCTGAAACCCATGTATTAAAGACAATAGAAGAAATTTTACACAAATCTGTAATTTCTCTAAGTACAGGGCATTAACTTTGTCAATACTGCTGTTTTCTTCATTTTTTGCTCAATTATTAAATTAAAAATACCAATAAATACAATGTGAACGACTTATCCTTCACTTTTAGGCAATTAAAACAAAATTTGTTACACTTATGCTGGGATCACTGGCCATCAATTCCAAGCACTTGAATATTCCCTGCAATTGCATTGGTTCCTATATATACTAGTGCCCTATGGAGCTAGATTTTTTCCACCCTGATCCTGGCATTCCTTAAATGATACCAAACCAAACTATACCTGAACAATTTGGAATGCCCCTGCCTGATTCGGACCCATATTTTTCGAACACCGAACTGGCTCATGCTCGACACACAGCTTGTAACTTTGAATAAATAGGGAATTTGGTAATGATGTACCCGATATAATTTTGTACCCGATGTACTTACATCCCTGCTTTCAATAACTGTGCTCTGGTGACTCACACACGCACCAATCTGACTATCAAATGGTCGACTGTGGAAATATTGGGTGGATTCTTCTTCTGATAACTTCTCAACCCTGCCTTCAATTCGAACCTGAAAACAAATATTTATGATAAAAAACAGATAAAAAGCACATTATACTCAACATCATAACTTGGGTTTGGTTTGGTTTGGGTAGGGGTGTGCCACAGAGAATTCGAAAGTAGACCCATTTTTCAAGAAATTTAGACACATCGATATATACCCAAGTCCAAACTGTTGGCCAAATTTGACAACTTCTCCCCAAATATTTGGAACATTTTAAAAAATGTTGGCTACTGTGGGGTCAGGGTGGGCCAAAATTTGGCTATTTTCCAAAACAAAAATTGAAAAACAAATGACCCATCCATATACCAAAATTGAGGTAGAAAAAAGAGTCATTGATTTACCAAATGGCCAAAAATGCAACAGATGTTTTATGATGAACACCCCGTATGGTAATTTCAAGTGCCTCTTTCCTAATTAGCTCCCCAATAACTTTCCTAACTTACATTTGTTAAAGCACCCTCCTTCAGCTTGCTTATTTTTTGCCATAAATTGGGTCATATTTTGTCAAATTTTTAAATCCTGACAAGTTCTTAAACAGTATCTTCACATTTCTAAATTGTTTTATAACATGAATGAAGTTATACAGTAGAGAAATATCCCAATCCTAATCCACACCTATTTCGAGAGTGTGAGGCCAAGCCAACTTTTTTTATTAGCCTATTAATGCAAAACAAGAAGTATAGGCCTGTACCACTTGTCACTAGTAATATAATGAAGAAGAAAGCAAACTGACAAGCAAGGAATGAAAAGAAATTAGGGGAAAATCAATTAAGAGAAAATAACAGACATGTACAAGAATAAAAGGCCAACCTTTTTTTTTTTGCTATCTTGATGTTGTTGCACACATATTTAAACAGTTTGCAACATTCAATTTCCTTGGTTGTGTATCAAATGGTACTTCTTGACTCTTTTAGATACATCCAAATTTCCACTGCTGGTCAGTTGGTACTCTTTTTGTTTGTTTTTTAACATAAATGTACTTACTGATCTGCTGAGTGCTGCCCAGTAGAAGACCAAACATGCAAATGGATTTTCAAGCTGAAGGTAAAAGACAAAAGGCATACCATTATTGATATCACGCTAATAAACATCCATATTATACCAAATTATCTTAATCAATTCTTGTTCTTAAGGCTATACACAATCTTGAACTGTTGTGATTTGGTAGTTCACAGCATCTAGCGAGCTTTGGCAAAAATTGTATTGCTCAATTCTTAGCAAGTGTGTAGAAGAATTCAAATATCACAGATATACTTTTGTAGGTCCTGTGGTTCTTGAGTTATGTTGTAAAGAGGTCTGAAACAACAACACTTTTGCAAAAAGTACATAACTCATTAACAACAATAAATTAAGCACGTTTTCAAATCATATGATTTGTAGAATGACCTTTTGGAAAACATCAAAATGTAATTTTTCAATAATGTATTGATTTAGACAATGAAAATCGATTTTTTTTTTTGGCTGCTTCGACCAACAATACCCCATCTACCCTTAAAGGTCTGCTAGACCTTTGGTGTTTTCAGTAAATGATAGCCTATTGTATGTATAATGTTATAATTACAGTAATTAAATTGTCAAAAATGCCTCTTTGGCCCCCATGGACCAGATTTTGTCACATATAATGTAAACAAAAACCCAAAATATCCATCCATCCATCATCATCACCATGTCATAAATTTCAGACCACAAGTCAGATTTGAATGGGCAGTTAAACTAATACCAGCTTGCTTGTTGTAAAGTCACTGGCTGGGGACTTATAGGGGTATGGGCGATTAATGGAATGAATACAGCAAATGGAATCAGCCAAATTTGTTGTGTTTGTAGGTCAACAGAGCTTTGACATAAAATTATAATTTTTTTTTTAAGCGGCCGAAATACCCAGTAGGGGTTTCTTTTACTTTACCTTCTTATTTCACCTTCCCCAGTCACTGCTAGTATTAATTCAGCATTTTGAGTAAAGAATGACAAAATTAACATTTGAAGGAAATCATACATTATGGCTTAAAATGTTTGACTCCCTTACTCAAAATGTGAATTTTAAAACAGGATCCTAGCCCTTCTCTAACCAGCCATTGAAAAGAAATCCATGTTTTTTTCAGTACATTTACATGTTTGAGCCATATCCCTTGTTCCATAAACCTGGCTTGCCACTGACCCATTGTGTTTAAAGGAATAAATCATACGTCAAATATGCATAATCTTAGTTTAATTCGCCAATACAATGGGTTTTACCTAAACTGACTGAAACGTAAATGGTCTGCAACACACACACTTCCATAATAAATAAGTTGTTAAACAATGGGCTATTTCAAACACCCTCTATGGAAGACATACATGTAACCTTAGTGGGTGTAGATGTGAAATGGGGACCCCTATTCAGGTATATAACCCCCATTCAGGTTACTCATTTGAAATTCACACTCCCCATGTGGAAGATTAATGTCATGTCTTCCAAAGGTGGTGTATGGATTTCATCTGAAATATCCCAATTCTACTTTAATATGGATAAAAACCACTTACCAATTCTTTACTCTTTCTGCTTTCATAATTAGTATAGAATTTAAACCCTTCCTTGCCGTATCCTTTGAGTAAAACCCACCTTGCTGATGGGCGTCCATCTCTGTAGGAAATATACAATATTATGGAATTGGTTTCAAAACGACTTACAAATTTTAACCAATGGTGCTATGGGATCCCTTCATATAAGTGGAATTTTAGGCACAATCTAAAAGTGCCCTCTTGTAAAATTACCACCAGCAAATAAGGGCACGGAACCTTAATTCTATTCAGATTTCAGAGGAGGGAGCTCTCTATTTGCACATGAAATTTACTCCAAGGAAACAAAACCTAAGTGCGCCATTAGGCCAATCTTCTGTTCCTCTGACAAAAAGGAATTCAGAGCACGTGCAAGAATTTTTTCCCACATTTATGACAATCAAACCTCTGCATCTTAAAAACCAGCATATATACCTTTTGTTTTAGATGTATGTTTTAGGGACACCGCACAGTGTCGACTTCCTATTCGATAAATATAAATTTAATACTCCGATGGTGAGCGACGGGCGACTGGTATTACACGAACGCAAGAAAAGGAGTTCTATCTGATTGGCTAGCAATCGATCGCTTAGGTCGCTTAGTAGTCAACTACAAACTCAAAACTGAGCATCGTAATCAATTCGATTGAAATCGATATTCTATTATTGCCGTATATAAAGAGAGTGATAGTGTGTCAATAATGTACATTGTATTGCAGCTGGATTTTACATGCATTCTTTTATATAAATTTTTTCTCAAAGAGTTGAATATGATCAAAATTTTTACTCAGGATTTCAAATTTTGTACCCGCAAATTGCAGTTAAACATATCCACAGCAAAATACCTGTCCTCACTAATTAGTGTATTTAATTTCCAGTTAGTGTATTTAAGATAAAACCTGACAACAAATAAAATTTTCTTGCAATAGAAATATCATATGGGATACTGATATAGTAGGCGCAACCGCCATTAACGTGGAGCTGCTACTGCGTAGCTGACTTTTTGCTCCGTGGAGCCAAATTGACCAATCATGATCATGTTAGAGTTTTTCATTACTCGGAGGTAAAACTGACTAATTAAGTACGACTTACTCATTACGTGAAGCGAATTTATTCATTAAGAATTTGCCAGACGAGCGTCACGTAGTTGCAAGATATCCTCGGTCACGAAAGTTATGATTCAAAAAGTAGTTTATGAAAAGTACGAACTGACTTATTATTAAGATGGACATGCACTCATAAGAAACTCATAGAGTATTGTACATAACTATATAGCTAGGCAGAGTGGTGGTAAACTATGCACACAGTTCTGTGATCTGCAGTGTATCGCCGGGAGCTAATTTGTATAACTTATGCGGTGTCCCTGCGGAATTCGACCTTCAGCAAACTGCAAACCAGTTCGGATTTACTTTATATACTAGTAGTAGGCCATACATACTGTAGTTACTGTCCGTTTTCCTATACACAATACTCAGTGCGCTCACCATTGACGCGTGACCTCCACAAATAGTGTATGTTAGAAGTATAGGCCATTGCCTAGTTGACGTCACTACTGTGTAAAAAATAACCGCCAATATTTAAAGTATTCTCTGAAATTCTAGAAAATATAGTTTTGTAACATGTCCTAAATTTTTAGCTAATTTAGGTGTTTGGAAATATTGGTACTTTTGTACCAAAAAATATGAAGAAATTATTTCTAAACCGTGTTAAGTCATTAAGCTTCTCATTTTCAAGAACGCTGGTTAACAATAAGCAGACTATTGTCTCATTTCGTAAACAAAAGCCCACAGTATTGTTACCTTGCGTTCGCTTTATAATCGTTCACCCATCTGAAACTATAATACCAGCTCAATGCTCATTGCACAGGTAAAACAGAGACAAGTGCAGTGTGTATTTAACCAGAGAAGATCTGATGAAACATAGTTGAGCTGTTTGCATTGAGTGTTATCTTGGTTTAATAGCTTTTAATAGGGTTTAAGTCCTTCAAAGGTCGTGGTGAGTTCTACTGTAGACATGACTGCATCATGATTATTTTTAAGTCAACAACATTCAACAATATGATCACCGTGATATGATAGTATGAGAGTATCAGTACCGTGGGTGTCAGTGATCCTGGCCTGACACAGTAGACAAACAAACAAACAAACATGCCACACACATGACACATGCATGCAAGGTAACATTGAATATACACTAATCAAACAATGGTATTGATCCTGTACAACTGGTCGTGGTTTATTTACAATCGATTCATTTAAAATCCCCATAGTAAACATTAATTTTGGCAAGAGTTTTCTCTCTCTGGAACGAGGATGCATCCACTGGCTCCAGCGTAATGAAAAGATCTAACATGATTGGTCAATTTAGCTCCACGAAAAGTAAGCTACGCGTAGCAGCTCCACGTTAGGCGGTTACGGCCAGCCATATATTGATCATGCGAAAATCGTAAAACATAGAATAGAAACAGTGTGGCAGGCGCTCAAAATCTCAAATTGTATGCTTAGCCTGAGTTGCACGGCCTATCTCGAATAAAATCACCATGCGTAGTTGTTGAAAAACGTGAGGATTCATCGTACTATCACGGCAATTTTTAACACGAAGATATAGGGATGATGACGGTGTGCACCGGTTTGTGGGGTTTTGGGCCTGTTTGGGGTTCCCTTTTGCACAACATGTTGGTTTTGGATGTATTTTGTGCAATATAGTAAATAATCTGAAAGAAACTAAACTAAACTGTTTCTTCTATAAAATCTGTTCACAAGAATCGATTAACATGTAAGTTTTAAGGGTAGACGTGGTATTGTTGGTCGAAGCAGGCAAAATATCGATTTTCAATATTTAAATCAATATATTATTGAAAAATAACACTTTGATGTTTTGCAAAAGTTCATTCTACAAATTAAATTATACACTTTGAAAACTTGATTGATTTATTGTTGTTAATGAGTTATGTATGTTTTACAAAAGTGTTGTTGTTCCAGCCCTCTTAACAACATAACTCAAGAACCAAAAGACCTACAAAAGTATTTCTATGATATTTGAATTCTTCTACACACTCACTATGAAATGATCAATGAAATTTTTGCCAAAGCTTACTACCATTCGCAAAATGATATGAACTACCAAATCGCAACAGTTTAAAATAGTTGCTAACCTTAAGGAGCATTGGTGTAGAATTTAAACCCTTTTGTCACCTTACAATTTTGGACTAAACTTCAAAATTTTACAATCATACACAGATTCTTGGCAGTTGCCAAAATTCTAATCCTGAAAAAATACTTACTTTGTTGCCGTGGCAAGAGTCATAGCATTAGCCTCCTCAATTCCATTAAGTTGTCTAGCCGTTTTAAACCAATCAGTAAACTGCTCTATTGGTTCCTTAGCAACAAGATGATCTTCCACAAATGCCTCATGACCCTTAAACAAATAAAAATGTAATGAAATTAAAAAGGATAAATAAACATAAACATTTTGATATAAATTAAATTCTATTACTATGAACCTGTAAGTATTTGCAAAGTCTGAAAATGCACGGGTCCCTAATCAAGTACGACAAGTGCATTTTCCTACCCTAAACAAGCACTGACATATTTTTACCCCCATTAGAAGCAATTCAATTTATTGACCTTAACAACTGGGAAATATAAATTCAAAAGTTCATAACTTAACCTTTATTACATGTTACATCAGTGTCAAATGACCCAAAACACTGTGATTTATTGTGCAAGGTACATGTATGCCCTTTTTCTTAAATTTCCTTGTTTTAGATACCCTATTCATCACCAGATGTAAGTACAGTGCCTGATCATCGGATACCTTGTGCCTCAAAATGATTTAGCTTTTCCATCTTGCACCCTCTGACATGAAGGTGACACTTACTGTTGCACTCAATATGGGGGTATCACAAAGCATGCCGTAAATTAAATTTGATATTTCAGGGACTGTCTTTTGGAATTAGCCGGAGAGCATATTTAAACAGCTGCTCTGGAGCGTTCAACGAGAGCTGCTTAGAGCATTTACAATAGAATGTAAGGAGAGAATGGTCAACTAAGAAGAGTGAAAAATCACTCTCCTATATCAGATTTAAGGAGAGCAGTAGAGAGCGATATATGCTCTTGCTCTCCTCAACAGGCAGTCCCTGATTTTTTATCACAGTTCAATAACCTACTGTCTTATATTTCTTTCTCATTGCTGCAACATCCATCCCATCTGGGCTGCTGACAATAGTTGGGTTGTGGTCAGCCATTTTGATTCCAAGCGGTTGAAGAAGTTGTCGACCAAATTGAGAAGAAATAAGTTTGGTGCTATGCACACAAACTCGAAACCGTACGACACCGAGAAGGCTCATTTACTGGATGCTGCTGGATAGTACGTTGTCAACATATCAAGGTATTTACCATTCTAATATTTGGTACCTTCTCCCACATCTGCAATCACAAAAAATGAATAAAAATAATCCAAGACTCATTGTTAGGCAAGAGCATGTGACCTGGCACACATAGAGTACCGAAGTGTGACGTCATAAAATTTTCTTTTTTGCATTTCAGCATTTTCATGACCATATTTCAGTAGAACATGATGAAAAACATCCACAGTCCACATTTGGTGTGAATCGGATCAAGAGGGCCCGCCTGAATACCTAATTAGCCCCATTTCAATCAGTGTAAATTGGCCTGGTTCATAACTGTTTCGGAACCAGGCCATTTACTGATTCCCACCAAATTTGACTGTGGATGTTTTTCATCATGCTCCATCGATACATGGTATTCAAAACGCTGAAATGCAAAAAAACTGTGACGCATTTCCTCTTGGAAATCTTGAGAAGGGGACGAGGTCACATTTCATTATTCATTATTTTGCATCATCATTATTTGCTATTTGTGGAGGGTTATATATGGATTCAAACAATAAAACATGTTTCAAATGAATTACTGCAGCATATCATAGGTCACTTTACTCATATTGTGAAATCAAAATCTTTTTCAATAAATTACTATTATTGCAAGCGCATCCCAGCGCATCTAAAAATGCTCCGGAAACGGACGCTCGGGGATTCTAAAATTTCCATTATTTAGCACATGCTCTACCCCTACTGCTGCAAAACACTGCTAAAATGCATACAAGAATGAGACAGACATAACTGACAAGTCAACACTTTCATGATGACATCAACTTTTTATAAGAAAATTGACATTTGAATGAAAATAATGAAAGTTTTGGCCAGTTTTGAAAAATGATGAGCACTCCAAGAGGAAACTATGAATTCATTACCGTTGGCCCAATGATTGATTTGTTATTACTATGGCCAAAGTTCTAGGGTTAGTCTCGACCAAAATCAAGATCTGAAACCAAGACACAGACCGAGACCACATCCACAAGACTGATTGTTAATCCCAAGTGTCCCGCTGAATTTAGTATACAGCCAGAGGTACTCCGACTACTGTCTCGACTCACAAGCTACACCCATGACACTGATTGAGTGCAGTGATTCAATATAGTGTGTAAGTACAAGGCAAAAAAAAGTGTTTGCCTAGACACGACCGACCCAAAAATTTTTAAAAAAACATCAAACACTTTTTTTTAACATTCCTGGCAATCACAAGCTTTCATTTTTCCCATTTAGCCCTCCGCAACAATATTTTATCATCAATCAACATTAAGGTGGTTCGAAAGGCAAGGTTTAGGGAAATCATGAATTCCAACATTTTTGCAAATATCTCCAAAACCTTTCATGATACAATCTCAAGTGAGTTTGTGCTTATGTAGGGATATGTTGGCCATGTTATGAAGGTAATAAAACCGTTGCCATGGTAACCAAGCAGTCGCTATTGGCTTCTGACCAATCACATTAAAAGTTGTTTTTTTCCTGTTTTTTCGCAAATCACTTCATTTTTCCCAATAGAAGTATACTCACATGTTGAGTCATGTTCCTGCACACCTCCACTGATTTTCCCGTAAAAAAAATCCCAGTGGAGGGGGGGGGGGTCAACGCCAATAAAAGGATTAGGGATTAATCTAATGTGATAATCACAACCAGGCACATGTAGCTTCCACGAGTGTAGAGACAGAGAGAGAGAGCCCATCCAGGCTCAGTGCACCTTAAGGGCACACAACTATGAATCAACTGGCGTAACTACCTCTTTCTCTCTTTTTGTCTTTTAAAGAAAAAAAAGGAAGTGAGGATAACACTACTAAACAACTACTACTAACAACTGACTTGCAGAAACCAATCTAACAGCTTATGTGACTGAAGACACTGTTGGTTTAGAACACTCAAAATAGGCAATGTGCCAACAGTCAATAACATCAACAGTTCAAGAGTCTTTTTGTCTGCAATGACAAACTGACATTCAACATGAATGTAAAATGGTTCAAAGTTCAAAGAAGTAAACGTCAGTTCCAGAGTTTTCTTTTAGAATTCCAAATGACATACGTAAATCAGTTCAAAGCTCAATGAAGTGACCATATAGGAGGACACCGATGATGGATTAATGTCATAGTACACAGTGACCTGTCCATTTAGTTTAACACATAGTCTTTCAGGTGCTCAGGAAGTTTGTGAGGGCGCGCGATCTCAGGGCCAACCATACTAGCTTGGGGGATACTTTCACTAACCTCACTGCTGTTACCGGTACATGGATTAGACTGTGCAACCAAACCGGAGGTATTGCTGGAGCTATGACCGCTATCGCGCAAGGGATCGCGAGGATCTGACTCAGAACTGGGGTGCAGTGATTAGCATTCCTGGGCAGGGGGTCACAAGTAGCAGGTGTGGACAACTCGCCAGGTATGAAAGGAGGCTCTGGAGGGGTACATTCAGGGACCACTTCAACAAACTCGGAATCCTCGGTGGGTGGAGACGATTTGGGAAAGGGACGAGAATCCAGGTCAGGATAATACTGGACCTTAAAGCACTCAGATTTCTTGATACGATAAGAAGTATTCAAGCTGAGAACCCACAAATTTGCGGATGTTGCACCATGGGCCTTCGATAGTAGTGACCAAGTAGCGATCTCTAGCATGAGATTTCTTGCGATCTGAGTAGAGGTAGACAAGATCACCAACCTCCAACTCTGCTGCTGGGGAGGCAGAGGCTAATGGGGCCTTTGAATGAGCACTGTGTGGGTGGTTGGCTTTTCGCAAGGCATGCTGGGCCTGAATCATTTGACAATCAGTGAAAGGAACACTAGGCTGAGCCAAAACCCAGAAAATGCTGGTTTTAACCCAGGTTGCTCCATGCCAGCCCATATTAGCCCAGGTTGACCCAGACAGGATTGATTTTCAACCCAGGTTGGCCCAGGCTCCTAGATCACTCTTGAAAATGAGCCCAGTCTGACCCATGGCAGCCCAGGTTAACCCAGTAAAACCCAGGTTGACCCAGAGAATATAAGTTTTGGTAGACACAAGCTACTCAACATGTCTGGGCCCAGCTACTCTCTTTGTTGTGCAAGTCATAAAAAGTTGATCCATGAGATATTATTGATTGGTATAGGCTATGTGATCAGGCATGGTAACTTAAGGTGAATTTCTCAAATTGTTTTAGTTGCATGGATATGTGTTTGTTTTATGTTTGTCTGTCCTCTCTATAGTAATGTTTGGATATTTATACTTCCACAATTAATACGGGTGTATTTACCGCTCCCTGCTTGCACATTATATTATAAAATTATGGGATGAGTCAACTTGGAATAATTCACTGGAAACCTGTGTTTTCTATAAATGTAAAACATTTATTGATATAGTTATGTACAGCAAATAGGTATCTGTCCATCAAGAATAACCTTTTTAAGGCAACATTTAAAATTGCTAGCTCATCGATGTACGATATAGTTTGCGTACATCGCTGATCTAACAATTTTATCAAATGGTGCCTCACCTAAATTATTTGAAAGACATCCAACATTTGAGCCTGATTTTGCAACTACCATTTAATGTTTTGCTGGAAGTCATCAGGAGCACTCAGAAACTGTCTTTTCAAGAGACTTGTATAAATATTGAATATTAGATGTCTTTTGAATTGCCATACCTAAGCTTGAACATTTGCACAAACATTTTGCAGATACCAATTTTAAAAATATGCGGTTGGAAAATAAATAAATAACCCTAAAAAGGGTGAAAATGGTGCATCAAATGGCTTCATGTGTGCTTTCATTTAAAACAATTTCTAAATTCTGAGGGGGGCACATCCCCCCTCAGACACCCCCCTGCGTCTGGCAAGCGCGACGGGCAGCGCTGTCGCGCTGCATAACAAATTTCCAACAAAATATTTGCCCCCCCTATCAAAATACCCTGGCGCCGCCCCTGATGCCACATACCAAAATATGACAGTGCCTCCTCGAGTTATGACTGAGTTAAGTACGATAAAATACCAAAGTTTTGCATGCTAAGATGAAGTTGTCACCTATATACCGGTAATACATATGTACAATAGGCCTATGTACCCTTTCATGTTTTCATCATCAAATATAATGCAATCACCTGACACACTGCAAAAACGGGTGTCTTGTAGAAAGACATGGTCATGTGAAGCCAATTTTAAGACATGCGTCTAGTTAGATAGAAAGTTACATCTCTACACAAACCATTGAAATGTCACATCTCTATGCAAGACACTCATATTACACAAGTCATGTTTTTATTCAAGGCATTCAGTTTTGCTGTACGTTGCTTCAAACTTGGGATACTTTGTTTATAAGTTACACCAAAAAATGAAAACCTTTCAAGAAGTAAGATTTGGTAAGGATTGTGAGGGCACAACAGAATTTTTTTTCCAGAAAATACCACACACATTTTCATTGGATTAAAAATGTTATCCTGTTTCGTCAAATGAATCATAGTTATTATTAATACTTAGCCAATTTTTGGAAATAAGGGCCTAAATTGTCTTCTACTTGTGCATGACACATTCTACTTTTTGAAAAACCCATTTTCTAATTTATTTTAATCCAACAAAATGAGTGCTATATTTTTCTGGAATCAGGAGTAGTGAATGATAGAACCTACATTACAATTTAGTCAAAAAGTAAATAGTTTAGTCATTATAATTTAGTCAAAAAGTAAATAGTTTCAAGCAAAAAAAATGTATTACATTTATATATTTATTATTTAAATATAAGTTAAAACAGTACCTCTGCAATCGTCTTCATCTTCACCCGCGGTTTCAGCTGTTGTGCAACCTTTGCGTTTGATTGTATACATCGCAACAAGAGTTGAAGTAAAGAACACCCATCTTTTTGAAGTTGATTTTTCATCATTATGATCATAAGAAGCGCTTCTGTCTGGCTGTTTGCTTTGCTCTCTTACTGGATATAATATTGCTGAAGATGACCTGGATTCTGGTATGTATGATGTGCGATGCACAAAAATCCTGGAAAAACTTCTGGATATGGTTCTCGAGCAGAATGTTAAAAATGCCATTTTCTCAGTACATGTACTCAAACAAATATGGAGTATTGCTATGCTAGTCCTATAAAGTTGATATACTAAAACAACAAGATGTATATTCTTGTTATCTGTTGTGTTATGTTATAAAAGAAGATGAGAAAGATCAATGCTGATTGGACCATTTTATAAGTGAAGCCATTTCCTTGAGTGCCCCTATTGTTATTATGCAAAGCTTGGGAAGATGCCAATTAAAGCAAAATCAATATGCATCTACTTTGCTCTCTTCACCATTGTCATTGTCAGTCTTCACATCAACTAGTGCTATATACAACCCAAGTATCTTGATGATACAACTCATCTGTGTATATCGATGATTGATGACCAAAATTAATTAAAATTTAATCACAATGTCGTTGTCACATGGGTACCAGCAAAATCTTCCCCAGTGTCGCTGTTGTCACCAAAGGTACCTGCATGCTTTATACCCATCATTTCATGCGCCACCAGCCTGTGACCAACCTAAACCTCAGCAGTTAGTTAATGCTGAGACACAGACAGGTATACCAAATCCAGTGACCTCACAGTTCACCCACGATGACTTCATGAAGGCTAATTCAGAGGCAAGGAAAATGCTATTGGTGAGTTGAGTTTTGTTATTTTAAGTAATTAATGGATTGATAAGATATCATGCTATTGAGATCATTAGCTGGTAATTACACTACCCCATTTTTAGCTATCCAGTTTTTGAGCTGTTACTGGTAGTGGGCAAAGTTAAGTTAAAGTTAAAAACTGGACAAAAAAAAAAGAAACCTATAATAATTATAGTGTAGGTCAAATATTTATTTAAAAAGTAACACAAAGACAGCAAGACATACGGTACTTTTTAATGAAATTGTTCAACATGTTTGTTTTATCAACCAGGCTATCAAGTTCTTAAAATTAAAATGTTTTGAATTTAATACAACACATTACAATTAATTACATGCACTACATGCAGACCGTAACCAGGATTTATTTTGGTGGGGCTGATTTTGAAAAAGTGGACTTTTTTTTTTCTTCAAAATTTGGACCTATTTTGACCAGAAAGGCATAAAAAAACCTATTTTTCCGTTCGCTACGCTCGCCAATGGGACTTTTTTTTGGCACATTGGCAATTTCCCCCAGCCCAGCCCCCCCTCTGGTTATGGGTCTAGGTACATGCACTACAGTACCTGTGAGCATTGAAAACCCATGCCTTTATATTTCTGAATTTGTTACTTATAATTAAAGTTTTTGTCTTAAGAAAATCATTTTTGTTACTTAAAATAATTTTGTTCAGATGAAAAAATTAAAACATTGATCACTTTTTAAACATTGGCTCTATCAATTAATTCCTCTATTATGTTTATTTCAGGCAGAAGCAGAAGATGAGATGAAGCTGTACAGATTGGTCTCATTCAAGGAAACTACCAAAGTGCAAGTTGTTCTTGATAATGTGAGTTTACCTATCATTTTAAAAAACACTTAAATTTCACGAGGTATTTAATTTCGCAAATCTTGCGAGGACCTGAAAATCGTGAAATTAAATCCCCTGCGAAATATAAAATTTTGCATTGAAACTAACAGTAAATCTTCTGGATTCGCAAATTTAAAACCCTCAAAAATATCCGGCTTTTTCTCAATTCGCGAAATAAAGTACCCGCAAAATCTAAGTGTTTTACAGTAATTTTGTTTTTACTTTTAAGCTTGAATACAATGGCTAGTTTAAATGTAGAGCACTATTTGTGCATTAAGGAATCTCATACTGTATAATATTCATATTAAGTGTCAATGTGTGCATAAAATCGATGTTAACTTACATGCAATTTATGGCCCTATTTGTTTTTCTTTCTAGGTCTTAAACAGATTTCCAACAGTGAGGAACTCTCCAAAAACCAGGAAAGGTCTAAAGAAATCATTGATTAGGAATATCTCAGCAAGAAAGAAGTACCAGGAAAAAGGAAAAAAGACTGCCAAAGTGTAAGTACTATTTATAATTATCATGATTATGATTATCTGTATGCTATGGGCCACTCTTCATATGTTAATGGTACGATATAATATAAAGAATAAAGCTATGAATGTGAGATGAATTTTACATCACATGGATGAAGAGAGTTATATGTAAGTACCATTATTAATATTGTAAAAGTAAAAAGTTCATCATCATCTGTTCTTTTGAAGTAGAGCAATGCTAGCATTGTCAGGTTCAGGAGCGTAAGTGGAAGTAAGCATTTATTTAAAAACAAAATGTTAAAATAGCAGTTCATGATAATACAAAAAAAAATATTTGTTAAGTTGCTCAGTAGATCAGAGACGATCTTCTCTGGGTAGATAAAACAGCAGTAACCAGGTTGTCTCTCTACGAATTTTGGGTGGGCTTTCCCCATTTTACACAATTTTGATGAACTTTCCCTGTTTTGCTCTCCCGCTTGTTGTGATCCTGTTTTTGTTTCCTTCCCAACAAGTTGTGTACCTGACATGTTGAGATACTTAGTCATTAAAACAACTGCCAAGTAAATATCATGTTTACATTACAAGTATATTTAACAAACATCACCAATGTTTCTTTTTACCTCCAGACTATTGCAATCACCAGTGACCACAGAATCAATAGGACACAATTCAGAAGAAGAGACAAACAGTTTTTCTGATGATGGAGCACTTCCTGATGATATGTCTGACAATGAACCACTTCCAAGGTAGGCAGCCTATTATTTGTCATGTTTATTAATCATACAGGGACACATCAAAAAAACTCTCTACATCACAAAAGATATACCAGAATTTGGTTCAAATTAAAGCAAATTCGACATGTGGAAAAGGGCTTGCAATACATTTGAGGTGCATTAATGTTCTCCAAATTTTGATCATGATGTGAATTCTTGGAAGATATTGATAGATTTGAGTAGTTAAACACCCATTCAATGATCCCAGTGAAGTGTAAAAAAATTGAAATTGTTTATAAATTGCTTAAAAGTGAAGAATAAGTAATTCAAAGTGTAATTAGGTATTTTTAAAATAAAAAATTTGTCACAAAACGAAAAAAACAGCAGCTAATTTATAAATTACAGATTCATATAAAATGCTTTATTTTGTCTTAAATAAATGGCTTTCAGCTGAACCACTAACAGGCTATGTTAGCACATCTATGACAATGACAAAGGTACCAAAATCTGAATTTTGATGATTTTTACAATTGTCTGGATGAGCAAATCACTGAACAGGCCTTTAATTTCCAAATTCTGGGAACCAAGACATTGACTTGGGTAACATGTTTTGCTGTGATCATTAAACTTGCATTCAACATTGTACCTGTATGACCATAACCATATTCTCATTATCTATTTTATACAGTGATAGCAATGAAACTAATGATGGAGAACCGTTTCCAACAAGTCCAACTTCTAGCAGAAGTGAAAGTGATACGTCATCTGATGACGAGATTGATGAAAATGTGAGCTTGGCAGTAATTAAGAAAACTCAGCAGTTGCTGCATCCGAAAAAAACACCAAAAAGGTATGTGACAGTGATAGAAATGTATATTTATAATTATATGGTAGATTTTCAAACTAGAGCCATTGAATATCTTCTTGAGCATCCAAGTGAAAATCAAAAGAACAACCAGAAGAAAATACAAACTACACTTATTGTAAGCTAATTGTTATTTCCTTGGTTCTATGAAAGCAATAATGTACTATTTACTCACACAGGGACCCCCTAATTTTATTAAAATATCTACTTTTAGCATGATTTTAATACTTAATGGTGTGCTTAAATATCATGTGAAAGACTGAGCATTAGGGCTTACAGTAAAATTTAGTTTTGTGGTCACTAACATATAAAAAATTATAATCTACAATCACTGGGTTATTCGCCAAATCTCCCATAGAGCTCCACAGTTAAGCATCTAAGTGGTTTTCTTTAATTTTACCTTATTATTTTGGCTTATAAATAATGACCAGAACATCTTAATATTGACAGCTGCAACTATATCATGCCATAATTTTTGGCAAGTAATAATGAAGTTCAAATTTGATCAAAACCATTTATATTATGGCTTTAATTCACTTTTACAGGAAGAATGCATCAGCGACTAAAACACCCAAAAAAGCTAAGACAACACAACAAACTCAAGAGGAGACAGAAGAAGCACCAAACCAAGAAGAGACTGAAACAAGTGCGGAAAGCAGTGGTACCAAAAACAACCAGCTGATACAAGCAACGTCACTTCATCAAGAAGACACATCCCATCAACATGAGACTGGACCTACAGATGCAGAACGCAGGGGTACCGACAACAGGCAAATGTGGGAAACAACATCTGCGCTGAAAGTCAAGTTCACACTGGGGGACTTTGTAGCTATCGGCATCTCTGACAAAAAGTATGACATTGGACAGGTAGAGTCTGTACAAAAAGTCAAGGGAAATGTAAAGGTGACTATCACCTACTTCAAAAAGTCAGGAGAGAAACTTTATAGATGGATGCTTTCTGATGGTAAACCATACCAGGAACCAATACATGCAAACTCCATAGTTTTCAAATTACTTGGTAATGCTGTGCTTGCCGCAGAACAACAACACATCAAGAAACTACTTAAACAAATATTCATATAAATATGCTGAACTCCTTCATGCTGATCTTCTTTAGCTAGATCATTTCCATGGCCAGATGCAGTAATTGTTTTATGCTTATTTTTTGACATGATAATTTAATTTATTGTGCATTAAAAAACTTTCCAGAGAAAAACCATGCCACAAGAAATACTGATCTACCTGCATAAAGATGAGACTTAATAGTTAAACATGTATTTAATGGTTACGTATTGATTTAAAAGTGAAGTGATAAGATGCAACATGTGATAAAAACTCAATTATCCTGATTAGCATTTATGTTGCCCACAGTAAAAAATCTTGAGAGAATCAGGTAGTAAACATATCTTACATTATTTATTTTGTTGATATCCAAAGTTTGTGTTTTGTATAGGCTCAAAATATTTGTGATACTTTTGCATACTACACTCTGTGCTATTACGTCGGTAGGCTTACTAAATGGTGCTACTGGTCAGAAATTGCCGGGAAACTGACGTCAAAGTGAAAAATATGGGTAATTTCAACAATATTTTATATTTATCTCAAGCTATGAACATTAATTATTGTAATAATTGTTTGCTTTATTTGTATTGGTGAAACATTTCTAGTGGTTTGCAATTTAAAAACTGAAGTGCATAAGTTTAATTTCACTGAATTGGATAAGTGGTAATTGAATAGGCATTTTCTAAAGCAATCAATATATGATGATTTAGTGCACACTTATCCATTTAAGCATAACAGGTATTTTAAGTTGGTGTTTAAGTACATGTGCCAATCACTTTACAAACATTTAGTACCTATTGTTAACATGCACTTCTGAATTATCAAAGAGACTATGCACTGGTATTATTTGTTTGATGTTTTTAGTATAATTTTACAATTGGTTATCTTAAGTTTAGTATTTTTGTGTTGGACTGTACTGGTATTATTTGTTTGATGTTTTTAATAATATAATTTTATGATTGGTTGTCTTAAAGTTAGCAGTTTTGTTTTGGACTGCAAACTTGGTGTCCTAGTCAGTATATTACTTTAGACCTCAAAAAGTTTCTATACCCAATTTTGAAAATGTCAGAAAACAAGTTTGTACCGTACAAAAGAAGAATACCTGCCCAATTTTGAGGGAAAAGGTGCTATGAAAGGACTGTGTGCAGGGCCTGTGTGGCCTGTATCTCGGTCATAGTTAATTAACATTAACGCTATCACTCTAATTACTATACAAACTAAAATTTGTATTTTCCACCCAAGGTACTGGCTGCAAGGCTATTGAGCATGCCAGTACAGAGGAAAATAGTTGCCTATTATGAATTGTCAAGATTAGTTCATAAATATTTATGAGGTGTAATAATATTATTATTAACTAGTAGTATGTTAGACCCGGTCCACACGAGTGTGTTTTTCCCGTCGATTACGATTGTGTCATAATCATACTATAGTATTAGTACCGTGTGTCCCCTCATTGTCGTCGGCATACAACAATCGTGTCATCATTCATGAATGATGAAAATTTCCATCATTGGGTCGGTTTGTAGCATGATCGTGTCATGATGAAAATTACCTGTTTGTACGCATTTTGTCGTTGTATTTATGTTTACTCAATGGGCTACGTAATTACCGTAGCGTGAATTTATTACAACATGATGACTAGGTGCTGACCATGTGGACGCTCTCATCATTCATGTGTCATGATAATCGGGTAATTACGACACAATGACGAAAGTATATACTAGTGTGGACTGGGTCTTATACTGATAATGATATTGATGACAATTGCTTTGAAGATGAATATTTTATAATTATGCATATTATTATTACTTTACATGTTAACTCCTTGGTAGAAACTTTGCGTGATGACCTAACAAATTTTCATATTATGGACATCTTAATTGGCAAAAAGATGGATACTATTTTTGAAAATATTAATGTATACAAATGCCAAATTGGTCTTAAATGTTTGTGCAAATGTTCAAGCTTTAAAAGTATATCAGTTCAAAAACATCTAATATTCAATATTATACAACTCTTGCTAAGAAAGTTTCTAAGTGCTCCTGATGACCTAGAGTAACAGATTCCCAAGACTGCCAGCAAAACATTCACTGGAAATTGCAAAATCCATTCAAATGTTGGATATCTTCCAAATAATTTAGGTGAGGCACTATTTGCATCAATGTTATGTTTTCTAGTAATAGACCCAGGAAGTTAAAAATTGGGCTCTTGAACAGATAAATATTGTGATAAGACAAACAATTGCTACCTTAAGTGCTGTATATAACTATCAATAAATATTTTATAAAAAAAAACAAATGTTGGATTCCAGTGATTTATTCCAAGTTTACTCATTCCATAATTCTAGGCCTATTCACATCGGGATTCACATTCTAATGAGCAAGGAATCTTATTATGTTTTGATGGATCCAAGTGTGTGAAAATATTGGATCCAAAACATAATAATGATAAAATTGGATACTTTATGCCCAATATTTATTGGTATCGCTATGAGTTTTAACATATTGGACTCGACTGTGTCTCGTCCAATATTTTTAAACTTATAGCTCGACCAATAAATATATGGGCTCAATCGATCCAATTTTATATCAAACTTGCACATAATAGCTAGGCCTACCTTATACTCTATTATAGGCCTCAACTCACTGGGAGTTGTAAACACACCTGTATTAATCATGTCAGGTATAAATATCCAAACATTACCATAGAGAGGACAGACAAACTTAAAACAAACACACATGAAAATATTAACAATTTGAGAAATTCACCTTAAGTTACCATGCCTGATCACATAGCCTATACCAATCAATAATATCTCATGGATCAACTTTTTATGACTTGCACAACAAAGAGAGTAGCTGGGCCCAGACATGTTGAGTAGCTTGTGTCTACCAAAACTTATATTCTCTGGGTCAACCTGGGTTTTACTGGGTTAACCTGGGCTGCCATGGGTCAGACTGGGCTCATTTTCAAGAGTGATCTAGGAGCCTGGGCCAACCTGGGTTGAAAATCAATCCTGTCTGGGTCAACCTGGGCTAATATGGGCTGGCCTGGAGCAACCTGGGTTAAAACCAGCATTTTCTGGGTTTTGGCTCAGCCTAGTGGAACCTGCTCATTGGTAAACTGGTCTCGCTGAAACCACATCTCACGGGCTGAAAGACCTCGGGATCTGATGCGAGTATTAAGGGCTGCAGTAGCAATGGCAAGTGATAATGCTGTAGCCAGACCACCTGTAGAATCTTGTCTGAGCAACTCATCTTCAAGCTCACGAATGGCTTTCTCAGCAACAGGATTCTTGTTATTATTTTTAATACGACCGATCTCACCCGATAGATGGTAACGTGTGAGAAGTTTGTCATTGGCGAGTCGAACAAACCCTGGTGCTGGGTCAGTACGAATGACTGCAGGGGGGCCATCAAGTGGACGAAGTTCAATGCACAATTGAATCAGGGCATCACGCAACGTGCCATGTTGTTCATTCTCAACAATGCAAGAAGCTGCGTAGGTCGTTGAGGTTTCGCGCAGCACAAGGACAAGCTGGCGGCTACGCTTCAGGATATCAGCTGCAAAAGAAATGCCAACTGCATCGGAGGGTCACTTGAGGACTGCTCGATCAATGCCTTAGGGGCATTGGACAGAGAAGCACACTGGTGACAAGTTGATGTCACTTGATCAATAGCCTTGTCCATATCAAGAGCATAAAAGTAACGCTGGGTCACCAAACTGAGCTGATGTTTGGAGGGATGGTCAAGTTGGATGTGCAGGGCAGTGAGAAGACCATTTAAGACCTGTCTGGGAACAACAATACAATCGCGAGTTGGGGACAATGGTTGATCACGACTTTAACAACAAGTAGGCCATCTCTAGCGATAGATGCAACCTGCAAATAGCGCTTCACATCTTTGACAGAAGTAGCTTTCTTTGAAGGGCGAGTGCCCTGAACTAGATGAGCATGTGTTCGTGCAGATCCGGGCATTCCTGCTGAATAGCATGCCAGGCTGCTTTGCTGGCAAAGGGAGCTTAGCTTTCCCGGACAGAATGTCATGTGCGGAAACACGAAGGACAGTTGCTTCCTCTTCACGCTTTGATAAAGGAGCATATTTGACAAGTGGGCTCAGTGCAGTCAGGGGCATTACGACTAGCAAAGTCTGAGGGGGTGTTAGCTGATCCTGCAAGATGACGAACAGATGCTTGGAAACGACTGACAGTGGAGAGGAATGTGCCTGAACACAAGGTTTGCTGTCAGTGAGGATACATGTCTTGTGTTTGGACTGAATAACATAGGGACTGAAGTGCTTGGTGGAGGCAGAAATAGACAGCGCCTCAATTTACAGAGGGTAACCATGTTGGCTGTCGATCACGCAATTTAGCACTGAAGAACCCGGCGAGGAAGAGTTTGTCATTGCGGAAACATACAATGTCGACCCAATGCTATGTTTCTTCACGGATCCATCAGTAATGATCCAAAGCTGATCATTGGGATGGGGAAGTGTGACTGCCCTAGCGGAAGACAGTGCTGCTTGAGCCTTGTGAAAAGCAGTATGCAGACTATCAGACCATGTAAGCTCTTCAGTTGATTGGTGCCCTGCAATAGCATCATCTAATGGGGCTACCAGACTGGCACAATTCTGAATGACACGGGCCAGAACCTTGTATGCACCGATGAAGGACCGCATGCCACCAACTTTGCTTGGAGGCGAGCAGCTGGAAAGTGTGGCGATGCTATGGGGGCTAGCACAAAGGGTTCCATTTGACCAAATCCAACCCAGAATTACTGTCTTTTGGGGGCAAATGACTGTTTTGGAAGCAGAAAGACGTAACCCAGACTTAGACAAAGCTTGCAAAACTTGGCGCCAATTCTCAACAAGTTCATCCACAGTATTACCACCACAGTACAAGTCATCAGCGAGTTTTGCTACGACACCTTTCTCTAAGAGGTCACCAAGGACACGACACATCAGTTCCTCAAGGGCTGTTTCAGAACCTGGCATACCCATGGCACACCGTGTATACACACGCACCCCACGAAAGGGAGTTGCAACACCACAGTATTTCATGGACTCATGGGATAAAGGGATTTGGTAGAAAGCACTAGTCAAGTCAGTGGCAATCAAATACTTCCATTTGGCAATTGAACGCAATGTTGAGTCCACATTGGGCATTAGAGAGGGTTGTGGCTTGCTATATCTACCAACATCAGCAAATGCAGTAACCAGACGAAAGCCTCCATTAGGCTTCTTGACAAGAAAGGACGGGTTAAGGTATTCGACACACACACCGACATCTTCAGGTCTAGCAAAGACGCCTGCTTTTTCAAGCTGATCAAACTTTGATTGCAACTCTTGGAGTTTATCCTGTGCATACAATGGGAGACGACCTTTGCGTTGGGGGGTTGGACCGGTCCCATATTAACCACAGATTTGAAAGGGCCGACAGCACCATTGTAACCTGGGAAACTAGGGTCAAAAACCTCATCGTACTCATCGAGAAGACTGCGGAAGTTGGATTGCTCACAAGTGCCAAGTATACCATCTGGGTCAAGGGCAACAGCAGCTGAGTAGTTAACCGGTGAACTGGGCTTTGGGACATTGACTGATGCTGCTGCAGCAGTGTGTGATGGCTTAGAAGTTAGTGATGGTGAAAAAACAGTGTGTATCTGGCCAAGATGTTCATGCTTTCTGATGACAAGTGGCACACCAGTATTGTTGGGAATGCGAACCCTGCCTGCAATACTTGTGATTACATCAGGCTTGGGCCAGGCTTGTTTGGGCGGTAGGAACCTACCGAAAGCGGGGTATCAACACGGGCTCAATGGCAAAAGTAGCATCTGATTCAACGATGTCTGCAGGGAGATTTACCTCAACGTATGAGCCTGGCCATATGGTAGTGTTTTGAGAAGGTCCACGAAGTATATGGGCACGACGAACAGTGTGCTGGGATTTGGGGCTCTTGTTGGCGCCATAAGTGATAATTGTACCATCTGTCAAGATGATTTGGTTCTTAGCAGGGCGAATTGCGACATCATTGCATTTCATGAAGGGAATACCTGCAAGGATTTCTTCGTCAAGGTCTCTAACAACTAGACCTTTAAAGACAAAGGAGTGGCTGTCACGAGTAAAGGTGAGGGTTGTTTCCCCAACTACCTTAAGAGGGGATGACCCATCAGCTTGACGGGCAGACTGCGAACTCTGATGAATGGGGCATCCTAATCGTTGACAGTGTTTTCGCTGAATGAGATTACCAGTGGACCCACTGTCAATGGTGATGCGGACCGCATGGTGCTTGTGGAATGCATCTACATAAGGAGACTGATCAACATGAATTCGCAGCGCTGTCTGAACATTGGGCTGCGCACTAAGGTCAGATTGGTCAACAAAGGCGCATGCTAAATCTGAGTCGCTGTCACAATCATCAAGGATGTTAAGCTGACGAAGCGCTTGGGCCAGGTATTTTCTGTCCTTTTCAGGGAGGTACGAGCACTCGCTTAAGAAATGCGCATGGTCATGCCGACCGGCAGCTTGCTCACACAGAGGGCAGGATTTACCAAATGATTTCTTAGCTTTCAATTTAGGCATCGGTCTACGCTGACTACTAGTGCGCATGCTGCGAGCAGCATCGCTTGAGCTCAGCTCATCCAGGAGCGAATCCAGAGCTTGAGAAATTTCGGCTTTGATAGAAGCCAAGGTACGGGATCCTAGCTCTGTACCGTACCGCTGCGTTACTAATCGGGGCAGATCAGGGTTTATAAGACGCAACCACGTTAACACTACAAAGTTTTCGAGTGTAGGCGTAATCTCCTCATCTTCATCGATGACTTGGTCATGGTGACTGATGCCGCCTCCTTCACGCATGAGGTTGTCTTCGGTGAATGCTACTAGACGCTGGTACAAGTCCTCTGGCCGCTCATCAGGGCCAAGGGTAATATTGTTGAACTCTAGGAAGTGGCCACCTGTTGTTTGGAAGCCAAAATGGAGACGGATGGCTTGCCATATCTTTTTCAGGCTGGTGCAGTTTTTGAGTATTGTATTTCGTGAGATAATTGGACAATAGTTGGCTATTTGTCCAAGCATAAGCTCCAATGCAGCATTTTTCTGGACTGCTGTTTTCCTTTGGGCTTCCTGTATGTCCTCACCGTCGTTAGTGAGACCTCGGAGAGGGGAAGTTTTTGACTTTTTGCCCCATACCGCTCCTTCAACCAAGTAGGGAGAAAAGCTTGGGTCTAATGACAGTGTATACTGGAGGTTATGTTTCCAGCTTTCAAATGAGTTTATTGTTTCGTTCTTTGTTAGAGGCCATTGCTTCGGCGCACGATGTGTTGTGGCCATTGCTGATTGTTTTTACACTCGTATGTGAACCAGAATAAAAGCTAATATTGCAGCCTTGCAGGCTTAAGCTTACTGTTTTAAGCTTACTGGTCGCTCACAGTCTTGTGAAAGATCACACAATTAGGGTTCAAGATGACCACCAATTTCGTCAGGCAGGTCAGCTGAGAGACTTCAGAGATGACTGGTTTCAATCCAAGCTGCCACCACGCCAATAAAAGGATTAGGGATTAATCTAATGTGATAATCACAACCAGGCACATGTAGCTTCCACGAGTGTAGAGACAGAGAGAGAGAGCCCATCCAGGCTCAGTGCACCTTAAGGGCACACAACTATGAATCAACTGGCGCAAAGTGAAATTTTCGTTTTTTGGCCACAGATTCCATATTACTTACAAACTTTTTACGGGAAAATCAGTGGAGGTGTGCAGGAACATGACTCAACAGCACGTCACCAGCGAGAAAGTGACCCAATGGAAATGCGTGAGACTCACGGCCAATGCATGAGAGTTGACAGCCCTGTTCATGATCGATTATTATATTTTTATTTATCAAAAATCGACTTCGACTACCCCCCCCCATGTCATAATATGATGACCCACGCTACGCAGCTGCCGCCCAGCACATGAACAAGCCTACATTGATCTGTGCCTGTCCTGCATGTATTTTTTGTAGTGTAGCATCTACATCTACATCTCTGTGGGCCTGTGTAGCTACGGACGTAGGCCTCTACTGAGATTGAAAGAGTTTGCATTCAAAAATAGGTAAATTTAATTGCTTACATTATATTTAGATTGTCAATTGTTTGAAGTAAGAAAATTAGCAAAATTATCCACTTACATCACCACCGATCCAAGGTTTTCATTTTCTTCGATTGATTGAAACTGCGACTGCGTAAACACAGCGTTTTCCCGTGACCCAAGTAAAGAAAGCCTGTGTTCCAATACGAACGCTGTTCTCATTGGTTCACAACTTGTGTAATCCGGTCCCGGGGAACGGGGAATGAATGAATATTGATTGATTGATTGTTTAATTGTTTGATTGATTGTTTAATTGTTTGTTTGTTTGATTGATTGTTTAATTGTTTATTTCTTTAATTGTTTGTTTGATTGATTGTTTGTGTGTTTGTTTGTTTAATTGTTTGATTGTTTGTTTAATTGTTTGTTTGATTGATTGTTTGTTTAATTGTTTGTTTGTTTAATTGTTTGTTTAATTGTTTGTTTATTTAATTGTTTAATTGTTTGATTGATTGTTTGTTTGATTGACTGTTTAATTGTTTGTTTGTTTGTTTAATTGTTTGTTTAATTGTTTGTTTGTTTACTTGGTTGTTTGTTTGTTTGTTTGTTTGTTTAATTGTTTGTTTAGTTTGAGGCGTGTAGCCAAATTTTTATTACTATCTAAATTTTTAAAAAATTGCTGGCTAGTAGTTTGTTGGTGATAGTTTCTTGTGACATTTATTTTTGATGGACTGCTCGAGGGGACGAGGGATTGCTGTTTAGCTCAAAAAATTATACTGACTTTGAGTATCTCAGCAAACACAAAACGTTTTACGGAAAACGTTTTATTGTTGGGTTATATAACGTTCCAAAATACAGTTTGGGAAACTTGATATAAAACATTCTGACAATATGTTATTTTTAAATAACACTTAAAAGTGTTGACATTTTGCAAAAATGTTTCCCAAAACAATCTACAGTAACACAGGCATCATTTTTAAAATGTTGTTGTGGTGTTTTTTCATATAAAACGTTTTAAGAACGTTTTAAAAACCTTTATATAACCCGACATTTAAACATTGTAAAAACGTTTTCAATAAACCCAAAACGTCTACTTGAAGTAAAGTTTGTAAAAATTATGTACCATATCTATACATACAGCAAGGACAGTTATATCAATTTTCAATTCAGAAGGGTTTTTTGAGACCCTGGATAGTCATTCGTTTTTACAACCCCTGATAAATGTGGTGACTAATTTTGCATTTTTCTCAAAAAATAACTACACACTAGTAACAAAGGGTATGTATATTATAGGGGCAAGGAATCCAATTACTTCACTGAAATTTCAGTGATTCAAGACAAGCGGTTCATATGTTAAGAAATGAGAGCTAATGAGGTACACATCATTCTAGCGCCTAGCGGTACCTCTTTCTTATCATAAATAACGTACCGCTTGTCTAAGTCTTGAGTCACTGAAATTCCAGTGTAGTAACTGGATTCCTTGCCCCTATAATATGCATAACTTTTATTACCAGTGTGTTATTGTTTTTTTGAGAAAAATGCAAAAATAGTCACAAATATTATTATCAGTGTAGTACCACCTTAATAGGCTCCTCTTTCATTCAGCGGGTGACGTAAATGTTAATGCTGAATCAATGTTATCATACAGAATGAAATTTGGAATTGAATCAATTTGTTATCATGCAGAATTTGCTTATCATTTACAATGTTAACAAACTTTATTAACAGGGAGGAACTCCAAAAATTCCTTCTTCGTATAATAATTATGTGCTTATAATGCCATCCATCCGAAATGTAGTGTAGTTCAGTCTTATTTCATCACAACACTGGCACATTGTACAAGAAAAGAAAAATGTAATACAGACGAGACATTTTTAGAATATTAACCGCAGTTAAAGTAAGGTTACATACTTTATAAAAGTACTTAAAAAAAGAGACATAAATAATGTTTTAAATTATCAAATTATTCTTTAATGTTGCAGCAACACGGAGCACCTAAAATGGCACACCTCCCAGGCAGACAGCGTCATATGGGCACGGGGTGGGTTATCTGCCTCCCAATTGATTTGGAAATTTTGACAAATCCATGGGAAAATTGCCAAAAAAAGACTTGTACCCCCCCCCCCAACAGGATGACACATGCTACGCCAATGAGTCTCCTCCCCAAAACGGCAAAATCATTCCATGCCCAATTAGGGACCGTTCACAAACACTTGTTAGGGGGCCTGATGCAAAAAGGGGGCCCTGACATTTTTGACCCTCCTAATTGAGTTTATATGATGCTTTTCTATGGGGTTGACCCATAATTTTCATGTCAAAAGGGGGGCCCTGAAATTTTGAGGTCTGTAAAGAGGGGGGGGCCTGAAACATTTTCGCAATGAAATTTTTTTGCATCACCCCCCCCCCCCTTACAAGTGTTTGTGAACGGTCCATTAATCCAAAGTTTTCCACCCATGCACATTTGCATAATTCATCAAAGCTTGTATCCTTTCCTTGATAATGCCCCATAATCTGACCGCTCCCTTCTCTCCTTCAAGAACGTTATTCCAGTAAACCTGATCGTGTCTCAAGGATTCGAACAGGATATCTCGAAGATCTGTTGATCGGAGTCTTTCAGCAATCTTCGTCGGAATGCTGAGGAGAGAAAATACAATAGGAAATAACAATTACATTCACTAGAACAATTTTACGTAATTCTAAAAAACATAAATAGAATCAGGACTGTGTTATTGAAAATAGAGACGAAATTCAGTTCTAGTCCAATAAAACAGCACTTACTGTGGACGTTTCGATTTTAGGCAAAGAGGCAGACAGATACAAACGATGGATTAAAGAAGCAGTGAAAATCAGACAACAGGGCACCACCATGAACAGAGACGAGGGGCAATACAACCTAACTCACGTATTTGACGATCTCCTGAAAAAACCAACTGGCAACCGGGTTGCTAAGCAACAACGAGTTGTACACAGAAGGTCGTCACAACAACTTCAGTGTTGATAAAGAAATCTGTCAGATTTCGAAACGTCCACAGTAAGTGCTGTTTTATTAGAACTATGAATTTCGTCTCTAATTGTTTCAACTTCTTATCACACACTATGAATGATAGCCAGCGAAAAAAAATTCCATTGACCATCCAGGATTCGAACCTGCTCTACCAATAGCGTTCAAGCCTCTTTCCTCTAAACTACGATTTCGGAAGTATAATGTCTGAATCAAAACCTCTTTCAATTATACTATCAGAATCAGGATCGAACTGAAAACAATATATTAAATCTTCTTCTCGTCCCCAGCTGACTCTTTAACTCGGTTGGTAGACCTTTTGTTTACTTGTCCAATATACCAGTAAACCAAAGGTCCCAGGTTCGAATCCTAGATGACCAGTGGATTTATCCCACCGGCTATCATTAGATCATGCTGTGTGCAAGGTGACAAGTTTATATCCAATAGTTATAAAGTTACCCATGACTGTGAATTTCAAGCCAGTTTTCTCTAAAAAAAATAGATTGGATAAAAAACTTTTAAAATATAATGATCATACGCATACCTTGTTATTCCTTCCAGTAACAGGTAGTTTAAATTATTCCCATTCCTAGCAGTATTGAACTTATTATCGATAAACACCAGCCTGCGTGGATCACTAGACCTTGTGAAGATGTGGACCAGCCATCTGTTGTCTGGTGTGTTCACGCAGTGTTGTTCTTCTGTCGTAAAGCAGTTGAGATCGTCACCGATGTTTTGCGTGAAGCCACAGCATTCACGATCCAATCGGTCGTGGTTCTAAACAAAAAAAGGAAAGAAAAAGAATACTAGGAAGATAAGGCTAGTGGGAGGGCAGGGGCCATTTACTCGAAGAATATGAACAAGGAAACAAATATGCGGATTTATATTATAATATATAGGTCTTGCTGTCTCGAGTTAAAGTCCATAATATATAAAACGAAAGTTTTGGGCGTTTTCCACCTTCCGAGAAATATCATGCACACGAGCCGGAATTGGCACCCCCCGGGGGGGGTTCTTCCTGGTTGAAGGTATACGGGGATGTGCCACGGTTTTGGGGTACCTTTTCAGCGATTTTGGTATATCGATGGGTGGCTTTTCAGTGGATACCAATGCGCCCAATTGGGCGCATTTGGGCAAAAATGCCATTAAAGCGCCCAATTATGGCAAATTTGGGTGCTTTTTGGGTGCTTTTTCTTGAAAATTGGTATACTGATGGGTAGCAAAAACAGCAAAAGTAGGTATAGAGAAAGTCAGCATCCGAAAGTCTGCGTGGCACATCCCCGTACAAAATTTTTCGAAGACCCCCCGGGTGGCACCCCTTATGTCAAGCCTTGGAATCTCCATAATAGAACCATGAGTGACATTTAATTCCTCTTGGGCTTCAGCTATATTGAATACAAACACTGCTATGGGCGGGCTCTCCGACACTCGTAAGGTTTGTCATTCCCTGCTAAAAGTTTACTTAAAGGTCATATTATTGCTCGGACAACATCATATCATTGGCAATGTAATATTATGAGTACAATGAAAATGACTCCTTATTTGAGAAAATAAGACGTTAAAATTGATATTCCGCAAAAACCAACTTAAGCGATGAGTTCCTTCGAACGAGACAGATTTGACCTAGAAAAAAGTTAACGTCATGAAATGAGATGTGCCTGCTTTGAGAGAAGGGATTATAAACATTCTCAATGCACAGAACGTATTAAATGTTGTTGTTGTCAGCAAAAAATTCTGAATTAAGTATTACAAATTTAATGGTTTTTAAACATATGGATAAAATCAGCCGCTTCTTTTTTTTATATATTAGTAAATTGTGATATTACAATTCATATGAGAAATATTTGGACTAAAAATAATAAAATATTTTGAGCTTAGAATTTCAGCGTGATCAATCTCAGACTAGTATATAAACCGTGTTAAGTCCACAAACTCGTGTATCTGATTTCCCTGTGCGATATTGCAATACTATGGGTATTTCAGTTGGATGAAATATTACAAAGCAAACGCCTAGTAACAATACTGTGTGAGGCGTTGTTTCCCAAATGAGAACAATAGTCTGCATATTATTATGCAGCATTGTTATGGTAAATAATAGTACAACTCATTGTTGCTATTGTCAAACTTGTCAAGTAAATGAGAGCATGATAGTGTCCGGTTCATTTACTTACGTCATCAGCCCGCTGCCTTGAAAATTAATTTCGCTTCAAACGGGGGAAGAACACGTACGAGCCCGAACTTTACCCACACAATTTCTCTTTTTTTAGGAGAAATACGCATAAAAAATTGCAACGAGTGTCAACTTGTAATGTAATAATTATTCTCTTCGAATGGAGATAAACTTGTTTTTGCAAGTCTGCCCTTTAATCCAAAAAATAGTATTGATCAAGAAGCGGGAGTAGATTAGGGGCTGTGTAATTTATAGTCTTCCCTTTAGACCTATGTATTTACCTGCAGAATAAAGTCAAATATTGCCATCCTCACCCAGTCCTGGTGATAAATAGGACAATCTTCATCTTCTGCAGGAGTCGACTTCCCAACCCAACAAAGATTGTGTAAAATCATCTGGTATCTGGACCAGGATATAGACAATGAATTCTGATCCTTCATGAAGGCCCCATCTCCCGTATCATGACCAATCTCGGGGTCCCACCACATGATCGGATACACACCAGTTGAATTTGCCGCCTTCTGATTTCGCTCATCCCAGTCGTTTTCCGACTCGGGTTCCGCAAAGTCTTTAAATACTCTAGCAATTGCAGGTGGAGTCCTGTTAACACCGAGAACCCTGTCGAGATGGAATGCAAAAATTTCGTCGGTATCTTTCGGCATTTTTCGGAGTCCACACCTCAGGCACCGCTGAAGGGGGACTTGCATTTTACCCTGTGTACAATTGGTGCTGTTTTTATATGAATCAAATACTAACATTTTAAGTTGAAGATGGTGATGAATTGTGTACACGTCATCAATTGATGCTACTGACATCATTTGCATATATCTGATGTCATCTGAACTAAACCAATCAGGAAACGTTCGTATGTCAAGACTCAACGTTCTAGTGTTGGGCAAAACATTCAATGTGTCCAGTAAAGACGGTTTCATATTTTCGTAAACTGTTGCCAACATATCATTTTCTTCAAATAAAATCTCAACTTTTTCTTTACAAACGACGGTGTTTTGTGTCACCATGGCAACTGCTTTATTTGAATCTTGCGAAGTAACTCGTGGTTTTGCAGACGACTTTGATTTAGAGGAAATCGAAACAGATATAGGCGGCCTATCAGTAACTTCCTCTATCGAATTATTTCTTGAATTGTTTTTATTACTTCCAGTTCTGTTATCGTCCTTAAAGTTACTTAAGTTGTTGTCATGGTTACTCTCGTTACTTAAGTTGTTGTCATGGTTACTCTCGGACTGCTCCAAAGTCCCATTTCCGTATTTCAGTGTAATATAATTCCTTTTCACAATCAAATCTGTAACGGTAGTGATGTTTTCCAACTTCTTTGTAGTATTGTCAAGCATATTGTCAAGTTCTAAAAGTTCTGATATTACTTCCTCTTCTGTTTCCAAATTGACTGCATCTTTCTGCCCTTCAGTAAGCTTTGATATCTTGTTCTCATTTTTAATACCATTTTTAAGAGACGTGGACCCTCTGGAGTAGATGGAAGCAGAGTCTATGGGAGAACTCGGGATAATGTTTTTTACAGTTTGCATTGAATGCTCAAAGTGTAAAATCATTATGATGACAATAATGCTGACAAACATAACAAAGGCCAATGTGTTCTTCTTGAGACGCAAGAACGGCATCGTAATGTAACATCTGCGGACACAAACTTTCAGGCCAAATTATGGGGCAAATCAATCAATTTACAGCCCAAATATGGCTTACTCTTCGTTCGAAATGTAACCAATTCAGCCCAAACGGGCGAATTCTATGAAATGTCGACCAAACTTTCAGCCCAAACGAACCAAATCTTTGAAATGTTTGAAATTTACAGCCCAAATACGAGGCAAATCGTTGATTTGTTGCCCAATTGTCTAAGCTTGTGGCGAATCTTGGAAAAGTTGAGGAATTTGTATTATGGATATGAAGTGTCCAAATTTCACAGAAATAATTTCAAATTGTGCGATGGAATAATACATCTTATAGAGCTTTATAGGGTTATGGTCTGGTTATGGTGGTATCAGTCTTGGTGAGATTTCCACAACTTGCGGCGGTTCATCATTTTGATGATGAATCAAATATAGGCCTACTTGTCATTCGAATTCGTCATATGATGATATCACCTGTAAAATGATAAATAATAGGACATACAGAACTTATCAATATCAATATGCATGTTCATACCATGTATAATTTATTACAACATTAAATATCATTGTTTGACAAATGGTGCGATATCGCACCATTTGTCAAACAATGATATTTAAAATTATTGCTAATTGGTATTATAATTCGTCGCTGTTTTGGCAAACTGTCGAAAAATGCAGTTTTGAGAAAATCGCATTTAAAGTTGTTCCAATTTTTGAAGACCCACTGGAGAGCACCAAAGTAAAATATGTTTATTATTATCAAAGAATATAATCAATAAGTATTATATATCTGTCTTTGTTCTCAACATAATACAAACTTTTTATTCATTCACTAATTATAAGTAATTAATCTGCAAACTCATACGAAAGTATGCCAAAATATACACAATTTGACAACATAGACATGTCATATCATATCATATACGGTTTTATTTAGCTTGTCTAAATAGAACCAATTTACCCCAGCAGAGAATGGTTGAGCCCTTTGTTATGTTATTGTTGTATCTAATGGGAGTTCTCTGCTTTGTTTGGGCACTGTGATGTTGGCTGGCTGCCTAGCTCATTTGAATCACTTGTTTGTCTGCAATTGATCAGAGTGGATCGTGATGAAATTTCCCTCCCGCCCAGCCCTGATGTGAAAAATGTACTTCTTTAAGGGCGGTTTATTGATCTTTTTACTATTTCTTAATCATGTTAATGATACCAATTCTGATCATATGGCCTAATAATTAATATTAGGTTAACTTGATAAATATTATGTTATGTTAAATTAGCATTCACGGGAATGTAGTGGCTATCGGTATGATTTACCAGGTCATAATATTATATACAGTTAATTAGCTTTCAGTGGTATGTTTACCGGGAAGTAGTGGCTATGGATAATGTTTGCTCTCCGATTTATTCAAGCCCTAATATTATATTATATACTGTTAATTAGCTTTCAGTGGTACGTTTACCGGGAAGTAGTGGCTATGGATAATGTTTGCTCTCCGATTTATTCAAGCCCTAATATTATATTATATACTGTTAATTAGCTTTCAGTGGTACGTTTACCGGGAAGTAGTGGCTATGGATAATGTTTGCTCTCCGATTTATTCAAGCCCTAATACACTACGCAAAAAAAGTTTCTTTATGGTTAGGAAATTTACCCACTATTAAAATCTAGCGACTAATTTTGTACGTTTGCTAAATAATCGCATGCGGGTGATTGTCCTGCGCATTTTGACACCTCAATCACTACTCTACGACACTCCTGAGAAAAGATATGAATGGTTAAGTAACACGAGGTCGAAAAATGAAAATTGCAAAAAGGCCTATTCAAGTTTTCAGCATAAAAGAACACAAAAAACAACAACTATGCAGATAACATTTTTTTGTTTAATTGCTGAGCACATTTCAGGCATCATACTGCCGCTTCCAACTTAACTTGAGATTAATCTCTTTCTTTACCAGTCTTTCAATACTTTGTGTGTCCACCGTTGGCTTCCCTTACAGCAGCCACGCGGCGTCTCATGCTCCTAACGAGGCGTCGAATGTTACCTTGCTCAACCCAGTTCCACTCGTTGATAACGATGCGACGCAATCCCACCACTGTTGTATCTGCCTTTATCTTCTTGTTGACTCGTCTCTTGTGCTGATCCCAAAGGTTCTCCAAGGGGTTAAGATAAGGGCTTCTGGAGGGCCACTCAAGTGTCTCAATTCCTTCTGCTTCCAGGAATGCAGCTGATAATCATGACCTGTTTTGAATCCTTTTCCAAATCCATCTCTCAAAACGTAAATGTCTTAGTACCCACTCACCTTTGTCTTTGATCATTCATCTGCACAATAAGCAAAGGATTATCCAACATGCATCAATTAAAATGCTTTAAATTAAAATTGAAAAGGCGGGAATAATGAAACCGTCTTGGATCAGTGAATCAGCTCTAAAACCATTGAATAGGCTTCTTTGCAATTTTCATTTTTCGACTTCGTGTTACTTAAACATTCATATCTTTTCTCAGGAGTGTCGTAGGGTAGTGATTGAGGTGTCAAAATGCGCAGGACAATCTCCCGCATGCGATTATTTAGCAAAAGTACACAATTGGTCGCTAGATTTTAATAGTGGGTAAATTTCCTAACCATAAAGAAACTTTTTTTGCGTAGTTTATTATAGTATATATCGTTAATTAGCTTTCAGTGGTACGTTACCGGGAAGTAATGTCTACGGGTATTATTACTCGATTCTATCATAAAGGCCTATGTTATATTATGTTAAATTAGCCTTCAGTGGTAATTTTACCGGGAGGTAGTGGCTATGAGAATTTTACTCAGGTCTAAAGATGTTTATCAAATTATGTGATGTAAATGATCAGTACTTCAAACTATTGCATTTATGTAGAAATATTGGTATATGTGTATTGAATAAATGATCCTCTCTGAGGGCAGACAAATATCGCATATTTTAGTCCAAGTTTGGAAATTCTCTGTCTTGGGGTAATCATATCATATCATTTTATTTGCCAGCAAAAAGACACATATACATATACAATATTGCACAATATCAAAATTACACATAAATATATAAATCACACATGCAAAGATATAAAAATGTAAGCCATGGAAGGTCATAAAGCAAGAAATTGAAATTGAATTGACCCATGTTGGAGAAAATAGAGAGATGGCATGCCTTAACCAGGAACAATTTAAACAAAGGACAAGAGAACCCCTGGCAGGGATAGCCAGATAGTGACAAAGTCACTTTCAAAGTGGCTAAACCTAATTGATTCCCACAAGAACACAGACAATCAGCACAGGGGAACAGGGCAAAGGATGAATCTACCTACATTCTCCAACATAAGATGAGGCGTGATAATACAATGTAAGCACAACCTTTAGATAAAAAATAAGCCTAAGCCCAACTAAAAACTATTTTGAATTCCAGCTAATTGTTTTGAAATGTTTTTTGAGATTATCCAGGAAATTAAATATACTAAACAAGAATTGGTATTATGACATGTATTATGATACGCCATGTAATACGACAGTATGCCAAAACAATAGGCAACAGCAGTTACACGGTACCGGTAGCCTATGGCGATGTATCATAACACGACTATGATACGACTGTATGCCAAAACACAGAACGAAGATTTAGGGGGGGGGGGGGGTTACAAAAAACATGGCGTAATATACTAGGGGAAGTTTTTGAAATTTTACAGTCCGCGAAGTAAATTGCATAAATCTAATGATATATGTACTTCAAGTGTAGCCTATGTAGCTGGGATGAAAGCTGTCCATCATATGAAAATTTTGACCTTTTCGATTGAACTGAGATAAAAAAATTTCCCCCGCGGCCCAAAAAATTAAAAGTAGGTCTTTTTTGGGAAAAATTTATATCTCCAATATGAAAGGTCAACATTTTCAATTGATGGTCGGCTTTTCATCCCAGCTACATAAACATCGAGGACTGTTAATGTTTAGATCACCCTTCACTACAAGCAGGTTGCACTCATCACCTGTGTAGTGTGTAGGCCTATGTCTGTAATCATAGATTGAATACAATACCGCTCTTATAGACCTACTTATCTTACAGTGCGAGCATTAATAGAATCCCTGGTGCGAGTGATCAGCATTTCGTTGACGTCTTTGGTTCAATGTATACGTACGCGTGAACGTTGTAGTGCATGCAGGGTGATCTGTTCAAGAATTCAGCATCGAAGTGGTTACGTAATTCTCTTGGTTACCGGATCACGCTATTTTGGTATGCCTTCGAGTGCCATATACTTTATGTGGTGATCATTTCGATCGTGGGTCATTACTCTAGCGCGTGATCCCGTTGACATAGTAACATTACGTAACTTCGATACTGAATTGTTTTCCTCTATTGCAATTGCATAGTTAATCCAATTATTACGTCACTTCTATATACGGCGAATAGAGAGCTCATATACTCACCACATGCGGACAAACTTATGGAAAAACATGCATGTCGCTTTAGGAGTCGCATGGCTGAGAAGAAACCAGATGGCAAAACATAGGTATATTTGGAAATGGTCAAATATTTCATAATTACACGTGTAGTAGGCCTATCACCGTACTCCCGTACGTCCATTATATAACTAGCCATCCTCGTCGGTACGATGTTTTGATAACAAATAGGCCTACATAATTGTTAGATGATAATAGAGATATTAGCTGCCATTTGCTTTATATATTCACATCACGCCAAATCAGATCGAGAGAAAGGTCGATTTTGACGGGAAAAAAGACTGAGACCAAACAATATTAATTTTCGATTCTCTGTTCGTAAATTTGCCAAATTCTGGAAAAACTGTGCAAGTTTCTCCGAAATGTTCATAAATTTTCTAACGAATCAAGTTTTTCCAGATTTTGGGAGAAAGTACACTCTTAAAACAACGTGGCCAAAAATGACCACGTAGTAGTTAACTATGCACCTTAAATTGTGGTCAAATTCTGACCCTTTTGTGGTTAAAATCAGTTTGACCACAATTTAGGGGTAAGGTGCATAGTTAACTCAAACGTGGTCATTTTTTTAAGAGTGTACAATGTAATTGAAAAAAAAACCACGATTTTCTGCGAAACCTGGTTTCTCGATCGAAATATTAAGGGATCGGATAGCAACGTTTGTACAGTAGGGGAGAGCGGGGAGTGTTCACCCTATTTTTTTCTGACCAGCCTAGCGATGTCAATTTTAAGGTTAGAGATGACCTGATTAACCCATGTGAAAGCCCTATGTCTCGGCTATACGACCACAATCTCATAAAAGTATTAATGCAAGAAAAAATTACGTTTTGGTAAAAAATTTTTGGCTGCAGTTCGATGAACACGTTCCTATCATAGCTAATATGAGAAGTTTATTATGACCTATGTCACCTAATTTTGCCATCGCCAAATCCTCCGATGGCCGTAGTGCTGAGAATCGCACGGGGCGAAACTGCCCCTAGGGCGAACACTCCCCGCTCTACCCTATTTTTGTGGGTCATGTCGGAGCGCACATCAGACATCGAATTGCATTCTGAATACGAGGATTGTCCTTCTGATATCAAATAATTTTGATATAAAAAAACCATTTGATGGCAAATTATTAAAAAATGGTGATTTTTTTAGTTAGTTTTCTATATACATTCCTCGAAATAAAATTTATAAATCTACAATGTAGTAGTAGTAGTAGTAAATCTTTATTTATTCAGGGTTACTCAGTTCAGTAATACAATACTGGTCTCCCATGAGACCCTGATTAAAATTATACAAACAAAGTATTAAAAATTGAACATATTAAATATAATTCAACATAGCAATATTAAACAACATGTATGTATAGAAATATTAAACAAAATTAAAAGATTATTACTTGATTACATTGGCTTTAAAAGTATTGACACTCATATTTGACAGGTTGCATCTAACATCAGTTGGAAGGTTATTCCAAAAAGTACTACCTCTAAAAAGAAAAGTACGTTTCCCTTGTATGTTTTGCCAGGCTGGAATTACAAGTGAATTGGATGATTGGCTACGGGTATTTTTGGAATGAGTGAAGGAAGTGAAAATAAATTTAGGTGACAAATAAGATGGCGCATCATGTTTAAGACATTTAAAAACAAGCAAAAGAATCTGATTTTTCCATCTTTTGTCAAGTTTATCCCAATTAAGGGATGACATTAAAACATCAATTGGGGTTCTAATATCAGCAGATAATAGTACACGAGCAAGCTTATTTTGAAGAATTTGAAGAGAATTTGAATACTCAACATTGATGTTAGACCAAACAGGACTGCAGTAGTCAAAATGTGGGTAGATCAAAGCATTAGCTAACATATAGGCCTACAAAGTACTTGATGGAAGATAAAATTTAACTCTACGTATAACACCAATACGTTTTGAAACAATTGAAGAAATGTAATCAACATGCTGATATGTACGTGAAGTGTATGTAGCTGGGAGGAAAAGCCGACGATCAAATTTTGACCTTTCCCAAAAGACCTAAAATCTAAAGATTTAGGCCTTTTTATTTATTTATAACATTCGGCCGAAGCCAGGCTAATCCCAATAGTGCTCAGAGGCTACTAAATTTAAGGGACGCCATCCGGATATGACGGGACAGGGATATAGGTCCGATTTTAGATGCAGGAGGAAAACCGGAGCACCCGGAGAAAAACCTGCGAGGACGAGCATGGATCGGCAACCAAACTCACAATCTAAAGATTTTAGGCCTTTAGGCCTACATGCCTGCAGGCAGCTATACTAGACATGTATCGATAGATACCTACCTGTTTTGATCTATTATCTCATCGTGACAGAGAACTGCTTGTATTCCGTTTCGTTCATGACGTGTTATCGATGATTGATTTAGGTCGGGATTGAGGTTCAAGAGTTCAAAGTACGACAGTAGGCCTATTTTAAAAGCGATTATATACCAGTTATATAAATGCTATATGATTGTTTCCACATAGGTCAATGACCTGCAAAAATCGGATTCTACAAAACCTGACTGTATAATTGAATTCTAAACATGTGTAATTGAAACAAAAACACCAAATTTTAACCATGGAAGTACATGCTTTAACATATCACGTGTTTAATTGCTAAACATTAACCATCATAATTCATATTCATCAGCATATTTGGTCTTTATTCATGTTTAGGCCGTATAAAATTAATATTTTGGTTCTCGTCCAGAGGATTTTCATGAATTGATGAGGGAGGGAGGTGTTTTTGTTGTTGTTTTTTTTCGGTGTAAAATCAGCATTGTCTGTAGTTTTCGGTCTTTTCCAACAGTGCTCGAGGAAACGATGAGGCAGCTTTTTTTTTTTCAAATGTGAGATTCTGAGGGATAAACCCCCTAGAGTACCACAAAAAGACTTGGAAGTGGTCCCTGTTCTCTAATAAACTTATTTATATGTATGAAAAATTCATAAATCATTCCAAAGTCTAAAATAATTGAAAAATCTAAAAAAAAAAAAAAAATCTGACAAATCCCAGAAATTGAGGAGGGAGGGGACGAGAACCAAAACATTAATTTTATACGGCCTTACACATCAATTTATTGAAACAAGAAGAGTCTTTAAAAAAAAGACACCGTTCTATCACTTGAGATTTGGGGATTAGATGTGTTTGAAAAAAGATCATAATTATATGTGTTTATCATAATCCCAACAACCTGAGATATATAATGATGTATATTCATTGCTTCCTAAAATTGCAGTCTAAAATTGCTTCCTATCAACCTGAGATATGCTTCCTTGAGATTTATTCATTTTTTACAAAAGTGGTATTTATATGACCTCATACCAGTACTGTGATTTTGCTTCTTTGAACTTATATAGGATTAGATTGTTTAAAGGTAAAATAATTATGATGATCCACCTTTTAAACTGGGTGTAACTTGTGCACAAATCCCGGAGCTATACCTCTTTGTGTGCGATCGGAACACTACCCCATACTAAAAGCCTGAGACCGGGTTTCTAAACACTAGATAGGCCTATTCAAGTGACAAGAAATGTATTAATTTTTAGGCCTTCGTAAAATTTAAAAAATTGATTTTGTTTCAAAATGTAAGAATAGATTGATAGTTACTCACCGTAACAGTAAAACATAAATATAAATAGTATATCCAACTTCGTGAATTGGTGATTTTCAGCTATACCTCGGCTCCGAAAGGTGGAATCACCGGCTATGTTCATTGTGTAATTGATCTCAATACTTACTCCATTGTATGCAAATTCCTGCAGACCAAGTCCTTTGTTATTGGAATAAGGAGCATTGTGTAATATCATTGCAGGCCCAATTTCGTTGTTATTAGAGCAAGGAGCATATTTATTGTAGGTCTACTCTCAAAATAACCTCATTTTCAATGGCGTAGTTCAATAACCTAACTCTCATTGCTCAAATCTTGACCTCGGGATCTAGGATGCAGAGTATATATCTTTCTGGTCCCAACACATTTACAAGGTAATTCTCTTATAAAAAGGTAGATTCAACGATTTGCTCATAAATCGTAAATATCACTATATAAGTTTTGCCTTTTTTGCACCTTTGTATAGAATGTACCCATGCTAACCAACCATTTTCATGTTTTTGCATGCCGACAGTAGTAGCGGTGGGGCCGGCAGAGTGCCCCCCCCCCCGACTAAAATGAAAGAAAAAAGTGACCCTGACAAAACTTTGAAAGAGAAAAGCGGGAAGGCAAAGAAAAGGGGCAAGGAGCCCGTTTACTACTAAAATTCAGCTATTCACCCCGAGCATGTGCCAAAATAGTGGAAAATACCACACTGAGCTCTACACCCGCGCACATTATTCGTTAATTTTGTCTTATTAAATCACTTTTGGAAGCTCGAAGACTTTACATGCATAGTCGTCTCTAAACGAACTGCTATAAACAGATAAAAGTTTAATCACACTGATATTACCGGGTCAAAATGATCATTGTGCATATCCGTCTTTTTCCCCCATTTTGACCCCCCTCGACCGCCCTGCATGCACACAGAGGGAGTGTTTTTTATTCCTCATCATCGACATCATGATCATGCATAGACTGGAGTCTTGTTTTTCTCCAAGAAAGGGTTTTTAATGTATTGAATTGTGCAATCATTATAGGGACTACGTGCTTGTTGAATGTTTTTAAATATTTTCATCTGGCAAATAAAATGATATGAAATGGTTATGGTTATAGAAAGTCGAAAGACAAAATACTGAGGACTTTTTTTTACATGAGACTCTATCGGTCACCCATCTTTGCACAGTATTTATGTGGGACATGAAAGCCTATCAGATAGGCCTACACCATAGTGCTGAATACGAAGTACGTCCTTCTGATCAGCTGATATAATTTTGTTTTTTGAAATTCACAATATAATACAAAATGTATGGCAAAAAATAAACTGAACAGATATAATATTGACCGTCATTTAACAGTCCTCGAAAAAGTAAACTTAAATTGACACGAATCAGAAAAAAAAAGAATAGTTTTATCTATATGTATTATGTATATGCCTACTGCGATAGAGGACAAACAAGATCAGACCACGGTGATATTTGACTCTCATGACATAACAACTTAAGTAGGCCTAAACTTTTCTATACCGTTTTTTATTCTTAGGCCTATGTAAAGACGAGCAATTTGACATTTTTTCCCCTGAAAATGGGAGTTAGTTGACATTTTTACCCTTTACAACCAAAAACATGATCAGGCCTAGGCATACCTACCTAGAAATTACGTGTTTATGAGAATGAAAAGAGCCTGTGAAAATCATTCCTAAAAGATTCTCCTATACAAAAGAACGAAAACCACTCCTAAAGGTTTTCATTCTTTTAAGAATGATTTTACTCTTTTAAGAGTGATTTCCACTATGAGTGAATTACCTTTTTTACTATTTTGGAGAGTGAGTTTCTCACTTTTTTACATGATGCCCCCGGGTCTTGATGATGACGGTGAGGAAGCTACCCTCTGGCCATGCAATTAACGCCATTGAACGTTCCATAAACGACTGGGAAAGAAGATTAAAAACTTTTATCATGTAAATTAGTTAACTAACTTTGGTAATACTCTTGACCAATAGGATCCACGTATTTCAACGATTGACAAGGCACACGGGCTCTATGTACCCTCAAGGTTTTCACTGTTGGCAGTGTTGCCGTTATTACAATAAACTAACAATTGGGCGAATTTTGTCGCGCTTTAGGTTTTTCTGATCTGACAAAATTCAGATAAGTGATTAATCAACAATTTAAACAGCTTTGTCTTATTTGACCGGCCAGATATCATACTGCTTTAATTTCATATTATCATATAAAGTTAACAATCGTTATTGATAATTTGGGCGCTAACATTTGGGCGACTTAAATTTGCCAGACCTGGGAATTTGTCAAGGTCCTTTCATTGTGTTTGCTTCATCTGTCAATGTCAATGTGGGCGACATGCGACATTGGTTATCTTGTAAGCTTGTAAACAGTTCACATGAACTTCGACTTCGTGCTACCTGAACCATGCACATACTACCTGGACTGGTCGACAACATCATATCCGCAGAACACGGAAATAAAATTGCAAATATACCTTGCACAATATTTTACCAGGATATGATTCGGGAGATACCCACACAGAATATCCAGATAATATTACAACAATGTTCCGGCATGCCTACTATTACTACCACTATCAGTTTGGAATCTAGTTTTACAACTTTAGAACAAAAGGCTAATTATTCAGCAAAGGCAGAGAGTGTTCTCTCGTGTTTCTACTGGCGTTATCTTGATGTGGTTCAATTTTCAAAATAACAACAATTTTCTTCCATGTTGGCGTTGATATTCGTTTTCATGCGGAACTTTTGGTAAAAAAAATAATGTTTCGGAAATGGTACTTCGGTAGTGGCTGTTGTTGCCGCTATGGGCAATCATCACAGTTCGCAATGACATTTTGGCACGTTGGTTTAGCATGTGCGACTATTCTGGCAGTTGTGGTAAGTGTTCGATGTCACAGTAAAGGATTATTCGCTCCAAAAAGAGTATTACCTATTTGGAGTCCAAAAAAAGAAAGAAATAAAAAAAGAGTGAATTTCACTCCAAAAGAGTGACGTGGTCACTGCGAACAATTTCCACTCCAAAAAGAGCAGTGGCGTAGATTTCTCTTTGACATTGGGGGGATAGGGTTGGAAAAAATTTCTTGGAAGTATAGTGAATCCAGCACCTTTTGGCTACAGAATAAGTTTATGGTATACAAATGCGCGCGAAAATTTTGCCATTTTGAAGATAAACTGATGAAATATTGTTTTAAAATGAAATAAATTCGTGCGTAGCATGAAAAAATTGCACTTTGGGGGCTAAAATTGCCAAATATGAGGTTAATGAGGTCAGAAACCCACATACATGCATCAACATTGGGGGGGATGATTGTATGGACCATCCCCCCTGGCAAAATATTGGGGGGATTGATCCCCCATCCCCCAGGATCTACGCCTATGAAAAAGAGTGCGCCAGAGACAGTGAAGTCGGTATTTCACATTTCACTCCATTTGGAGGGAAATCATTCTATAAGAGTGAATTTCACTGCAAAAGAGCACAGGCGTAGATCCCGGGGGATGAGGGGATAAATCACCCCAATATTTTGCCAGGGGGATGGTCCATACATTCATTTAAGTATGCTAGGTGAATTCAAATTTGCCATCAAACTACATCATTTTATATATCAAATTAAAGCCCATGAGTAAAGAAAGCCAAAACTGAAAACCTTTTTGTCATAGCACTTTCCGTGGCAAAGTTACATCTTTTCAAAGATCGACTTTCATCAAAAAGATTCTGCTAGCAAAATTCCCCAAAACAGCATTTCGGTGGTGTTTCTAGATCTTAGTCTCATGATGATAGCAGCTTTTTTTAATGGAATTGCTATCAAAATCCCTCTAAAATTCCATGTGCGATTGTCTTATCACCATAAAAAAATCATATATTTGGGTCAAGTGAAGTATAGAAAACATATTTATGTAGGTTTCCTTGACCAGCATGTCCAATCTGTTCTTTTAAATTTCTATGTAAATATGTATTGTGTTTGGGCCCCGGTCTAGGCGAATTTGGCTGACTAGCAATGTGTTAACTAAGGTTTGCCTCTCATACCTATACAATCATCCCCCAATGTTGATGCCTGTATGTGGGTTTCTGACCAAATTAACCTCATATTTGGGCATTTTAACCCACAAAGTGCAAATTTGTGCGCGCTTCGCACACATTTTTCAAGTTCCACTTTTGCATCATATTTCATCCAAATTTTTCGAGCAATTCGCGCATATTTGTACCATAACCTTATTCTGTCACCAAAAGGGGCTGTATGCACTGAATGAAGAGTGAATTGTCTACTCTTTAACTTGCCATGAGAGGGATTGACTTTTTGGAGTGCTTTTGTCTCTTTGAAAAATTAAAATCATGCAAGATGTCACTCTTTTAGAGTGATTTTCACTCTTTGTGAAGAAAAATGATACTCACTGATTCTTTTGATTCACCCATTTAAATATATTTTAGTCAACCTTGCAGTAAAAAAAAGAGAAATGGATGGCCTAATGAGACACAATGGCCTAATGAGACATAATGATATGTATGGAGGGGTGGGGGTGGGGTTGGGGGTGAGGCAGAAGGACACTAGCTCATGTTTTTAAACACTGTTTGAGTCTTCTTCCACCACCCCCATAACAGGCAAATTTAATTCTCAGATAAATTACATTTAAAGTGGCACTCAGTGATCCTCATCCCCCCCCACTCACTCCAAAGAAGATTGGATACAATCATCAGAAACCTAGGACAAAATACATCATGATCATGTGCATAAACTCAGTTTCTTGAAGATTCGATTGTTTGATAAAGATATCGTCCAATTTGAATTTCTCCTTATACCTTGCACTAAGGATAAGTGCTGCCATCAAGACCCATTAATTCCACTCCTAACCCCCCCCCCCCTCACACATCCATCAAATTCTTTTTCCATTCTGGAGACACCAACTTGAAGTTTCCAGAACTTGCATTTTATAATTAGCCTCAAATTTGAGCTCCAAGATCTTATTGATGAGAAATGTTTGGAAATTTTCGCCAAAAGGAACCCCCCCCCTCCCCCCGAAAGAAACAAGCCTCATTTTAGTTCCAGAGACCACATTATTCTCAATCCCTAGTCTGGGCCCCACATTTTTTGAAATCTGGTCAGCACTTACCTTACCCCATCCCTACTACTATCCTATTTTGAGTTCTCATTTTGTTTTTTATTTTCAGGTTACAGCAGAAGCTACAGCCATACCAACCACAACAGCCATACCAACCACAACAGCCACAGCAACCACAACAGCCGCACCAACCACTGATGACAGTTGCCATGACAACTGTTTCACGTGCAGTGATAATTACGCACTATTACCCGCAGACGACTGCTCTGATTTTCTTAAACAATGCAGCATTAATTGCACACAAAAATGTGAAAACAAGAAATACAGTTGCCAGTGTGCCTTAGATACTGATGAGTGTGCGGACTGCGTAACCATGAACATGACAGGGGAGTGTCTGGAGGAGTGTCCGCATCATACGCAACGTAGCGACGATTTCTTTAATAATCAAACAATATGCAGCGTATGCGATAACTTATTATTTGACAAATATTGTATAGAGAGATACATTGCATGGATAGTTGCAGTACCAATCGCTATTTTCCTTTTTCTTCTGTTAATCGTGATTTTTGTGATTATTATGTGTCGATTACGTAGTCATGGAAAAGGCTGCTGTGCTCGGAATGCAGAGGAAAATAAACGAAAGGAAGATGCTAGGCCTAATAGGACACCTGTACAAAAGGAAAATCCTAGGCTTAGTAATAGGGCACCTGTACCAGTGGTAAGTTCACATGCATTGGGATAGTCTAGGTGAAATCCACATTCCCTGTTAAAGATTAAGGTAAAATATTTCACAGAGGGAGTAAGAGTTTCAAGTAGAATAGACAGTTGGGTAACTTCCATTTGAAATACTCACCCCAGTTGTGGGAGGTATAGGTAAAGCCATATAGGCTAGAGATGAAGTATAAGTTTCATAATTAATTTACCCTAGCCAATTCCATTTGAAAAATATACTCCCTCTGATTTCCAATTGGATACTTTAGTACATAGGCTGGCCCTTTGTATGAGGCTAATTAAAATACTGGGGCAAAAGAAATTTACATGTGTATGAAGTCAGAATTAATACAACATCATCACACTTGAGGGTGCCCCCTGCAGTGTCGGCACCACAGAGGGAGGGGCGGGGGTGATTTCCCCAAACAACAATTTGGGATAAAAAATGCCAAAGTTAAACATGTTCCGATTTCCCCAAAGTTCACCCCTCCCCAGTGGTGTAGCCATTGGGGGCCAGGGGGTCGGTGCCCCTCCCCCTCCGCTCATTATTGCCGTCGGTTCATCTTAGGCCATCGGTAGAAGATGGGCCTTGGCTAAAAAATATTGGGGGTCAACAATAGACAATTATGTGCGTACATGTTGAAGAAACCAAGAACATGTCGCTCATTACAAATACTTAAAATTTTTGGATATGACTCAATCCTTTTTGGTTGTTTACGCTAGCACATAGAAGGATACTGATATATAACGTAAAAACGCTGTGAGAATTTGTTTGACATTCTTTGCCCTAACCCTCCCCCCCCCCCCCACTTTTTAGATTCTTGAGGACTGCACTGGCCAAAAAAAAATTGGGGTCAACAATTCACAAATTCTGTTGGCAAAAAATATTTCCGTCGGTACATTTACAAGTTGTGCTCCCCCCTCCCCTCGGTTCCGAAAACCTGGCTACACCACTGCCCCTCCCCATTTCCCCAGTGGCTCCATTACCCCCAACCCATAACTGCATTGTCATAACACACATATTTATTTGTTTCTAGCCACAGGATTACCCATCCATCAGGCGTGACACTGTTAACAGTGATGACTTTGATGGCACAAATGGCATGGATATAGAGGTAAGAAGTACGCCAGTATTAAGGGATCTAAAATGAGCGTTTATTGCGTTTCGACAGTATTTTTTGTGGGACATGAGAGCACCTCGGACCTATCGAATTGTATTCTGAATACGAAGCATGTCTTTCTGATATCAAATAATTTTCATTTTTTAAAATCACAATATAATACAAATTTTATGACAAATTATAAAAATTTGATATTTTTCAAATTTTTGATATATAACAGTCCTCAAGTAAATTATATAAATCTAATGATATATTCTTAAAGTGTATGTAGCAGCAGGGCTTCCTTAGGGATTTTGCCGCCCTAGGCAAAACCGCTCCTTGCCGCCCCACCTAAGCATACCAAAAAAGTGTTAAGGGGGGTTGCCCCCTTGAAAACTCATCAGTTTTTTCCCAGTGGCGGAGCTAGGTTTTGTAACACCCAGGGCTAAGGGTACATAATGGACGTCCCAAAATTCTTGAAACAATTGCGCGCGGAGCGAGCGAAAATATGCACAAATAGGGCTTACCACTAATTAATTTTGGTTATAATGAAATTGAACATCATCGGTCTTAAATTGATATTTCAAATGATCTTGTGTGAAATGCGCGCGAAGCGCACAAAAATTTTGACTTTCATCAGTTGGAGGGGCGCAAAATCGATGCTGAATTGGTCAATTCGGCGCCCCCTAAGGGTGGCGCCTATCAATTTTGACTTTCATCACTTGGAGGGGCGCAGAATCGACGCTGAATTGGCCAATTCGGCGTCCCCTAAGGGCCCCGGGCTAAGGGCGGCACCTGCTCTAAGGGTGGCGCCCTCACGGGTGCCCCCACGTGCCTCCACCTCCCCCATCGCTACGCCACTGGTTCCCCCCTGTTTTCTGCTTCTCATTTCGCCCCCTTTTTATTTTTCCTCCCGTTTTTTCTTTTTATCCGCCTTCATTTTTTCTTCCCTTTCCTTTCTCCATTCCCGTTTTTTTTTCTTTTTTCCCCTTTTTTTTGCGCCCTCTGCGTTTGCCGCCCTAGGCGAATCGCCTTTACCTGGCCTAATGGTCGAACGGCCCTGTGTAGTAGGGAGGAAAAGCCGACGTCAATTGAAAATTTTGACCTTTCATATTGAAGATATGGATTTTTTTCCCAAAAAGACCTAATTTTTTTGGTGTTTTGGGAAAAAAATCCATATCTTCAATAATGAAAGGTCAAAATTTTCAATTGATTGTCGGCTTTTCATCCCACCTACATACACTTTAAGTATAAATCATCAGATTTATAAAGTTTACTTCAAGTACTGTTAAATATCAAAATATCAATTTTAATGATTTGCCATAAAATGTGTATTAAATTGCGAATTTCAAAAAATCAAAATTATTTGATATCAGAATGACATTCTTCGTATTCTGAATACAATTCGATATGTCTGATGTGCTCTAATGTCCCAAAATAAATACTGTCCAAACGTTCATACCCCAGCCCTTAAGCTATTCCAGTTGAAATCCATACACCCCTATGGAACATATGTCCACATTGTGTTCCACACAGGGAGTGTAAATTTCAAATGGATTTACCCATTCAGGTAACCTCATTTGAAATTCACACTCCCTGTGTGGGAGATTAAAGGGCAGGTCTTTCATATGGGGTGTGTGTAATTCAATTTGAATAGCCCAATTGTTGAATTCTTGCGTTTCACCCGGGGCACTCAACTTTGGAAGTGACGGTATGTGCCTGTCAATAGGCCCCCTCTTTTGAAGTCGACTATACCCGATGCCCCCCTTTTTTTAAAGTCATACCCGATGACCCCCTTTTTTTTAGTTGCGGCTACCCAATGACGCCCCTTTTTTTGGTTGCGGCTACCCAATGACCCCTTTTTTTCTAGATTTTCTAGAAGAGCATCATCAAAATGCAACAAAATAATGCCGAAACTTTCAAATTTTGCTCCATTTTTTCAAAATTATGCCGAAACTTTCAAAATTTTGCTCCATTTTTTCAAAATTTTCTACCCAATGACCCTTTTTTTGAAATCTTATACTCAATGACCCCTTTTTCAAAATATTATACCCAGTGAACCCTTTTTTATTTTGTTTGTACCCAATGACCCCTTTTTTAAAATAACGCTTTGTTACCGATAGGCCCCTACTTCGCAACACCGGTACGCACATACCCGTCACTTCTAAAGTTGAGTGCCCCCCCGGGCGTTTCACAATACGATGCGCCGCCAGCGGTTGCTTTTGGCAGTCAAATTTTTGACTCCAGAGTCGACATCGCCGTTCTAGCTGCTATTGAATTTTCACGCGAGTGTGATAATAAATATGTTGAAAACAGCTCCACGAAGGATTCCCTGTAATCAATAGATAGAAAATGGATCTACTATAGTTGTAAATTGTTGTTTTAGTGTGCATTCGCATGTAACATCATTATAATGACATTTAAACCCACAATGATGCATGTTCCTGTATTGTATTCGTATTACGCGGGCTTTGGATGTCGACCATTTTCCCATGATGCACTGCGTATTTTGGCCTCGACCTAGCGACCGCTGGAGGCGCATCATATTTGTGAAACGCGAGAATTGGAGCAAGAACTTGAAAAACTTATAAAATGGCTACCAGTAGTGGCAGTGTCATGAATTTTTTTCGGGGGTGAGGGGAAGTGAATTTCAAGGGTAAAATCAACAAATTTTGAGCAAAATTGCAGTAAAAAGTGAAAAATTTGCCAATTTTGGGTTTTTACTGGGAGAACTGGGACATTTAAAGCCAATTCTGGAGTAAGTGAAGGCAAGTTTAACCCTAACCCAACTGAGTCTCACTAAAGCTCACTATTAAAACCACTCTGCCTGCATGCATTCCATGTGACTTGATATGACCGATATTCAACTTCATTAGGCCCTTCGCACTTGATTATTAGTTTCCTGTTTACCGCCCGCGTCCAAAATTGAAAATCTCAAAATAATTAGTTATTTTATTTTTATTTCCAATTTTCTCCTTTAAAATAATTTTCAACTACTTCTACTTGACATTTTCTGACTTTAATAATATCAACAATAATGATGAATGAACAAAGAGTACAACTCCACCTTCACTTATTTATAAAATCAAATATTGTTGTGAAATAATTAAATGCCCGCCCTTGTCAAAACGAGTCGATAGTTGCTTGTAATAGTTCAAACCAAATAAAGAAAATAAAAGATAATTAATAATTCATAATTAAAAGTCACCTCGTCCCTTTTTCAAAATCTTAAACAGGAAACTAATAATCAAGTGCGAAGGGCCTTATAACCCAAATTAATGAGTGATAGGCCCTATAGTGCAAATTGTTTCAAGAAGTGGGGGAGGGGGCGCCATTATGTATCCTTAGCCCTGGGCACCACAACCCCTAGCTACGCCACTGGCAGTACCCCACACTGTAATAGCACCACCACTGGGTATATAGTTCAAGTTGGTCACCATCTATAGCATTAATCCAGGCATTTTATCTGTCTCCTTATTTCAGATGGTAAATACACAAGCTGAAGAGCCAATGCAAGATGACATATATGATAATGTCGACAGGGAAAATAACCTCAAGATGAGCGAAGCACCAATAACTGAACAGCAGTCATTACGCCAACGCAAGATGCTTGAGCTTCCATCTAATCACCAAAGTATGAACGAATCGCAAGACTTTCCAGAAGGCGAGCTGGAACAAGATGCTATATATGGAAATGATGAATCCATCCGTAGGGGTGCCGGTGCGGGTTACGTACACATGAAGGGTAACGTCCCAATAGATTCACCACGATTTCCGCCGCAAAGTCATCCGCACTCCCCACCCTCGCAAAGTCCGGAACCAATAGAAGAAGTGATATACGGCAACGATCCATCAAATATGACGAGAAAAGGCAGACACGGTACCACTCCTGTGAGACGAGCGCCAGAAATTCCTACCAAGAAAAAAACATCCAGTACTTTCCCTCTAGGACTAGAAGCTCCATTTGGGGGTCAGACAAATGAAGGATATGACGAAGAAGCGGATGATTATCCTGAATTTCCTGAAAACCTTGATAGTATGCCATCAGATCTACCGCCTGCACCTCCTATGCAACAAAACCGTCAAAATAGTATCCCAGCATACCCTGCTCCCCTTCCCCTGACAACACAGCTGAAACCATGAACAGTTTACCGTCACAGCCACCCCCACCACCACCTTCAAATAAACCAACCAAAAGGCCAAAACCGATGAAAAAGGCGCCCTCTAATGTAGGATCATCACATATCCAAGAAATGCAACAGAAACTGAACAATAGGTTGCAGCATCAACAAGCACCGTCTGATCTTCCTCTGAAGTCACCGCCACCGGTGCCAAATTCAAAGTCAAAACCACCTATGAGTGACCTACAGAGACAGTTACAGCAAAGCCTACTAAGGGGAGGGGCTAGTGAGAAGCCACGCCCACCAGAAGGACATCCTAACAAGCCTATGCCACTAGGTAAGATATTGTGTTTCTTCGGGGGTCCCAAATTTACAAAAAGTCAACGTCAATAAAATTGCAACCCCCCTATTTTGGTAACAAAAATTTTATGACCTCCACCACCGATACACCTTACCCCCTAAACAGCCTAAAATTGTATTGAAATCGGCCTTTTTGAAAGATAAACACACTATCTGTAGGCATCTTGTGAGTCCCTATATTTTGGTCATCAAAAAATTTATGACCCCCTATTTTTCTTTCCAAAAATTATGACCCCCCGGCCCTGTATATTTGGGAAAATGATAGCCCCCTAATGGGATAGTCAAAGATCCAGCGAGGATCCCCGGTCCCCGTACTCCGCGCATCCGCGGGTATTCATGCTCGTCGAAAATTTCGCGAAATAAGGGGTGTTTTCAGATGAAGAAACGCGATTCGCGAAACACACAAAAAAGGGGTGTTTTTTTAAACCACATGTTCGCGAAATTGGAAAAAAGGGTATTTTCATCGAGCAGCCTATGTTTCTGCCAGAAAAGGGTATATTAGAAATATCGTTCGCGTTTTAGCGAAAATAGAGGTACTGTCGAAGGGTAAATAATTGCGAAATCGCTAAAAAAGGGGTGTTTGGGGTGTTTTCCCCTAAAAACTTCGCGAAATGAGATGCAAAAGGGGGTGTTTTAAAGTTCACCGACAAGCATGAATACCCACGGATGCGCGTAGTGCGGGGACCGGGCGAGGATCATACCCTCATGCTTTGTCGATTTTGATTGCTTGTTTTTAATTTCACAATTAAGTATTAGGGTCACGTTCGAGTATTAGGGTCTTTAGGTGAAAATCCTCCCAAATGGGAACATTCTAATGGTACATGTACCTCTTTTCTTATCATAAATAATGTACCGCTTGTCTTGAATCGCTGAAATTCCAGTGAAGTAATTGGATTCCTTGCCCTGTAATATACATAACTTTTGTTACCAGTGTGTTATTATTTTTGAGAAAAATGCCAAAATAGTCACAAATTTATCAAGGGGTGTAGTACCACCTTAAACTCATGAACAATTTCTTCAATATTTTGAAACAGCAGTTGTTTGGTGGACCTTTTTGCATGGTAGCAGCATTAAGGTCATATCTTTCATAGTGGGTATATGGATTTTAAACTGGATAGCCCATTTTTCATTGTGACTAATTGGCCATCCAAATCCAGTTTGCAGAAGTATACTTGAAAAAAAAAATCCTGAAACTATGTACTGGAACAAGTAATTTAGTTTAGATTCCTGCTTCATACTATAAAATAATAATATCAACAAGGAAGTAGTTTTGTTATTTTGCAACAAAACAATAAACAAACAAGTTACAGCTGTGTATCTTAGATAGCTGTAGATTTCTTATCATTGGTTATATTAAAGGCCTATTCAGGGATTTGCTCACTCGGAAAATGTTAAAAATCATCAAAATCCAGTTTTTTACACTTTTTTGCTATTAAGCTAAGGTTAGCAACTATTTTAAACTGTTGCGATTGGTAGTTCACAGCATCTTGCGGATGCTAGTGACCTTTGGCAAAAATTACATTGATCATTTCACAGCAAGTGTGTAAAAGAATTCAAATATCACAGTTATACTTTTGTAGGTCCCGTGGTTCTTGAATTTTGTTGTAAAGAGGGCTGAAACAACAACACTTTTGTAAAACGTACATAACTCATTCACAACAATAAATCAAGCAAGTTTTCAAAGTATGATTAATGAACATTTTCAAAACATCAAAGTGTTATTTTTCAATAATATATTGATTTAGATCGATCTTTTGGCTGCTTCGACCAACAATACCTAGTCTACCCTTAAAACTGCTAACATAGCCTGCTAGTGGTTAAGTCAAAAGCCACATATTAAATATGACATCTTAAATGAAACTGTAATATCTCTGTAAGTAGAGAAATCAGCTAAATGTATTTTTTGCCAAATTTCCCAATGACAATTTTAATGACTTCTTCACTTTTAAGCAATTTATACACACTTTTACACTTTTTATGGGATCACTGAATGGACCTTTAATAGGACCATATCACACATACTAGATTCTCACACACTAGATTCTCCAAACAGCATGGCAAGTGAGACAATACTCTCTTAAATTGACCGATTGAAATATTTCAAATCTTTTATTACGGTTGATGATAGGAGTCAGTCTAAAAAGATTGACAAATAGATTGAATTCACATTTTTGTAGACTGATTTTCAGTGGGGGCACCAAGGGGGGGGGGAACGCATGAGGGGCAAATGCCCCAGTCAGAACTCTTACCCCCTGTTGCCCCCCAGTAAAAACCCAAAATGTCACCTTTTTGCTGTAATTTTGCGCTCCCCTCTGAAATTCACTTTTCCCCCTCAATGCAAAAAATTCCTCGCTGCCACTGCTGATTTCATCATCCAATCAAATGTCACTCTTAATGTACTGCCAAATGCATTGGAATGGGATTTCACTCTGCTTGTGACTGTACACTCTCAGAAAGGTATTAATTAAACCCGGGAATTAAACTCATGTACTTTTTTAATTATTCATGTAAGATATAAAAATATACAATTAGTCAAGTAATGTAAATTATAAAAACGCATTTGTGTTATTTGGTGAAAAGCAACAATTTTTGGAAAAAACAAAACAAACAAACATTTTTTTGCCTCAAATTTCTTTGGAACACAATATAGAGAGGAAAATCCAAAATTTGGATTTTGGGTGTTTTTTGTAATCTTAGAAGCTCTTAGATGCAGTACTTCATTCAGGAAAGGTATTTTTTGGATATCAGCCTTGTGTTTTTAATTTTTTTTAAAGGTTATTTTTAGTCCAAAATCGTAAGTTTTATACATTCTTGATCAGGATTTTGGAAGTAATACATGTTGCGGATAGTACCGGTATCCTGTGTGGTTGGCCCCATCCTCACCATAATACAGGCAAACATGGTAAAGTGGGATGTTCCATTTAAAACATCCACTACCACTGTGAAAGATTTTGGAAATATCTCACACAAAGGGAGTATGAATTTCAAATGGAATGAACACATTAAGCAGCTCCATTTGAATTGCATACACCCTCTGAGAAAGATTAAGCCTGAATCATCCACAGAGGGAGGACAATTTTCAAATGGAGTTGGTTAAAATGTAAATCCATTTGAAATTCATACTCCCGCTGTGGAAGATATTTTCATAATCTTCCACAGGGGGTGCAGACTTTAAATGGATTTACAATGGATGTCTGTATAACACCAAAGTAAACTTTTAAATGTGTTGAACACTGAAACTAGATTGGTGCCGCAAAGTGAAAGTAATGATAATGTGGGAAAAATAATGTTCCAGCAAGTTTGTTAAACTTTTGTTTAAAAGTTTAGGTCTTTACTTTATGACAATACAGATACTAACTGCAAGTGTAAAGCATGATATTTTTGTGGTTTTAAACTTTCGCAATTTGATCTTTTCGTAGCAGTTTTGGGGTTTCTTATTTTTTCGTTTCGCATTAAAGCCTATTTTTGAGCACATATTTTCTACGTATTGTATGGGTAGAAAATATATGCGCACATTTTAAATTTGCAGTTCTGAAATTAGCTGCAAAAATAAAAACTTTGTGAAAATTTCCCGCTGTAGAATAGTTTTTGTCAAGTTAAAATCGGCTGCAATATACATTTTATGTTCAGTAGACCTCTATATTAATTAGCTCAATTCAGACAGGTGCATTAATGTAAAAAGTTCTGTCATCCTGCTTCTGTGAAAATATGAAATTATATTTTTAAACAGTAAGGTATATTAAAATTGGGCATTCTGGTAACTGAGAAATATGTCCCTGTGTGACCCCCACCTGTCCCCTGAGGTTATGCCTAGTAGTGTACATGGGGGTGCAAGCGGGAAGCTTTTCCCCTTTCCCTCTGTGAAAAGTCTTCCCCCCCCCTACCTCTGTCCCCCAGTGGGACGTTAGATGCCCTGATATTTAAGATTTTTATGCCTTTTTGCACTTTTTAGCCCATTTTTGACAAGTTTCATCAAAGTTGGCCTCCTTGAAAGTTACCTTTCCCCCCCCCGCCTCTGAAAAGTCCTGGCTATGTCAGAGAGGGGTTGTCATGGTCTCATACAGGCACTGAAGAAGTGCTATTTTAAACCAGAACGTAAATACAAATTTGACAATATTTTTTGCTAAACAAATTAATATACATTTTTAGTACATAAACATTATGTAGCCAGAGATTTCCAGTGGTATGAAAATCTCAACTTTTTTTGAGAAAAGGGGGGTGGGGGATGTAAAGCTCATAAAAAGTTTTTGAAACATTTGATCATATAAAAAACAAATGTTTTTAAAATGTATTGTTAAATATGGTAGGCAAACATTTTTTGCAAAATATTTTAATTGACAACTCAATAACATTATGTTGAATGTTTTGCATCAAATTTTCAGAAATGTTTTCATACCGTAATTTCCGGAATATAAGCCGCGGCTTATACGTTATTTTGGTAATTTTATTAAATACAGTATACTCCGGAAATTTAAACATTTTTTGTTCACTGGGTTGGAATAAGTTCAAACTGCCAGTCTTGAACCATTGGTTCATTGCACATAATAATATATTGCACCATATATGGCTATGGTAGCATGCAATAATTGACAATAATGGTATAGACTTAAAGCATTCAAGCGATTAGTAACATTGAAGTGTAGTTAAACTAAACTCGTGATGCTTACAAAGCTGAGATTAAAGCTAGGTACAATATCAAAAATATAACAAAATGATTGACAAATATTTTGCTTATAACTATACCAACCAAATGATCAATGAGTAGTGTTTAGTAGTTTACTTAGAGGCTGTATGTTGCGGGGGGGGCACTCAAATATGAAAGTGACGTACCTGTGCCTACCGGAGTATGGCACTAGGGGTCTATCAGTGGCGATTTTTGTCGAAAAAGGGGGTTATTCGGTGCCCAGGGGGCACTCAACTTTCGAAGTGACAGTATGTGCCCCTCTTTTGAAGTTGACTAATACCTGATGACCCCCTTTTTTTAAAGTCATACCAGATGACCCTACTTTTTTAGGTGCGGCTACCCAATGACCCCCTTTTTTTTCTAGAATGGCATCAAAATGCCACAAAATAATGCAGAAACTTTCTACATTTTTTCAACATTTTCTACCCGATGAACCATTTTTTGATTATACCCTTTTTATCATACCCAATGACCCCCTTTTTCATTTTGTTTGTACCCAATAACCCCCTTTTTTAAAACATGATGTTTTGTACCCGATAGGCACCTACTTCGCGACGCCGGTAGGCACATACCCGTCACTTCTAAAGTTGAGTGCCCCCTCCGGATTCAGTGGCAGCTCCAAGAAAATGGGAGTCATTTTGTTTGGAAACGCTAAAAATTCACTGTTAAAAATAATTTTCTAAGCAAAAATGTGCAACATGCAACATTTTGCAAAAATTTGCAATTTTTAAGCCAAAATTGCTGGAAATATGTAAACAAATTTAAAAGGTGTAAATTTCTTCAGGGGATCATAAGATCAAGTGGAAAATAGACATCTGTGATTGGTTTTTGCCAAGACCTCAAGTGTTCCCTTACTTACTAATTTTTTTATATCGAACGAGAGCTATCACTTCCCCCTAAAACATGTTTTTACATTAGGTCACCAGATAATGCAATTCAATGTTATAGCACGGCGAATGTGGTAAATCTGTTGAAAACTACCTATCCAAGCACATTTTTTGACCAAATGTAGGTTTTAAAATTCAAAACCTCAAGTGTTCCTTACAATATTTTTCAAATTTTATATCATTAAATGAAAGAGCACACTTATATTGGCCATATACTAGCTACATTAGAATGAGCAATGGCCAATTCTCTTTAAATTGCAAATCTTGTGCAAAAAGTTACTGATTTCACCTGTTTTGTTGTACGGTTGTAAGTTCAAAGAACTATGACTTTGTGGCGGAAGAGTGCTTAATACAAATTGATATGTATGGGGTGGCCATCAAATGTGGGCTGGCTATCAAAATGTGGGTGGCCATCAAAATATGGGGTGGCCATCAAAATATGGGGTGGCCATCAAAATGTGGCCATCAAAATGGCCATCAAAATGTGGGGTGGCCATCAAGTGTGGGGCAGCCATCAAAATATGGGGCAGCCATCTAAATATATGGTGGCCATCAAAATATGGGATGCTATCAAAATGTGGGGAACCCATCAAAATGTGGGGCAGCCATAAAAATGTTGGGCAGCCATCAAGATACTGGGGCAGCCATCAAAATGTATGGCGGCCATCAAAATGTGGGGTGGCCATCATAATGTGGGGCACCCATTAAAATGTGGGGCAACCATCAAAATATGGGGTGGTCATCAAAATGTGGGGTGGCCATCAAAAAATGTGGGGTGGCCATCAAAATATGGCGTGGCCGTCAAAATGTGGGGTGGCCATCAAAATGTGGGGCGCCCATCAAAATATGGGATGGTCATCAAAATGTGGGTGCAGCTCTCAAAATATGGCGTGGATTAAAATGTGGGGCAGCCATCAAAATATGGGGTGGTCATCAAAGTGTGGGGTGGCCATCAAAATATGGGGTGGTCATCACAATAAGGGGTCATCAAAACATGGGGCAGCCATCAAAATGTGGGGCAGGAATCAAAATGTGGGGTGGCCATCAAAATGTGGGGCAGCTATCAAAATATGGGGTGGCCATCAAAATGTGGGGTGGCCTTCAAAATGTGGGGTGACCATCAAAATGTGGGGTGCCAATCAAAATGTGGGGCGGTCATTAAAATGTGGAGCAGCCAAAATACAAATTATGAATGAAAAGCTCTATAAAGACAAACAACACATAGCGTTGAAATAAAACAAAGTCTGATGTTGCAGAAAAATAAGTGCACGGTATGTTCATTGTATATAGTGCCCACAGAAGTTGTAAAAGAAATTTTATGATCATTTCCTTATTCAAACAAGTTAACTGAAAAGAAGGGTTCTTAATTTCCATTGAAAATTATGTATAGTTAGTTAGTGCAGCATAGCCATATATGGTAGGCCAAAAATTAACCATAGATATAAAGCATTCAATGGAGAAGTAACAGTGCAGTGAAGTTAAATGAACTGGTGACCCTTATGCTAAGAAAAATGAATTAATAGCATAGGCGTAGATCCTGGGGGGATGGGGGATTTATCCCCCAATATTTTGCCAGGGGGATGCTCCATACAATCATCCCCCAATGTTGACGCCTGAATATAGGTTTCTGACCAAATTAACCTCATATTTGCCCATTTTAGCCCCAAAATGCAAATTTTCGCGCGCATTTATTAAACTTTTGCACCATATTTCATCAGTTTAGCTTCAAAATAGCACAATTTTTTCGCGCTTTGCGCGCATTTGTAACATCAACTTATTCTGTCGCCAAAAGGTCCTGGATTCACTATTCTTCAAGACTTTTTTTCAACACCATCCCCCCCAATGTCAAAAAGAAATCTACGCCACTGATTAATAGTATTAGCTGTAACTATTCTTTAATTCTCCTGAAGTTCTGTAGCGACATTAATGCTTTTTTGCGGTTGCGCTGTAAGCGTGCTGATAAACTGCCATTGTATGTATATGTACGGTATGCTCTGGGCAATTTTGGTTCTGCGACTAGCAAAATAAGTATCATAGCATGCGTTTATGTCACAACCAAACTTAAAGTGAACTAATGTTAGTATTATACGTATTTGACCCAATTAACACCCAGGGCACTTAAGTCAGTCATTCTTATTTAAATTATAAAATAAAAGTTACCAATTGGAATTTACACCAGGCCCAGTGAGTATTCAAAAAAGTGTATCTGAAGCTAAAATTGTCATGATCCAAAACTGGAAGCCTTTTATGCAGACATTGATTGAAGTTAGTTGCATAAGCATGAGCAATGTGTCTTGATTCAGTGGTGTACCGTGGCCGCTTCTCCACCGGGGGCTGCAGAAAAAGTAAATTTTCATCATCAACAGTTGAGGTTGACCCTTTTTTCCGATGGTTTGAAAAAGTGAAGAGCAAAAAAAATTTTTATAGGTTGTAGCGACCTAAAAGCACAAATTTTTTCAAAATTCTTCCGCTCTTTTTTTTTTTTTCTTTAATAATTGATCGGCCCTTCTTATTTGTCGGGGGTCGTGCCTCTAAAGCCCCCCAAAAATATGCGAATGTGGTTGTACACAGGTGCATTGAAAAAGGGATGCTTATACTATTTTTTGTCACTTGAAAAATTATGTGGGGCACTTACTAGGAAGGGTCATTAATTAGGTTGAATATGCAACAGTATAAGTATACACATGATAGAATTCTTAATAATAATAATAATAATAAATAAGCATTTATAATGCGCCATTTATGTAGAAAATTAAATCTAATCCAAGGCGCAAAAACACAAATACAAATTACAAGCAAGAATACATAATCATGTATGCATGAAACAGAGTTAACAAAAAGGATAGTTGAATAAAACAAATCAACTATCCAAATTGTTAGCTCTATACAAATTCATACATGTACAAAATACAACCAACATGAACCAAAAATCCTTAATACATGTTAAACAAAATACATAGCAGTATATGAGCATGATAAATCAAACATTAGTTGACATTATACGCAGCATTGAATAATAAAAATTCCTTTAAAAAAGGAATGGGGCGCCCAAATTATGTGAGCTTGGACGTGATATGGTGAATTCCATGGCATGGTGTTTAGATTTGGTCCCGGGGATTTGGTATCATAATGATTTTTTCTAGGGAAGAGTAGAAGATGATCAAATGCAAGACAAATGTGTTTGATTGGGGAAGGTGTATCACTGGACCGTTTTGGATGAAATAAATTGAATTGGAATGAAGCTGTCGTGTCAATTTGCGATTATGTGGGGTGGGGGAGTTCAATTTTGGGGCATATTGTAGTGATGATATTGCTTTGGATATTGAATATTGTTGAATTTCGTTATGCAGGGGGGTATATGATGGATAGTATAGAAGAGGATCTACCCTATGTTGACCAAAAGAAAAGTTTTTATGAATGTATAACGTCTGTGATACATATAAATCATAACGTCTGTGATACATATACATCATCTACTTGCTAATACACTGAAAATCTAATAGAGATGAAGGATAAAAGACAATTACAGAACATTCATTCTTCAAAAGTAGCTATATGGGTATACAATGTTTACAAGATAAGAACGTTAATGTTTTGTACATGAACGTAACATCTTTGATACATAGTTGTTAACTCTCTGAAAATCTGACTAGAGATTTACAATTTGATGATATCCAAAAGAATACTTACTAACTTAGCATTGAAGAATTAAAATAATTACAGAACTTTCATTTGTTAACATACACGTAGCAATGATTAACAATGTTGAAAATACAAACGTAACGTTTTGTTCATAAACATAAGATCCTCAACACATCTAGGATCCGCATAATTTGTTGATTAATGTCATAAACAGTCACAAAAGATTTATGGTCTGATCATTTTATCATTTTAAGGGGGACCCGATATTGCATTTGGAAGAACCAGGCTTTTCAATTACTATCAAAACTGCTGGGTACCAAACTTTTGATACAGCTTGTATAGTAATTTGTTCTAATTTCCATGCAAAAGGAGCCAGTTGTTTCATCCTTAAAACAAATAGGCTACACCATAATGTCCAATTACCCCATGCAGATAGATAAGACCTTGGTAAGATAAGCGTGTTAATTGTTATGTCACTATCACTATCTTGATCTTGATAAGATGCCTGACTTTGAAACTTTGGGTACAAAAACTCATACTCTGCAAGTTAGGTCAAATTTTGCACTATGATTGTTTATTTGAGCTTATTGGACTATGCCATTCAGATTAGGCTATTGTAATCCATAGTGTTGGTCACCGTCTCATCGGGTTCTAAGAGGCGGTAAACTGGTTACAAAGGTCAAAGTGGTTACAAAGGTCAAAGGTCTCGATTTATTTGGTGTTTTTACAAATCCATTAATTTTGTCTTTTAAACAAAGAATATACGCACACCATTTTATCCTGTGCATAACAGAAAACAATAATAAAATCAAATCCAAGCATATTGTGGATTTATTTCTGAGCAAGGGCATAATTTTAGCAAAATAGCACAACAATTGCGGAGTAAATCTAGTTTTTTTGAGTCCAGATTTGAACTGATCAACAGAAATTGATTGTCTCAGATTATAGGGAAGTGAGTTCCAAAGTATTGGTGCAACAGTAGAAAAAGCACGGTCTCCCGGAGAATAATTAGATCGTGGAATTTTTAATAAACATTTGTCTGACGATCTTAGAATTCTTCTATTTGTGTTATTTTTTGTATGACTTCCTTGTTGTATTCTTCAGTTAAAAGATATAATTAAGCAAGAAACTACTTAGGAGCTACCCTATGATCAGAATGTGACTCATTCATTTGTTCATCAATATAATCATGTCTTGTATGGTGAATTATGGTTTCGGTGTCTGTTATTACAGTAAACATGGAAGCAAATATTGCACAGGTTAAGCAAATAGATTTAATGATTTATGAACTGAATCTGAACTTTGTATTAATTGTACAGAAGTCTCATTCATACTGAATAGGTCGCAAACTCTACAGGCCCTCCTAATTTTTTACAGCCATAACTACACTCATAGAAATTGTTCGTTGGCATTACTCAGTAAGTTGATGTAAGTCGTTGCGTCAACTTTCCAAGTAATGCCAACGCGTACAATTTTGAGTAATGCTGACTCGATATCATTATGTTCGTCGCACTCATTTGCACTTACTTTATTGAGTTGTTACAACTCAGAAAATGAAACTAGGTTAGCATAATTTTCTAGAGGTGTGCTATAGTATACAAAATTTTGCACTGATTACAAAAATAAATATTTGAATACTGCTAATTGTGCAGAAAATGATCTAATTACGTGACAAAGTACCAAATTGGAATAACTCAAAACAATAAGTACCAGTAACTTAATATGAACGAGTTACATCAACTTACATGTTGAGTTACAATAACTCAACTAATTGGTTCTTTGAACCTTGTTTATTTTTCTAAGTTTCCTGAACTTGAATTCAGAAGTTGACATCAACTTTTTAAGTAATGCCAACAAATTGATTAGTTGACGGAACTTTTTGAGCTTTTTCAGCATTTTTTAAGTTCGGATAACTAAAATGAATTTTGTTTTGGCAACTTTTACACTATTTTTGGGTTGTCCAAACTTACTCCTTTTGAATTGCGCCAACAAGGCGAACAAGTCATTTCTATGAGTGTACATTGTAGACTTGTGTACATGCAGTACGTGGCGTAACCAGGGGGGGCAAAGGGAACATCTGTCACCCCACCCTGCCTGTGAGAAGTCTTCCCTCCCTCTAGGGCCGTAGTAAGGTTGAAAAATGTGGGGCGGCCATCATAAATGTGGAGAGGCCAAAATACAAATATATGCCCAAATTGAAATAAAGATATAAAGAAAAACATAACAAATTTCTCAAAAAGTGGGGCGGCCATGGCATCCCCGGCCGCCCACTTGCTATGGCCCTGCCTCCCTCTTGCTCCCCCCTGTTGTTGGATGCATGCTGTCCTGATATTTAAGACTTTTATGCATTATTATACTTTTTAACCCATTTGTGTCAAATTTTGCTCCCCCCTGAAAGTTACCGTGCCCCCTTTGCAACCTCTGAAAAAGTCCTGGGTACACCTCTATACATGTTGTACGGTTTGGCAGTTTTCAATGTTAAACTGGTCCACTTTTGTGACACTTTATAAGACTTCAGGATCTGTTCCTGCAGGGGTTCGGAGGGGCTTTCAGAGTTATGCGGGGGGGGCTTAATGGCAAAATCACCAAAAAAACGGCTGATTTTACATGATTTTTAACAAAGTGCGGGGGTTTCATCCCCCAAAGCACCTCCCAGAAGTCCTTTGTGAGTTAAAGCTGTCTGACTCTCACCCCCAGGCCCCAATGTTGGAATTTGCAAAATTTGCTTTCATTACTTTGCCCTTGGTACATTTACATACTTCAGTGTGTAAGTCTATGGCATAAAAATGCTACTCAACTCCAAAATTGTGTAGCAAATTGATAAAATTGTGTAGCATTTTGCTACGAGATACCAGCTATTTCCAACGCTGCTCACCCCTTGATATATAAAAAAATAGTAAAATTTAAGAGTCCTGCTCTTCAATATAATACTGTTATTCACAAAATAATTTTTCAGATGTTTTTAAAAAGACTTTGTGCCCTTTATATAGGCAAGATGATAATCCTATAGAGCAGGGGTCCACAAATTGCGGCGTGCGCGCCATGGCTTTCCGAGTGGCGCGCAGCGCCGTTTAGATTAAAATAAATAAATAAATAAATTTAAAAATAAATCAAATCAAATCAAACCCTTTGATCAAACTTCGTCAATCAGGAATATCTCCAATATTCTACATTTCATCCTTGTAAAGACAGGCTAAAATAGTACAAAATGTTGCACCAAATGGCGTCATTTGCACCTCAAATTTTAAAAAATCAATAGCTTCACAGGGAGGACACCCCCCGAATCCCCCCGCCGGTGTTAAAGCACCGTGATGGCGGCTTCGCAGCCATTGAGTGGCGCTTTGCCGTTTTCTTTTATTTCATGTGGCACTTCAACAAATCTATTTGAGGAAGCCTGCTATAGAGAATTTGGCAGAACAGGCAAGGAAAATGTGCAGCAATGGTAAATTTGAAACTGTCATTTCTGGGTGTGATATGATGATTAAACACTCAAGTCTGGATTCACTATACTTCATGCATTTTTCCAACCCCAAATCCCCCCAATGTCAAAAAGAAATCTTTACGCCACTGGCTTCACGCGCATTTATCTCGGTAAAGTCATTCTGTCCTCAATTTTGTTCAGGTCATTTTAGCATGGAAACTTTTTCGCGCTTCGGGGACAATTTGGAAATTTTGGCCACTGACTCGGTGACTCCGGTACATCCTCCTTTGAATTTTAGCATTGAGCACTTTGTCGATGTGTGTTGGCTGACCAATTGCTAAAATCAGAAGTGTTACAATTTAAAATACAGGTGCAGGCAATGCAGATAAATATTTACTTCTGTTGTTAGGAACCATGATATTGAGTTGTTTGGTTTTCATGGACTTTTTTTAAAACCAGGAAAGGTCCCTTTAACAGCTATCTTAAAGACCTATTCAGTGATTTGCTCATCCAGAGGATCGTAAAAATCATCATTCATATTTTGGCACCTATGTTAGTGTCATAGCTGTGCTAACATAGCCTGCTAGTTACCGTACATTTTAAAAAGACAAAATGAGACATTTTACATGAATATGTAATCGGTACACTTAAAAAGTGGAGAAATTAACTACATGTATTGTATGGGAGTATGGGACTTCAACTTTGTCAATACTGCTGTTTTCCTTGTTTTACCAATTTTTTCAAACCGAATGACAATTTTAGTGACTCATCCTTTACTCTTACATAATTTATTAATAATTTTAATGTTTTTACACCTTCGTTGGCATCACTGAATAGACCTTTAATGTCCTTTTTAAATCCCTTGAACTTAAAAATGAATATGTAATTGGTATACTTGACTGGAGAAATTAACTACATGTATTGTATGAGACTTCAACTTTGTCACCACTGCTGTTTTCCTTGTTTTCTTACCAAATTTTTCAAAGCAAAAATACCGAATGACAATTTTAGTGACTCATCCTTTACTCTTACATAATGTATTAACAATTTTAATGTTTTTACACCTTCGTTGGCATCACTGAATAGACCTTTAATGTCCTTTTTTAAATCCCTTGAACTTAAAACTAGTTAAAGTCCTTTTTAAAGAATGACCTACTTTTTAAAAGTGTAAAACAAATTCTTTTAGTATCTTCCTTCAAGGGGATGACCGACATTGCAATAGTGCTTCATTTTTTTTTTCTCTCTCTCTCTCTCTTTCAAAATGTGTGCACTTTTTAAAGGCATATTACGACATTTCTAAGTAAAAAGTGGACCAGGTTAATTGGATCTGCAAAGTGTGCATTGAATCACAACCAATGACAATAGACAGTAGTTGTTGTGATATGATTACATGGCTGTTGCCATGACAACTGTTTGTTTCTTTATGTTGTTGAAATGCATAGATAGTGTAAATATCAAGGAAATGCAAGTATAATATAATTATATCCTGCATGTATTGGAAGGGGATTTTTTTTTCATAAATAAACTGGAAAGACAAAAGCTGATTTATTTGTAAAAAAATATATGAAAATATGCAGGATTTAAGGGTACTACACCCCTGGCCAATTTTGTGCCTATTTTTGCATTTTTCAAAAATTATAGCGCATTGGTGACAGGTAAGATATGTTTATTATAGGGGCAAGGACTACAACTACTGCACTGGAAATTCAGCAACTCAAGTCAAGTAGTTATTGATTTATTGATCAAATATTGGTTTCCCTCATTTTTGGCTGTAACTCCACAACTGTTGTCTGTGCTGAAATAAAATTTCCAGTGCAGTAGTTGTAGTCCTTGCCCTATAATATACATATCTTACTTATCACAAATGCACTATAATTTTTGAGAAAAATGCAAAAATAGGCACAAAATTGGCCAGGGGTGTAGTACCCCTTAATTAGATAGTAAGGTATTGTTTTTGGTTTTTAGCCGCTGCTGTGCATCTATTGTCCCATATAACACGGGCGACATCATTAGTTTAAGTAAAACAATTGTTTTACGCCCAAACTAACGTGTCGCATGTTATATGAGATGATAGATATATTTGTTTATTCATACAATTACACTCTTAAAACTACGGGGTCAAAAAATGACCCAAACGGGGTCATTTTTGACCCCAGCATAGTTATCAACTAAACACCATACCACTAACAGGGTCATTTTGACCCCATTGGTCGGGTCATTGCAATGACTACGTATTTGGGTCAAATAGTAACCCCATTGGGGTCAAAATATTACCACATTTCGGGGTCAAATGAAATGACCCATTCAAAAGGGTTGCCTTATTGGGTTACTTAATGACCTCATTTCGGGGTCAAATGAAATGACCCATTTGAAAGGGTTGTTTTATAGGGTTACTCAATAACCACATTTAGGGGTTGTTTGGATTTTTTTAGTAGGCCTATGGTCATGCTGGTCCCACCAGGACATAAGTGTGTTTCTGCACAGAGAAAGCAGTACATAAACAGCAAACTGCAAAAGGCATCTGTGTATCACACTCACACACAGTCAGTCATCGCCTATGACAGTTCACGTATTATAAGCTTACATGATATAAGCTTATAACAACTGCAGCCAAGACACCAGCCACGACAGCATGAAATTGAATGAATCTGCGTGCATAGACAGTCTATGCATCCTTGCAGTCTCACTTTTCAACTAACTTTTCATATTCCATCATGCAGACAAGCACACACGACAATCCGCTGAGCTGCACAATCAGAACAAATATGGCGCTGATGTGACCACGTGAGCCGATGCACACCGTGTGTGCAAATAGTTCAAATGCAAGTCATTATAAAGTTGACAAATTGGGTAACTTCGGTCAAAAATTAGTTTTATTTATTAATCAACAAACATTAATTGCAGCTCATGTTTAAACTCATTGATGAATTGAGATTTCAAAGCGGAAGATTGAAACTGATATCAATGCGCGACGGTATCGGCAAAATGACCACTAAGTTTTTGACCACGTTAAATCGTGGCTAAAATGACCTCGTGAATGTGGTCAAATTAAAACAGTACAACCCCCTTGAAGGGTCAAAACAACCCCAAACGTGGTCAATTCAAAATGACCACGGAAAATATAACCCCGTAGTTTTTAGTGTGTACCCAGCAAACACAAAATATCTTTTAAGCATTTTGTAAACATTTTATCAAAAGGTTATGAAATGTTTATGATTTAAATAACTTTGTGGTGCAATGTTTTGTTACATTGTTTTTTATGAAAATAATAATAAAATTGTTGGAAAATATAAAATTAATATGTGACACAATCTGGTCCATAGGGTGGCACATTTGAAATGGAAATACATGTAAGAGCAAAAATATGGAGTAAAAATACCAATAACATACATAAGAAAATACACATCACAAACTTCAGAACTTTAGAACCAAGTATGCTAGACATTTGGTGCTTTCAATACATGATAGCCTAATTTTTGTATAAGGTAACAATTAATATAGTAACCCAATTTTCAAAAATACCTCCATGGAGCAGATCTTGCCACAAATATTTTAGGCTTATCATAAGCATTAGTGTGTAGGCCTATATACATGTATAACATGACACAGAGGATATGACATAGGAGATTGGTTCCAAAGTTCAATCACAAAGATTGTGGTCAGGTTTGAATCACGATGGCAACTTATATTCTGAAATACATCACTATTGTGTGTATATTCAAAGCTGGAGGTCTGGAGTCTCTGTTTCACTTTACTAAACAGAGACAGAGTGTGTTGCCTGTGTAAGTTAAACAGTCAAATACTACCAAATGTTAACTTTACTGTCACACTAAATTCTACATTTTTCCTATTTCTTGTAGTCAGTGAAGCACTGAAAGAATTGGAATTTAACCAAGCACAACTGGTTTATTTATAGTCATTGAAACCATTGTCTGGACAATAAATGGGAAATTCCCTTTTGTTTCCCCCAAGTATTTTTTGATGGAATTTATTTTCACAAGAAGAATAAATCAATCACATTTATACTTTTATCATTCTCCAAACTGCTTCAAAACATGTATATCTCAGAGGGAAATAGAGTTGAATTTATGGAATTTATGATTTACACAGTTTTATATCATTTTGAGTCCTGTAGCAGCAGAGTAGAGCTGATTGATTGAAAAACACCTTCTCCTGAACACAAAGAAGACAAAAATAATGGTTGTAGACAGAGAGAGAAAAAGTGATGAGTTTGTGATAGATGGACAACAGATTGAGGAGGTGAAGCAATTTGAATATCTGGGTTCAATGATTAACAACAGTGGTGACAGCACAACTGAAATTAAGAGAAGACTGGCTATTGCAAGGACAACTGTGCAGGGCATGTCAAGCATATGGAAAAGCAGAGGCCTATCCATTGACCTCAAGGTACGCCTACTTCCGTGCAACTGTGTTTTCCATTGCCACTTATGGATGCGAGTCTTGGGCTATGACCAAGAATGATAGGAAAAGAGTAGATGCTTTTGAGATGTGGTGTTACAGGAGGCTTCTCACGAGTGACATGGAAAGACAGGAGAACAAATTCCTGGATCCTTGACAAGATTGGTACAAGTCTAACCATCAGAAGCGGGATAATGGAGAGAAAGCTGAAGTACTTTGGCCATATTGTCAGGAAACATGGAGGTGTAGAAAAACAGATTTTGCAAGGGGCCATGGAAGGCAAACGAGGAAGAGGACGTCCACCAACATCTTGGACTAATGACGTGAAGCTGGTTTCTAACCAGGGAATGCAAGGTGCAACACACTTGGCATCGGATCGAGTGAGATGGCGTACTCTTGTGAAGACCACAGCAGCGCTACACAGCGCCACCTGACACAGAGAGAGAGAGAGAGTCCTGACTTCAAAACTTTGAAATTAATAAAGTCGCAAAAAACTCTACTATCAGTTAACCCTGTAACTCAAGTGGATCAATGGCAGATACAGAAGTTATTCAAAGTTCATAGTTGTATGTTTGCAGCAAGATACAGGTACAACAGTATGGTTCTGAGGGTATTTGGTGATGCTGCAAAAAGTGTAGACAAAATATGAACCATTGATCTGTAAAGTGGGTGGAGCTTAAATGCAGGAGTTAGTCTTCTTGAACAGGAGTTTAGCAATGTTTTTGTTTGAAACTCCTAGCATTACAGTGATAGCTGTTAAATAGTGTTCTGACCCTCCCCCAAATTTGAAAAAGTGTACAAAAAGTCCCAAAATATCGCAATCAGGTTTTTCCCGCTTTTTTGGTCAAAAAAAGGTCAAATTTTTGGGAATAAAGTGCACTTTTCACAAAATTGCCCCCCCCCCTTGAAAAAATTCCACCTTTTCAGAATCAGCACCCCCCAAAAAAAAGATCCTGTGCACGGGCCGTGACCACCAAAACATATGTATTTCATTATTGCCCGATGATGTTCGGGCCTATGTTGTTGCTAAGACAATGCTAAAACAGGCATTAATGCTTAAATCATCTTTATAGATATTTTGCAACAGATTGAGAAAAGATTTGAGTTTGTTTTTATTTAAATGAAAAGAAATGTGCAATTTTTGTAATCAACATCATCTGTGATCCTTAAATTTTCATCACATGCATGCCTGACAGGCCCGTAACCAGGGGGGGGGCAAGGGGCTGGACACCCCCATGGCAAAAAAGTACCCTTTTGACCCCCAAAACCTCATTTGCGACCGTAGCGAGTGAGGTTTTTAGCCCTTTTTGGCCAAAAATTGTCCAAATTTTGAAGAAAAGTCCAGTTTTTCAAAATATTGGCCCCCAAGTCCACTTTTTCAAGATCCGACCCTAGTCCACTTTTTCAAAATTGCCACCCCCAATGAAATCCTGGTTACTGGCCTGCTGACATTTTGGGTTTGATGTTTCTGGGAAAAAAACAATTTAAAAGCCCAGAAAACTAACTCGATAAATAACTAATCCTGATTGAGTTTCTGCTGTTTGATTTGTATTAAAAATGAGCAAAATACTTTATCAAAGTTTTCCCGCAAAGTTACCACTAACAAAAAACAAAATGATCAAATTTGAAGATGACCTACTAGTACTTCAAATATCTCAAACCAAAATATTTGCTTTTCATTATTTAATTTCCTTGACTTTTGAGATAATATTTGTTGCAATGTCACAGGAATAGTATACAAATATTGACTGCTATGAGGGCATGGTTAAAATTATAGGCCCAGGTGATCTCAAAACCATGACTATGCCCCGAGGCGTGGCCGAGGGCATAGTCATGGTTTTGAGATCACCAAGGGCCTATAATTTTAACCATGCCACGAATAAAAAGCAGTCAATATTTGTTTTATATACCAAATCTTAAGATTCTTGTCATCTGTTTGGTTAAGCATCGATTTTGGCTGAGACCATAATTGGGAAGAGAAATTAGTAGTTTCAAAGCGAACGGCACACAGATTACAATCTGCGATTTATGCGTAATTATAGCGCATGAAAACATTAACATGTGCGTAATACCATTTTACGCTGGGAAAAACACGCAGTTTGATCGTGACGCACGTGACCGGTCCATAGTTCATTTCCATGGACCGGTCCATAGTTCATTTTGCGGGCATAGTTAATTCAATGACTGCACTTTCAACCAATCAGATGACAGGAATCTATATATGATGTATATAACTATATATATATATAAGTCGTAAGTTCTATGTAGTACTGTATTGAAATTGTAGAGTCGTAGATAATAAGTAAAAACAGTACCAGTTTGTTGTATAAAACACACAATGGTTTAATATAAACACACGACGCTTCGGACCAATGGTCCTTTATCAAGTGATGCCAAATACTTGAAACGAAACAAAACAAAACAATATATCGCGTCGTTGTTAAGCAGACCAAATAAACGCGGATGCGTATGCGCATGATGACACAAAAAAACTAACGCCAGGAGCGAAAAGACGCAAAAGTTAAATAAACACGCGGGAGATAAGTTTGCTGTGATAGATGCTGAATTAAATAAAAAATATATACTGAAAAAATAAATTATAAATTAAACATTTCAAATTTGGTATTAAGTCCTTGTGGCTGTAGCGTTCCCAGCTTAAAGATGAGACGGTTCTCAGCAGCAAGACGATCTTGGTTGGAGCCTCTAGATGCAATGACGCCGCCAACTTTGATGTCAGCAATGGTGCACATAGATGGATGGTTGAAATGCCGTGCTACTGGGAAGCCGTCAAGATTGATTCTGATTGATTCTGATATATATATATTTCAGTGTTATTTAAACCTTGGTCGTCTTTGATGTGCTTGTACTTAGTTCATTGGCCTATTCCATTTAAAGTCCCCACTCCCCCTGTGTAAGATTCCCGGTGGGTTCAGTCTGTATTTAAAGGTAGGACGTATGACCGTTCCAGGATTTGAAAATGACCCTCTATTTTACGTGGGGAATCGAGGACATTTGCAGCAATTTTACCCCCTATTTTGCGCGAAATCAAGGAAAATTTGCCCCCAAATACCTCCCCTATTTTTATCATTTTGAGGACGCATTTTTATTTCACCCCCTTATCACGAGGAATCAAGGACATTTTACCGAAATAAATACCCCTATCTTTACCATTTCAAGGACGCTTTTGAATTTCCCCCCTATTTCACGGGGAAATGAGGACAATTTTTTTCGGAAAAATACCCTATCAATTTTTGTGTGGAACTGCTAAAAAAATGGACAGAAAATATACACAAAAACGAAAACTGTAGCGGTAAAAGGCGGAGGAAAGTCCTAGAAATACACCCTATTTTTCATTTCAAGGACAATTTTGCTCCAAAACACCCCTAATTTGGACAATCATGAACAATTTTGTCCTCGAAAATTCATGGACATTTCTTGAAAAGTACCCCTAATTGGAACCATCATGCGTACACATCGTCAGTGAAGACTGAACCCACCGGGGTAAGATTTTGGAGATATCTTCCACAGGGGGAGCATGAATTTCAAATGGAATTAGTACCGATTTACCAACTCTTTGAAACTCACCCTCCTTCTGTGGAGATTCATGTTAAAATTTCTCAGAGGTGGGCTGCTCAGAGGGTGTATAAAATTCAAATGGAGCTGCCTAATGTGTTCATTCCATTTGAAATTCATACTCCCCCAAGATATTTTCAAAAATTTTCCACAGGGTTAGTGAACATGGTATATAGTACCCCATTTTGCATGTAGTTGAATAGGATGGTAAAGTCTGGCTTATGATAATTAAAGGGGCATTCTCAGATTTTGTGGGCGTGGTCGACTGTATTTTCAAGAATATTTTGATTTTGACTTGATGATGAAGTACATGTTTATTACCAATGTATGAGCTAGCTAGCCATCCATCTGCCTGTCATTTAAGATGGCAGTTTGCCTTTGACAAATCCTAAATTAAACATATTTAAATGGTGTTGTGATTCTCCATGTCAAATGTTTTAAAAACGTTTTCATGACCTTGTGTAACCCGATGTTCAAATGTTATTTAAAAATGTTTTGAATAAAACCAAAACATCTTTAATGTTGTTGTTTTTTAAACATGTTTATAATAACATTTAAGATCATGTTTGCCGGAATCATAACAATTTCTCATATTCTTTGATTTTTTCCAGCCTTTTCCAAAGTAGTACAACATGATTCAGATTCAGATAGTGAAATGGATGATGAATACGAAGTCATTGAAAATCCCGACGAGCAACTACCAAGTCCCGTTCACCATGGGATGGATGGACGAATGCCAGCTCCGCTGCCTCAAGACCCTGCCATTAGAGGAAAATTACCGCCTCCTACCGGCAAAAAGAACAGAAAGAAAGCGCCCCCAATTCCATCGCCAAAATCAACAGACTTTGAACAAGAGGTATATGAGGTAATGGAAGATGATATTACCTCCGGTACAAAAGACAGACCACGGTTACCGGTTCCGGGTGAACCTGTGGAGGAGGAATACTATGAGGCGGTTGGTGTGGGTGACACTCAGGAAGTGTATGAAGTCACAGATAATACCGGGAGGTTTGGAGTGCCGGACGCTCCCCGGAAACCGGTAGTAATAGAGGAGGAGGGTGAGATTTATCAGAATGAACCTGTTATGAAACATCCAAAGATGACCGGGAGGTATCGAAATTTACCGGCTGATCCGGGCCGGACGCGGGCTGTTGGTAAGGAGGGGCCATATACAAAGTTTCATGGTAAAAAACCCTAAAATTGGAGAAAAATGGCTGGTAATAATTGAAATTGGGCTATTCCAGTTGAAATCCATACACCCCCTATGGAAGACATGACCTTAATCTCCCACACAGAGGGTGAAGATTTCAAATGGAGTCACCCATTCAAGTAATTCCATTTGCGTAATTTGAAATTCACACTCCTTGTGTGGAAGGTAAAGTTCATGTCTTAGGGGTGTGTGGATGAACTGGAATAGCTAAACTTTCGTAAGTCTCCAAATCATTCGTAACTTTACGACGAGTCTTAAGTTCCATTTCACTCAACTTACGAACGGTCTAGTATTGGGTTTCGTAACTTTACGAACAGTTACTTGACTTACAAAGGGTTAAAAAGTTTGGTGAAATGGACCCCTGCTGTAAATTGTGCACTGCGTACAGGATACAATAGTATGTTACCAACAAACACCAAACGTGATAAAATTGTTGGAAAACATTTTCCCCAAAAGGTTATAATCCTGTGTAATATACTGGGGTACCCAAAAAGGTGGTTTTGTTACATTTTGATGTGCAGCTTGGATTTCAAAACACTGTCTCTTGGGTATTCCTTCACTTAGAAGATTCAATAAGGTCTTAAATTGAGGCTAATTTATTCTATATTACTCATGTTTTTAACCTGTTTTAAAATAATTATTTTCTTATGATGTTTGGCATGAAATGTTATGTGCCAAGGGTGGTTGAGGATTAGGGGGAGGGATTCATATCGTAAATTTGATCTAAAACCCCATTAAAAATTTGAATCTAGTAAAAAAATGTATAAATGAACATCTAAAATACAGAAGGTCATTTAAAAGACTAATACTTGCTCAGACTGATTGTAAATGTAGAAAAAAGAGGTGGGGTTAAATCCCACCTACTTTGTGATTTTTTTTTGCCCGCACTCTCTCATTTTTTAACCGATTTCCATAAAAAAGATGTCAAAATGCTCAGGAGGATGAACCACTTCAAATGAGACGTGTAACACAAAGGTACCCCAGGTTGTGACACAGGACCTTATATGTTTTAATGATATGAAATATCATTAGGAAAGCATTTTAAGGGATCGATCACCCACCTTCGCGCAGTATTTTTTGTGGGGCTTGAGAGCACATCAGACATCAAATTCCATTCTGAATACGAGGAATGTGCTTCTGATATCAAATAATTTGTTTTTTCAATTCGCGATATAATTCAAATTTTATGGCAAATTATTAAAAATGGACATTTTTGACAAAAAGAAATTAGGTCTTTTTGGGAAAAAATGTGTATCTTAAATACGAAAGGTCAAAATTTTCAAATGATCGTCAGCTTTTTCTCCCATCCCAGCTATACATACGCTATAAGTACATTTTATTAGATTGATCGATTTCACTTCGAGGACTATTTAATACGAAAAAAAATCAATTTTTGACAATTTGCCATAAAATGTGTATTATATTTCCAATTTCAAAAAGTCAAAATTATTTGATATCAGAAAGACATTCCTTGTATTCAGAATGCAATTTGATATGTCTAATGTGCTCCCATGTCCCAGAAAAAATACAGTGCAAACATTGCTATCTGATCCCCAGGTTAAAATAACATTGATTAAAAAATGTTTTGTCAACTTTCAAATAATATTATGAACAACGTGTTCTAAGACCTTTTTGAAATCATTGTAAAACTGTGAAAATGTTTTTTAACCTTTACTCTTAGAGGAAGTTGTCATGCAAGGAAACCCCCATGAGTACTACCTGCTGATTGGTTACAAGATGACTTAATATTTATCAATTAAATGTTGGCATTTATCATCTGTGCATTTATACAGCGCCTTTCAGGTGTATCAAATGGCTTGACACTTATTCCGCTGTCGCTAGAATGATGTCAGCTCCCATACAATGCCCAAGGCATGCAGCTCATACCTTTGTGTGGGGCTTCAATTGACAATATCATAACAGCTCCCCATTTCACCCCTGGGTAGAGAGGCAAGTGAGGTAAAGTGCCTTGCACAAGTGCACAACACAACAGGGCCAATGAGGTTCGAGCTCACAATCCTCCGAGAGGCAGGGCCCATACTACTTTGCCACCGTGCCCTATATTATTATTGAGCCAATCAACAGCATGGTAAGAATGGTGGTAAGGCTGAAGAGGATTAACCTAAAATATCTAGAAGCTGTATTTTGATTGGTCACTCAGATGATTATATCATGTAATTAACGAATCAGGGGCACTGTAAGAAAGGCATTTGGTACCCATGAAGTTATTGGCAATATGGTCCGAAATCCCGTGACATGAACAGGGCCTACTTAAAAAAATAGGATGTTATGTATTATATACAGACTTTTACAGTACTACAAATCATTGCTATATTTACTAGGATTGATGATGATTTTGGATATAAAGGTGAAGATGTGCAACTGGAATTTTAAACACACAACACTGACAAACTAACCCGAGAACAAGTTGAATATTCAATATTTTGTTTCACAATTTGCAATTTTGTTTCAATGTTTTTGCCACCAAGGTTCATTTTGAACAGAAAATTATTGACTAAAAAGCCAAATCACAGGTTCAAACTTGAATATTTGGCTGATCATTTTAACATGACACATGCACACTGTAAAAAACAAGTGCTGTAATTTTACAAAATTTCTCAGTTTCTGAGATTCTATTTTTAACCTCTACCTTACCATAATAAATGCCCATTAGGCCAAAATAGAAAGGAAATAGTATGTCTCAAAGCTAGCTGGAGAAGACTTTGAAATCCAAAGCATAATTATTTGCACTAATACTTGCACAAGGGGAAATTTTTGCCGACTAACAGGCAGTCACAATTTTAAACCCTGCAAAAACATTTATTACATGTAGTACTTAAAGGAGTATTTCGTGATCCTAGCATCCTCTTTTTATGACATTTTTCAGTACATATCCACGAAAAAAGCATATTCCCAAAATTTCAGTTGATTCCGATATTGCGCTTATGCGAGTTATGCATGATTATGTGTATTACACTGCTCCATAGACAATACGTTGTAATTTCGTTCTGGTGCACCAGAACGAAATTCAAATTTCACGATATCTTTGCCAAACGAATTAATCTGCAAGAAATATTTTGTACATAAACATTATGTAGCCAGAGGTTTCCAGTGATATAAAAATCTCAACTTTTTTGAGAAAAGTGGGGGATGAGGCTGTGGATCACGAAGTGCCCCTTTAATGTGAATATACTTGGAAACACAAATTAAACACCCACTAAATAATTTTTAAAATCGTAAAAATTAATTCAGCAAAAAAATCCCATACAGTAGTGTTAATCACCACAGTTTTTAAACATATTCATTGATATTTAAAAAAAAGTTAAATTGGCAAATTTCTACCAAGCAGGCGCAAAACTGTTGTTGAAACTTTATAACCATGTTTTGGTTTTGGTCAAAATATTTTAATAACAATTCTATATCAGGTTATAGGCTATAAAGGTAATGAAAAATTTTATATGAAAATGCACAACAGCATTATATTTTAAGAATGTTGTAAAATGTTATTGTAACATATTACTTGAATCACAATATAGAACGTTTTCTATAATGTTTTTGAATGCTATTAAAACATTTTCTGCAAAACATTTTGTGTTTGCTGGGTCCAAAGCACACCCTAAAATGATTGCGCAGCAGCTTGATACATACTTTTTTGGCCTTATTCTTACACTTACAGAAATAATACTTAAACTTACAGAAGAACAGCTGCCCGAAATTCCCATAAAATCACATCACTTTATTTTACAGTGTACCATCTATGCAATTACAACTGTGAATATTATCTTATTTTTGTACAATATTTAATTTTATTGTAATACTAATAGTACTATTTTATCCAAGAAATTAATTGTTCTTATCAAAGCCATATTGTAACATTTTCACAAAAAGAGATTTATATTTCTTTTCCACAAAATTTTAGAACAGTTTAAACGGTCAGATATCACGTCCCAATTTAAGCCAAATAACTGATGAGGTAATGCATAGAGAATCACATTTTGATTCCAGTACCAATGTCCGAGGTTAATGGTGTTATGACCATCCCATACTGTGTTATGTGTTATCAACATCACTATGCATTCAACCAATATTTTGATCGTATGACTTCAATTTATATGACTTAAACAACATGATGCATTTTTTTATTGAAAATATCGGAAATGGCACACAGCATCTATAGGCATGATTTTTGCAGGGTATGTTAGTTCATTAATGTACATTACAATAATTTTGACAAAACTTGAGGGCGTCCTGCTCAGCTACTGTTACAATATGGCTTAAAGAATAAATTTGTACTATATAGTCGTTGTGACTTTAAACTGTGATTTTGATCAAATGTTATACCATAGAAACTGAAAATACATTGAAAATGGTGCAAATAAATAATGGAATTAAGATTACTGTAACAGTGTGTTGTTTGAGTGAATACAAGGAAAGTCATGCTGGAGCAATGCTCGCATGGGGGGGGGGGGCGGCACTTAACTCAAATGACCATACGGATATGCTCCCCCAGAAAGACCCCCCACCCCCCTTTTTGAACCACACAGCTCAGAAAGTACCCTGAATATGACCAAAATTGTGCACTGAAAACCCCTGATTTTGATCAACAATAGATGATGTCACTGTACCCTCCCCCGGGCTCATGTGCCAAAGTGCATCTCTTTTTCCTTAGCATTTGGGTCCCCTGTTGTTGTGGCCGGGGTCACCACTTTTCTGAATCCCTTTTACCTTCCCAATATATTAGGCTAAAAAAAGCTATGTCTCAAAGCTGCCATGCGCATTCATTTTTCTTAGTGTAATAGCGTGTGCATGTAAGCTGAAACAGCAAATTCATTTTTCATTTCATTTTTTTTAAATAGTTTTTTGCAGTAAAATCATGAAATTCTGAGACAATTTTGAAGAAAATTTACTTGATTTGATACTCGCATTGTTTAGGTATTGATATTTGTACTTCAGTTGTGTAGATCAACCACAATTTTATAATGTGTACTTTTGAACACTCGAAAATTACATTTTAACTCAAAATTAGATTTTCAAAAAATCTTTAAAAAAAAATCTTTAAAAAAGACCGCATTCCGCATTCATTTTTTAAACTGTCATGGGCTTTTAGGCATAGCATTCACCCATGCTTAAATATATCTGGCTGGAGAAAGAAAAGAGGTAAACAGCCTTGTCTATTAAAAGGCACACACAAAATATAATAGCACCACCATCGGGGTTCGAATTAATGTGTAACCTTCCGATTATCTAGTTTTTCACTGAAAAAGGCTGTCAACCTCATGCCAAACCCCCAACCTGGAGGATCAGCAGGGTACACTTATCATATTCAAGACAAAACTGATAGACTGTTGTTTTGGAAAACAAGTTAGTTTATCTGTAAATGCCAAGAAAACTCAAGTTATGAAATCAACAGCACCTGCCAAAGGGCCAATCAGATTAGACAATGCAAAGGCTTGCAAACCTGAAGAAGTTGGGGAATTCACATATTTGGGAAGAGTAATCAGTACTGAGCATGCTGAGGAAGGCACAACCAAAGACATTAAATGAAGACTCAGCAAGGCAAGAAATGCTCTCTGTAAATTCCATCCAATTTGGAACTCAAAACATGAACCAAGATCAAACTTTACAACAGCAATGTTAAATCAGTTCTTCTTTATAATGGCTCAGAATGCTGGCATGTCACAAAGGCAGACATGAACAAACTCTCAGCATTTCACAATGTTTAAGAAAAATATCAAATGATGTCAAATGAAAATCATCACAGAAAGACAAACTCCAAACACATTGTTCAAGAAATAACCCAAAGACGTTTCAGGTGGTTGGGTCATGTGTTCATGACTCAAAACAACATCCCTAAAACAGCACTTTACTGGACACCTCAAGGGAAACTAACAAATTGGAGGAGAACATTGGCAGCAGAACTCAAGAAACTAAAGTTATCATGGGTTGAGGCAGAGAAGTGGGCTAAAGACAGAACTGGATGGAGGAACTTGGTTGTGGCTTTATGTCCTGCATGGGATGAAGAGGATAACCTGCAACCTTATAACCAGGGACAGGCGATTTGCGCGGAACTTTTTTTCCACGCAATTCCGCGCAATTGGCTATTTTTTTCCTATGGGCAGGGATACATGATTTGCACTGAAAAAAAGTTCCGCGCAATTTGCTATTTTTTCCGCACAAATTGCCTGTCCCTGCTTATAACCTTCCGATTATGAGTGTGATACAATTTCCACATTATATTGGTATGCATCAATTGCATCATGTGCCTGTTTAAAGATACCTTTTTTGAGGCAAAGCTATAACCCAGACCCACTTTTTTATGAAAATTTATCTGCAATATTTTGCACACTTTGAACAAATTTAATATTGTGGAAGCCACTTTAGCTTCAAAACTGCTAAGTTTAGCACATTTTTGGCCAGAGTTACTTTATCACAGCCAATGACACCCAATGTTTAGCGTTCTCACACTGAATATCCCCAATTTGCTTGGAGCCCCCACTGAATGACTCCCTTTTTTCAAAAAAAAAATTCCAACCAATAAACCGGCCCTAGTGTCCACACTCTGAAGTTGTTTACTTCAAGGTGGAGCGTGTACGCATATCCAAAGCGTATAGGTGACATTGCGGAAATATTTTAAGCGTAACAAAGTGTAATGCTTTGCGTAGAATGAAACAGTGCGTATACTTATATTATGGGAACAGGGCCACCAGGGGGAAAACAGTATCACTATCATGCTGCTAGTCTGAATCCGCGGACTGAGACGGTTTATAGTCGGATGCTTTTTTGTTAGTATTCATTGATCATAATGATTTAGAGAAAGTCACAATTTTCAAACAACTTATATTTCCCCTCTTTGCAATAATATTTCTTGTATTTTTCAATAGATTTTGCAAATAGATCAGAAGCAGTAAACAATTTGCATGAAATATCGAAGGTTGTTGGACCCGATGGGGGCACTCTACAAATTACAGATGGACTTGTACAACTAAAGATTCCACCTGGAGCTTTGGACAAGGCAAAAAAGATATCAATTTTCATTGTTTCACCAGTAACAAAGCTTCCACCACTAGGCGACAAGTTCATCATTGCACCAATAGTGCGATTAGAACCTGATAGGTTGCAGTTTTTGAGACCAGTGACATTGACTGTGAAGCATGCGGCAGTAAATTTAGCACTAAGAGATCTCGAGGTTTGGACAAAGATAACAGGTACACATGGTTATGCCTTTATATAAAATCCACACTTACTTTGTTTTTTATCCTCAAAGCATACTTTTGCAATAATACCAGTGGTGGTGCCAGAATTTTTATTCGGGGAGGGGGCATTGCAGTGGCAAAGTGAATTTCAGGGGGACAAAATCAACAAAATTTGCACAAAATTACCGCAAAAAGGTGAAATTTTGTAATTTTGGGTTTTTACTGGTGGGGGGGCAAGAGTTCTGACTGGGGGCGATTTTCCCCCTCATGGCACCGCCACTGAATAATACCAAATATTTTAATCTTAATAGTTGAATGCATGATGCACCACTGTTCCCCGTGGGATGGTGACCGCCCTGACATTTAAGACTTTTTTTGTGTTTCTGACCAAATTTACATTATATTTTGCCATAAAGTGCCAATTTTTGTGCGCTTCGCCCGAATTTATTCACTTCCTGTACCATATTTCACCAATTTAGCTTCAATATGGCAAATTTTTTCACGCGCTTCGCGCATTTGTAAGATTCATTGATTTTGTCGCCAAAAGGTGCCCCCCCTTAAAATTTGTCTTACCCCCCCCCTTGCCCACCCTCTGAAAAAGTGCTGGCTACGCCACTGCCTAAATACCTTTATGGTATACATAGATGTCTGAGACAGGTCTGTGCTTAGTTTGTCATTCAGTAAATTTGTTTTTGTTTTTGTGAAATATTTAAGATAGAATCAAAAGGGGAAGCTGCAACAAATGACAAATTGGTGGCCCGTTTATCAATACCACACATATAATTTTTACCATGATTATTCTTTTCATAAAGCATACATGTTTGAAAGATTTCAGGAATAATAAATAAAAACTTGCATCACTTTCAGGTCCGTATGTATCATGGCAGCTATTCTTTGGTGGCCAAACAGGAAGTAGCCAAGACACACTCCTGAAAAAAGATGAAGTCACGATTCGAATCAAACATTTTTGCTTCTGGTGCTTTCTAGGAGGAAGCAAACTTCGAGTACAGATTCTTCCGTTCATTCCTGCTGATTTGCGAAGTTCAAAACAAATCAGATTGACTGTATACGCATCGAAGAGCTGTGATGTCAAGGTAATGATTTAAGATCTCTTTTAATAGTCCTTAAAATCAGAGTACGTTAAGGCACCTTTGGACTATGTTTGCAGAGATGCCAACCCTCCCTATTTTAGAGGGAGGCTCACTGTTTTTGTAAACATTTTTGTCCATTTTGACACCCAAATTTGGCAACCTCCCTTTTGTGGCAAGTTTAGTGCCTTTTTGTAGTTGCTTGTAATTTTGAAAACCTCCCTATTTTTTGTTTGATTTCTCCCGTTTTCTGGATGTTAATGTTGGCATGATCTCTGTGTTTGCCTGACAAGAGGTAGAAGGTTGAATTTGAGGTTCATGTGCTTGGTTCAGAATGGTATTTAGACGGAATACAAATGAAAGTTCATACTAGCACCTATGGGCATCAACAGAAGTGCAACGATGTTAGCCTTTCATGCATGCATCACACCTAACTCATTATTTATTTACACACTCCATGCAAAAAGCATATTCAAAGGTGGTAGATGCAAGTTTGAATATACAACATCATTGAAGTGTATAAATCCCTTATAATCGTTAGGTGCGAGAAGTACATTGTGAACGTTTGTGAATGATGTTCTATATCGTCAGCCTGCTACGCTAATTGCCTAAGTCATTTTTACATGTTTCTCATTTGCAGTTTTGATTTTCTGAGTAATAAAACCATAATTAATCAAATTTCCAGCCGCATTTTTCATTAACTTGTGGAATCGAATACGTCTCTTTTGATGTTCCACAAGTTAATGAAGAATGCGGCTGGAAATTTGATTAATTATGATTAATTCATTAATTAATCTCTTCATTGCCGCTCTGATAATTCAGTGAAATTAGTATAACTATGTTTGATGAGAAGTACAAACCTTCTCTTTCCCCTTCCCTCCCCCATTCCCCCTCAATTAATGTTGAGGAGACTGGAGAGCCCAATGGAAAAAGTGCTGTCATCAACATTGAACTGGGGGGAGAGGGGTGGCGATTTACATTTAGTATGCCAGAGTGTGCCAACATTAATTTCCTTGATTGTAGATGCAAACAGTATGTTCAACACAGCTCTGAGGTTGTCTGACGTTTAAGTAAATTATGTCTTGTAAGGTTGGAACCCCAAGCTTGGAGAGCAGTAGTTTGCATTCTGCGATTCCTAACATTTTAATGATTTTTTATGCAGTTTGTGGAAAACTTCATGGCACAGAAGAATAACATACTTTGCCTAGATAGTGTTGTGAAGGTCTACGACATTCCCAGACACAAGAAACTGGAAATTAACCTTAGAGATGTCATGGACAAGAATGCGATGAATTTATGGCAAATTAAAGAAACCCCAAAGGTATGTTGTGATCAGGGATGTAAAAATCTTCAGGAAATAATGTCCTGATTTTGCTTGGATCTTCCCTGTACAAAGTATAGGGAAATACACATTTTCAGGAAATGTTAAAGTTTCAGGAAATTATGTCAGTGATTGTTTTCATCCCTGTGTGATGAAGTGTGCTATTTTTGTTAGGCCAAAAAAAAAAAAGGTTTGTCTCAAAGCTTGAGCGTGCGTTTGTAAAATCCCACGATTTGACAAAAACAAATGCGAATTTTTTTTTTTAATTTAAAAAAAAAATAATTTTATAGTTTTTTTCAGAAAAAATCAGCGAAAATCAGACTTTTTTCTCAAAATACCATGAAAAAAGTCGGAATAAAAATTCTCGTGAGCTTTGAGACAAACCTTTTTTTTTTTTTTGGCCTTATCAATGAATGTGCCAATATCCCCTAACTGTCTTCCTCTCTCCTCTATCTCCTTTTATCTTCTGAATCAAGAATGGCAAACCTGATCATTGCAATTGTGTTATCATTTGTACAAAATTGGTAGATCGAACAATCCTAACTGTGCTTTCTGCTTCCAATCCCTGAAACCCATGCGCATTTCTTTTGTGAATGCCCTGCAGTTCAGAATGTGTGGAATGATATGATTGATTTGATCAACACCAGGACAAACTCAAATTTCCAGTTTTTAAATTTTGATTGGATGTTGGTCTTAGCCAAAATTTTCCCCACTAAAGATTTATTAATTTTATTTTTCTCTGCATGAAAATCTTTATCTATGTTTGCAAATTTCAAAATCGGAAGCCTTCTGTTTGTTTCTAATCTTCTTGCTTTTATTATAGAATAAAATCGGTTGCTATCGGAGGGGGATTTGCAACCCCCAATATTTTTCTTCCCCCCATTATTGAGGCAAAATCCCCAAAATTAAGTAAATTGTCACAAGAGGTTCTTTTTGTGCTTTTATATACATGATGTATCCATCAGTTGTTTGCCAGGCATTCTTTCATACATGGTATCCAGGGTTGTATACTGTTTTGAGAGGTTGAGTTTGTTTTTTGTGTGAAGTTTCATTGGTGTGGTGTGCAGTGGCGGCATTACAGGGATATTCCCCCATATTTTTCTTTCCCCCACTTCCCCCCAGTATTTAGAAAATTTCCACATTTTCCACTGATTTTCCATATTATCTTTGTTTTAGTACATCAATTCCTCGCATATCAACAGAGGTCTAGGCAATTCATGTTGCCAGTTTGATTTGACACGAGATGATATCGAGGTAGATAGTATCATGGCAACACTTTCAGTTCAGAGGAAAGAAAATGATAAGGACCGCATTGATGTATCTATAGCACATATCATGAAAGAGCTACTACCTCAACCAAATCCCCAAGAATTGCAAGGAGCCGCTGGCAAACAAAAAGTTGAGAGCTCAGATAGCAACAATAATTGTACCAAAAAAGAAAAGGATTTGGCTGTGACAAACAAAGGTAAGTGCAATAATGAAAACTAATTGTCAACCAAGATCTCAATACAGAATATTTCAAGCTATTCCAGGCCTTGCCATTTGAGGCGAGCAATCGCTCTCGCTAATTAATTGCCACCGCTCGAGCGATTCTCCACTTGCCATAATCACTGAAAGATACTAAATATCTGTCGTTGTGAACCCGGTTCCGGCACTCCGTTGGCACACATTTTACATCACATTACATCAATATACAACGCATACAAACAGGGGTACCGTGCATTATACCCTATAGGCGTTTTCGTCAGAAAGGGGTATATTACTTAGAAATGTTGTTCGCGTTTTTTAGCGAAAAGGGGGCATTATTATGTTAAAGGGTTAAAAATTTGCAAAATCATTAAAAATAGGGTATTTTTAAGGATACGACACATGATTTACCGACAAGTGACTAATTTCGGAATGCGATCATGAATTTTGAAGAAAAAAAAGTTTTCACAGGCTTCGTTGGGATTCGAACCAGCGATTTGAACCTTCCTTTGATTACGGGTCTAGTGCTTTACCGTTCGACCACGGTGGCAGTTGAGCGGAGGAGTGTAATGATAAAAGATAAATCTCATAATGCCATCTTTAGCCTTTTGTTTACTAAAAAAGACGCGCGTTTTGTAAAGATAGATTGGTCGTTTTATGCATAAATAGCACAAACGTTTGGGAAAGGTTTCAAACAAATAATAAAGACACTGATACGATGATGAAATTGCGTAAGTCGGGAAATATCAGCGTCGCAATGTTTTGTTTTTAGGAATTTGACCTTAAAATTTTCGACTTTATGAAATTATCATTTGAAATCAACAAAAGATATTTCAACAGTATATGGCATCATTCTTTCTCTAGAAATGTTTTATACATGTATGTGAAATAGCTTCAACAATGGTTCGCTGCATAATGGTAAAAACAGCCTTGACCTAAAAAAGGGGCGAGAGGTACCACATTTACGGATTCAGGCTAAATTTAAAATTGATATAAAACGTTTGTTTTTTGATCGATTACAAAAAAATTTTTTTTTCATATAAATAAATTGGGTCTGGCGTGAATTACACTACAGTTTTTATTCTTAGGGCTCTTTGACTTCTTCAAATATTTTTTTTTAAATGATAAAGTGAATCCCCTGGCCCTCTATAATTATGCACAAAAGATCGAGTCCCCTTAACCTGAAAACTTTGTGAATTAGATGCAAAAGGGGGTATGTGTTTTCAAAGTTCGCCGATAAGCATGAGTACCCACAGAACCCCAGAACCGGGGCTGGCTGTGAATCACACAAATCTGAATCCAATTTATATTCAACAATATTCAAAGCAAAAGGGTAACAGTCAAGTAAAAAGGCATGGTTGTAGTTCCCTATACCTTACTGAGCAAGTTTCTAAAGTGTTTAAAAACATGGCTTCTAGTCTATACTGCAATGAAAGTGACCACACCACACAATACGCAGTATGCTTGGTCATCCTAAGACTTTTTCACGAATAATTTATGAACTACAGAAATAGTACAGGGTTCAAAAGAAATAACTCCCTCCTTAAAATTACAAAACATTTCTTTGCATAACTTGACATATATTTTGCTGATTTGAAAAATTCAAAAAGCTGTGAAAAGAGGAATCGATTTTCAACCCTCCCAATGTTGTTTCATTTCCAAAAACAATATTTTTGGTCAAAAATAATCACATTTTCCAAAAATGATGCTTTCAGATAAAGTTGCACTTTACCACATTATGTACGAAACATTATCGATATTAATGTTAAGGTTGATTTAATTATTGATTTTTTTTCCTTCACCTTTCCGTCTCTGATCCGTCATGCACCCATGCAACCATCATTCAGTGCAAAACAAAGCTTTGTTGAACTTAATTTCGGCGTAAAATGAGATTTTCTTTGAAGTTTTTAATCAGCAGTTGTTTCAAAATGATAAAATCACTAGGGAGGAGAAATGAGCTGTACACGCATAAATTTGACCAAAAGAGTAAACATGTACCTGTATTGGGTCAGTTGAAGCATCTTGCATTTTGATTTAAAATGATGGCTTTCTTGGATAAAGGTGTAACATAATGAATTTCATGATGTGGCCACAAGAGATTGGCTGCATGCAATTAATTGGCTGAATGCTGACTTCCAACCTCCAATCTTTGTTGGCCATTTCTTCTTTGTCATACCCCTTTATTCAAGAAAGCCGTTGCTATAGATCTTTGCAACTGTTTCAGTCTACAATTTGCAAGTAATTTTTTCATCTCTTCAAGCCAGCGAAAGCATCACACTGCAAACCTTATTTTTATTCCTATAGTGATTTTACCATTTTTGAAACACCGATTGAAAACCCCATTCATGTCAAAATTGAAAATTCATGTCAATGAATCATTGTTTTATACTGAAAGATGATTGCATGGGTGACTGAGTAATCGGATACATAAAATTTAAGACAAATTAACTAGCAATTTACATTGATCACGTTGATATCGAGAACGTGTTTGTACATTACATGTATAGGATCAGTGTTAGAAATATGCCTCAAAAAGTTACAGGCCAGCCTGGTCTGTAACTTTGAAAAGTTACAGGCCCAGGTGAAAAGTTACCGGCCAAAACTTTTAGAGCTTAAATTAAATGGGGAATTAAGCCGGACACATATCAACATATTTCCGTGAATTAAAAGTTCCATCAAGTTCAATAGTGACGTATTAAACCAAGGAATTATATTTGTCATGAGTATTTAAAATGAACTGCAAATTATAATAATTCATTGTATCTTGTATCTTGTATGTTTATTTTAGTTCTGAACAAGTACCTTAGGGGACGCGTAGATTACGTGTAGTTTTACCCCAGTTCCTGGGAATCTGTCCCAGCTGTAACTAACGGAGAAGTTACAGAGTCTATACTTAAATGGCTACTGTTGCATGTACGTCCATCATGAAGGTACGTCCATCACGCATGGGGATGTGCGCCCCTCTAACGGGTCACTTTTTTTTGCAAGAAATCCCTAAACATTGGTTCTGATTTGAGAAAAAAATCCCTAAACATGGATTTGAGAAACTTTGGTAACAAAGTCGTCAAATCAGCCGTAAAAAGTCAAACATGGGTCCCTATTTGAGAAATAAAATGGTCAAATCAGCCGTTTTTAGGTTAAAATTTGGGTAGAGGTTTCAGAGTTCCAGTGGCACACCCCTGTCAAAATGTAATTCGAGTACCCCTCCCCGTGATCGTAACTTCTTCTTCTACATCATCATAATCCACATCACTGATGACAGAGTGCGACTCGACTATTCAAAACGGGCATCACGTTACTACAAATCAAGTATGATAAAATACGTAGGCACTAAAATAATAAATACACAGAATAGAACTTGGGTTGGTCGAAGCGGCCGTTGAAATGTTTCTGGCAAGATCAGGATTATGTTGGGATCAAATTTAAATTAATTTTATACCATGCTTCGTGAGTGATTTTAAATAATGACAGATTGAAGATGCATTCATGAATCATGTGTTTGAATAGTTATAATATTTTGACCTTTAAAAAGTTACCGGCCAGTCTGGCCGGCAACTAGACTGCTAGTCAGGAAAGTTACCGGCCCGGCCAAAAAGTTGGCTGACCGGCCCTATTTCGAACGCTGTATAGGATGTTGAAAAGTGCAACTTTTTCTGAAAGCATCATTTTTGGAAAATGTGATAATTTTTGACCAACAAAAAACGATTTTCAAAAAGAAGGAAATTGGGAGGGTAGCAAAAAGATTCCTCTATTCACAGGTTTTTAAATTTTTCAAATCAACCAAACACATTTCAAGTTATGCAAAGAAATATTTTGTAATTTTAGGGGGGAAGTTTTTTTTTTTAACCCTGTATATTGTGTCTAGTATTAAAAGTATTTCAACTTTGGACCATTTTGACACTAATTGTTGTTATCGTTACTTAAAACAATAAGTGTACAGTTGTCAAAAAACGAAGCCAAAATGGACACCTCCATATCCATACGCAGGGGTGTCTGAGGGGGATGGGTCCCCAGAGTATTTGAAGAAAAAAATCAGAAAGTTGCAATTGGCACCATTTTGTGGACCATTTTGACACGATTGTTAATACCATTTGCATAAAACAAAAGTGTTGGCTACGAATGTCCAAAACAGAATCCAAAAACCAATGAGGATATTAGAAAGTTATGTACAAAGAAAAAGATGTTTTATGTATAAAAATGGTCTAAAGTGAGTAAATCTCCTGTTGCATTTTGTTTGCCATAAACCAGAGAAGATGAGAAAAGAGGAGGTCGCTCGAACATATAATCCGATTGCCCACAGTTAACCTCCATTCACTTTTCTTTGTTTGGAGTACTTCAAACACCACTTGACTATTCCTTTGTGGTAATCTGTTCATCCGCCACACGCTCGACTGATTCAGTAGTTCTCTTAGTGGAGAAGATATTCCACACACGGAAGTACATGGTCAACTTCCCAATTTGGCAGTCAAATCATGCTTTTTTTCTTTAAAAAAAATAATACTAACTCTAGGGTGACCATGATTTTTAAAAAAAAAAAAAAGCATTATATATATCGCAACTCCCATTGAAAAATTCAAAGTTTTGTTAAGTTATGGAAAGTCAAGCATAATTAATTTTCCAGTAAAATTAATATAAGGTCAAAGAAAAAGAAATTTAAATGATAACCATTTGAATATTTGCGGCTGTTTACGGAAACTTAAAACTAGTGTAATCAGTAATTCAAACTCGTGTCAGTTTCTCCATATACTCCCGTTTTGTGTCCAAACGTGTTCAAAATTGCTATTTGGATCAAAAGTGATGGTCTTTTTCACAGGGAACTCGGGTCAAACTTATAGCAGCCGGTCATGCCAAACAATACAGAAATTATATTTCGCGGTCAACTGACGTAACAAATTGATATCCGGGCATGCGCCGTTTAGAGCTAGACAGTCGTGACTTCATAAAGCCACTTATCGTATTAGTTGATCAATCGGATTAGATCATTGTTTCCATCAATAGGCGGATGCACACATTATTTATTTGATGTGGGCAGCGAGCGACCTCCTCTTTTATCATCTTCTCTGCATAAACATATCAGACAGATGGTGTATTGTGTGAGTGTGAGTACAAACAATCTCCAAGTACTAACTGTTTTTCAACATTGGAGGAAGATTGTATTCATCTATTGCTATGGCAGTTAATCCTGTTACATCATCACTTCTACGGCGAATACCAAATAATAAGCAAAGTCACTTGACTTGCCAACAACATATCAGCTGCAGGGGTCTATTTAGCAGGCTGCACTACTGCAGCATCTCCGGTATTCGCTGTCGAAGTAACGTAATAATCAGATTAACTACCATAGCAATGGGGTAAAACAATTTTTGAATGTATTGCACTACACTACAAGCAGGTTGTACTCATCACCTGTGTATATAATCATAGATTGAATACACTAATCTTACAGGTGCGAGTGATCAGCTTCAAATGGCTCAATGCAGAGGTACCGTGTGAACGTACCAATGCAGCGCGGTATTTCAAAAATTGTTTTGGTAGTTAATCCGATTTATTACGTCACTTCGATGGCGAATTACGAACTGAAAGGACATCTTGAAATAAAGTTTGTGAGACTGCATAAGGAAAGGCAAAATAATTGTACTGATACAGGTATAACAGCTTAGAACATGACATTTAGGATGTTCTAGGGAAGCTTTATAATTATTTTGGATTCTGCAGTTCCCTAAACTTTAATAACAAGCTGTTCTTTCAGTTATCTCAGTGTAAAAGCAGCAGTCTTATAACTTTGAAGTTGAACTTACAATAGCAAAATGTACTTTTTAGCATAATGGCACCAGACACAAAGAGCTATTCAATGTTCACCAGATCTGGTACATGGTGTTCACCCTGCTCAAGCTCACTCAAAATGTGTCAGCATTCAGCAAATGTGTTTTCAAAACAGTTATTTTTTTAGTATTTTTGGAAAATTTATGTAGCAATAGCCATAGTAAAAAAATAAATAAATTGGCCACAAGTCCAGCCACTGGATAATTCATGATGCAATTGTACTAATATTCATGTAAACAGGAGAGTAAAGTCAAGTCATTTTGCGAAAGTTGCAAGTCAAGTTACAAGTCACAAAAATAGTGACTCGAGTCATGACTTGAGTCAAAGTCACACAAGTCTACAACTCTGTTATTATTATATAATTTCAGATATGAACCCGTCATCATCTGGTAAGTCTACACACCAGACATTTAAGATGTTTCAACTGATTCTTGATGATGCCATGGAAGACCTATACAATAACTTGAATCCAATCAATATTGTATTGCGACTCCAAAATAGACAGGTTCTTACTGATGACGAGGTGGCACAGATAAACAGGATATCTGGACTTGGAGAAAGGGTCAAAATACTACTCGCAATTCTCAAAACTAAAGATGTACATGCATACGATGAGTTTATTAGTGCATTGCGCGAGTTTGATCATGACCTTTTTCGTGCCGTTAAAATCATTGAAAGAAGGTATCCAGGTCGGGTTTGACGAATTAGCTCAATTCCTTTTTAAAAGAAGTGCGGAAACATTTTTGCGTAGTCTATGAGCAGGCATATAGCAACTTTGATTAGGTTGTGTGACATTCTAATACAGTCTAATGGTAGCAGAATGCTCGACTGCAGATCCGTCGGATAACGCTTTTTCAATGGGTAATGAACTTTGCTGCTTGGATGATGTCACGATGAGGTTAGCATTCATTCCGTATGGAAAAGCGTGTTCCAACGGATCTGCACTCGACCGGCCTCGTAGTAACATGCCTATTTTCAATGAAATAGTGATTCAATTTTACGGTAAATAACCGTAAAGTTTGCGGGAAAGTGCTGTTACGTACGTAGTCAAGTAGATAGATGATATCATTTACACATTTGGTTTGAAAGACAAAGGTACAGTCTTTATGTGTTCATATAAAGAAATTCCATCCAAATATTCAATATATGGGGTCAAAGGTCAACTTTCATTACATACTGACCGCCCCTGGTACTGGTATATATAATTTCTATATAACTTTATCAACAATCTGGCTTATTAGCAACAATTTGATGGTAGCTCCTTTTTAAAGGTAAGTACGTAGCCTAGCCCCTTTTTTTAAATAGTATGGTTCCAGGTGTAAAAAATAATAGAGGTTGTTGACATGACAGTTCTAATTGAAAATGAGGGCTGGAAAAGGGTTTGGGTGATCATTATTCCCGGGCATTATTCAGGACTATGACTCAAATGTGTCAGTTTGGGTGACAGCGATGCTGAAAAGGGGGTCTTTTCAGCACTACATACGCCCGGTACATATAGGCGTCACCTTTAAAGTGCCCCCCTCCAAACTTAGAAGGAAACCACAGGAATGAACAGAACCTGCTAAAACATCAAGGGAAAAGAGTCTTTTTGATATTTTCAAATATTTGTGGGCAGTGGGGGAGGGGTAAAAGGTAGGGATATTGGATGGGGTACATTACAGACTTAGTACCGACTTTATTCCTTTGCAGAATAAAAATTAACTTTTGCCGGTATGAATAAAAATATTTTAATCTTTATTTTGTTCAAAACATAATGAATCAAGCTCTCTTGAATGAAACGGAAAAGTTCATTTTCAATATCCGAACTGAATAAAAGTTTCTAAAATGGGAAATGTTAATATTTGATTTCTTGAAGTTGGACAAGATAAAAAATAGGCCATTTTAAATGTGCTACATGTTTTTTTTCTAATTTATCAAAAAGGGGGTGAACAGGAAAGTTATTTTGGTAGTGTCACATTTTTTGAAAAAAGAACCCTTGCTGTCTACCGAAGATAGCAACACAAAATAATAAGTATAGTATTACCGTAATTGGTTTTCCTCGACTTTCTTGAATTAAAACTCAGACAAAATGGTCTTTTGGTGTTAGGAGAAATGTGTGGGGGTGTGTGTGTGGAGGGGGGAGGTGGGGGTGTGTGACCACAGAAAGTTTTATTTTTATATTTTCATAATATACCTTTTATACAAACTTTTGTAGAAATCTCCAAAGGGCTGTTCTATATCTATATAAGAAGTTTGCCATCTACTCAAGATAGCAAAAACTGAAATTGAAAAGGCATAGAGGTCAGGTTATATAAAGGATATAAAACGTTTTAATAACATCCAGAAAACATATTTGAGAACTTGGGGGGGGCATTTCCCCAAATATTTTCTTGCCCCCTCCCCAGTTCCCCACTCCACTTTTAGGGGCAAAACCCCAAACATTTTTGTTGATTTTTCCCCTGAAATTCATGATGCCCCCCCGAAAAAAATCCTGGTGCCGCCACTGCATCTACTCAAGAAAACTACAAATGAAGTTGAAAGAATACAATATTTTTCTATTTCTCATAGGGTGGGGATGACAGATAAAGTTCATTTTGTAGGCCTACTCCCCCGGTCCCCCTATAAGAAAAAAAGTATGAAAATAATATACCAAAAAGCAAACTCTTGGGTTCCACCTGGTAAAATTGAGTCCCAGTTTCTTGTTAACCAGGCTCGTTACCTGCCTCGGTCTTCCGTACAATTCATTGTTTCCAAAGATTTCATTATTTGATATTTTGTCAAGTTTTAGAGAACCAAAAACCATTTGAAAGAGAAATAATTTTTGAGAAAAATGCAAAAATAGGCACGAAATTGGGCATGGGTGTAGTACCCCCTTAATTGCATTTCCAAGCTATTTCCAGTGACATTGGTTACAAGAATTCCAGTCGTTTTTAAAAAGCAAACTTGGAAATCCAGACAGTTCCTTCATTGAAAAGTTTCTCCTCTTTAGGGGTGTGCACTTAAAGCCTCGGGATTCTGTAGTTCTTATAGTTAAACCACCCCCGGGGTGGGGGGTTGGACCATCGACTTTAGAAGTGGCGGTGCGTGCCTACCCAGGCCCCCTTTTTTTAAATCGAATATGATTCCCTATTTTTAAAAGTCATACCCGATGACCCCCCTTTAGGAGTAGCTACCCTATGGCCCCTTTTTTAGATGCGTCTACCCGATGACCCCTAGTTGTAATATCAAAATGCTACAAAATAATGCAGAAACTTTCAAATTCTCTTATTTCAACAACAAATTTGTATTGGAAATTTGGGAAAGTTGGAACAAGAAATTTGCTCCATTTTTGTCTTCAAAATTTTCTACCTGATGACCCCTTTTATGAAATTTTATACCCAATGACCCACTCTTTTAAAAAACATTTACCCCCTTTTCATTTTTTTGTATCCAATAACCCCCCACCCCTTTAAAAAAAAACCCCAAAAACAACAACTTTTGTACCGATAAGCACATACCCGTCACTTCAGGTGTAGGTGTGTGAAGTGCACTTTCGGCCCTATTATGCCTCCGTAGTACCGTATTAAGGGCGCATTACACCAAATCACAACGCGAAAGGTGCAATGGCGATGAGTTCGTTAAAAGTATGTACTGGAGACAATAGCCTAAGCTACTGGAGACAAATGAATGAAATAGCCTGACAATGACAATGTGGTGATGGTGTCCTGTTCTTCGTGAGTTTGGTCAATTCAATCGTATGACTTTGCTAACGGGCGCCCCCGGGACGGGCGCTTACAAATTGACTCATATGTCACAAGAAAAGTAGGCCGAGTGTCCGAATAGAATTACTCTAATGGAACATGGTTTAATGCTAGTTTTGGCGTTGAAAGAGCGGCGTCGCTTTTCAACATTTTTTAATAAAAATTGAATCCGTAAAGCTAACCAAAATTGAAGCTTAAATTAAAAATCACTCCTCAATTTAAATAAAACAGGGATGACGTAAAAAGTTACAAATATTGTCACCAGGGCTGGATTTATCTTTTTTCTGGGGCCCTGGGCCAGGCCAAAATTTCGGAGGCCCCCCAAACGCACCGTGAGGAAGGCATGTGCACTCAAGTGGCCAAGTTTGTAGGCCCTACTATACTATCGACGGCGTCAGCGCGGTTTAGGCGGACGAGCATAGATTTGAAGACATTTGCGCGGGAAAAAAAATCAATTTCAGACTATTTTAGCCCAAATTGAAGCTGGATTTTGCTCTATAACAGACTAGTGCGTGCGAAGAACAAAAAATTGCAATTTTACCATCATTGGCCCAAAACATGGTGTTTTTTTGGACTAAAAAGGAAGATGCACAGGGCAATTTTGGGGGCGGGCCCATCTGGCCCTGATTGTCACGCCAGGTAGAAAACGTGCTACGCCTGGTATGGACTTTTACGTGCTTTTCAATGGAGAAGTTATTTGGTGGTCTACGCCCTTAAAGACATTGCATTTAATTATACAGGTCGAAAGTGCAACACACGGCACGTCAAAACTACACACCACCTACACACAAGGATTTGTGATAGCTGTTTTTCCCTAAAGACTAGTATATCATACAAGAAAATAGCATGGTTTAGGGACTGTCCAATATTTGCGTGTACCCCTAGTGGTGAATCTCAAGATGGTCTGCCAAAAATCGATTGCTTCCTTTCAAAGTTCCAAAACATCTTTGCCGGAAGTTTTCCCCACCCCCTCTTTCGACATGCCTGTAACCCGGGCCTGTAATATTCCTCCACCCTTAAACACGCCAGTAATATCGAAATGGTGCTGTGACCCCCTACACCCTTTTGGCCTGCCAACATTTCCCCCCCTTTTGTCATGGGGTAGGCCTACATTTTAAACAAATGACTCGCTACTCTTGATTACACCTGTGAAGATATTCATCATATCAGGTTTGGATGACATCGGAGTGATTGGTATCCCATCGTCCTCTTTGCTGGTAACAGAGCTCCATGCATCCCTACTGAGGCAAGTTGTCTTGAGCTGGAGAGGGTCATACACGTGACTTAAATGGTACGCCCCTCGTGGCCCTCGTCTCTGTTCATGACGGCAGGACCACTCTTACGGATGCTTCTAGACCATTACGGTTTAATGAGCGTTTTGAGCGTTTCGACAGTATTTTTTGTGGGACATGAGAGCACATCAGACATACCGTATCGAATTGCATTCTGAATACGAAGAATGTCTTTCTGATATCAAATAATTTTCATTTTTTGAAATTCACGATACAAATTATACAAATTTTATGACAAATTATAAAAATTTGATATTTTCACATTTTGATATATATAACAGTCCTCAAGTAAATTCAAAATCTAATCGAGGCGTGTGTGGGCAAGTAGGTCTATTTTTGGTAAAGGCTATTTGAAAATGGCTTCATAATTAATTGCTCATCTGGACTAGGAGTCGTATAACAATCATCAAATTCAAATTTTGTTAGTGTCACTGAGATTTGTTGTTAGTGGTTAACCCGAAAGTCACATATTTAAGACAATCAGACATTTTACATGAATCTGTAATGATTCATACATCGTAATTAGAAAATTATCTGGTATCACTGCATGCCAAAAATAAAGATAATAAAAAGAAAGTTGTTGGCAACTTTAATTCCCCGGCGCCCCCCTCCCAACTCCGAACACACAAAAGTTGGTAATCATGATCTAATGAGAGTTACCAAATAGCGCAGAGGGGTCTTTTACCAGTAGCGAGGACCGCGAAATTGTGGGTATTTAATTTGCACTGTCCGCGAAATTTATATTTAGTGTTATTAAAAAGGGGTGTTTGAAATTCTAGTCATTGAAAACCACAAAAGGGTTGTTTTTGGCGAAACTTTGTCCTCGATTTTGCTTGAAAAAGGGGGTAAATTTGATGAAAAATCATTGCAAAGGGGGTGTTTGAAAGATCTTGGTTGCCAACTTTTGTGTTTGCGGGATCGACAGGGCAACTTCTCCGCGCTATTTTGACAGGCCATATTTTGGTAAACCGAATGTCGAGAAATGGAGGATTTCAATTTTATGAAAAATTTCGCTTTCGCCCTTCGTTTCCGTTCAAAAATCAAGTTCTGCATTCATTACGTTTATGAAATTTCTCCATTTCCATTCCCCCCTTTCCTGGCAAAAAAAATTCGCATTCCCTCCTCTTGCTCACCAAAAAATGTCGCATTCCCCCCTCTAAATTCTCCATTCCCCATGGTGTAAATAATGACTGCTCCCCTTCCGCCACCGGATATAGTCTAGAAACACATTGCATCACTGAGTAATGAGTATATAGCGATAGTGGTGTGCCGTAAAGCGATTGCACAACACAGCACAACACACTTGCCACGGCCCATTGATTGGAATGGAAATGTCACTGTGCAGTCAAATTGTACATGTATGGTGCATTTTATTGTATTGAGCATACAGACGTACTTGTAGTACTGTACGTGCGGCGAATCAGCGGGATAGTACATGTATTGCCGTGTGCATAGAATAAGATCAATGTCATGGTTAATCAGCTGTACAGTGCACCATTTTTGAGGACATCGTTTACATCACAATACCGGTGACGACAACTACTTGTACACGAAAATCCCCTAATATTGGGAACAATTTACTAATGAAAATAGAAGCTTATTTGTACCGTAATGGCAGCGGCGTTGCCACCGGCGTCTACGTGTAAATCCACTATGCCGGCTCGCACCGGTATACCCGGCTTGGACATATGTCGCAAGCATGAAAATGAACCTGTATCGCTATACTGTGTAACATGTGAGGCTCCCTGCTGTTCACAATGTCTAGCAGCGGATCATCCGGAGCCGGATCATACTGGGAAAGATTTGGACACGGCTGTACAAGAAAGACTACAGAACATGCAGACTTTGACTCAAGAATGTCAAGATCTGAAGTCGGATGTTGATGGTAATTTTGGTCAGGGGCAGACTGTGCTAGACGATCTCGACTCATGTTATGAGGATCTATTGAAAGACATGGACAGAGCCGAAGAAAATGTACGAATTGATTTTGAGAGAAGACTACGGCAATGTCGCGAGAATTCTATGAAAAGACTACAACAACTAAAAGAACAGCGGATACAGATTATACAAGGGCATATGGAGTGTCTGAAGAAAGATCGGGATCGTTTGGGCAATGCTGTCAGGGTTGCGCAACAGGTTACTAATTCGGCAACCAAGCATGAAGTCGCGTTAACTTACGCAACATTGGCGCGTAAATTGGAACGGTTAAAAGAGATAAAGCCTACTGTGATCAGTAAAGCGCACGCTAAAATTGCGTTCAGACAACACGATACGTGTGTCGACATGTTTAAAGCCGAAGATATGGGGAATGTGATCACAAGACCTGGAACGCGAGGGAAGGTTTCTTGGTCTCATGATGTGAAGCCACCTGCTGAAGCTTTTGATGCTGCAAGTCTTGCTCGTCATGGAATAACCTTACCTGCTAAGTCAACAGGGACAGGCATCCTCAAGGATGCACCAAATCATCTCAAGGATGGACCGAAGCATCTGAAGGATGTACCAAATCATCTCAAGGATGCACAGAATCATCTGAAGGATGTATCGAATCATCCGAAGAATGCATCGAAGGATGCACCTAATCATCCCAAGGATGCATCAAATCATCCGAAGGATGCATCAAATCATCTCAAGGATGCATCAAATCATATCAATATCATGAAAACTGAAAAACCCTCAGATGAAGAGACTTTAGAACTTGCTCACGAATTTGGTCGCGACGGCGATGGGAAGGTACAACACGCGCGAGGTGTTGCGGTCTCGCCCGTCACCAATGATATAGCTGTGGCTGATTACGACACACGACAGGTGAAGATTTATACTAGCAAAGGAGATTTCAAGTTCGCAGTGGACACGAAACAAGGGAACAAGTGGGATTCGGACTCGAAACCGTGGGATGTTGCCGTGAGCTCTGAAGGAGAGTATTTAGTCACGGACAAGACCCCGTATGTTAAGGTTTATGACCCGGAAGGAAAGTCTATAGGTCGTTTCCCAGCTTTCTCGCCTGATGGGGAAAGATCGGATGTGGATGATGTTGGTTTGTATTGTATTGCCACAGATTCCAAGGGGGAAGTCCTAGTGGGGGCTGGCAACTTCTACGTCAGCATTCATAGCGCGGCACGCGAGGGATGCCATCTGAACTCCATCTCGGTTCGGATTCCCCCAGGCTTTATGGCGACGACTCTCCATGGGTACGTCGTGATTGGTTCTTGGTCGCAGCAAAAGGTCATGATTATAGACCAAGCAGGAGTAGTGTTGCATTCACTCAAACCACCGCCTGGGATGCCAACATGGCGACCCAGAGGCGTATGCTGTAGTGATGACGACGAGGTCTACGTAGCAAACCAAGTTACCGGAAAGACTCCGGGAAAGAGCGGAATCCACCGATACCAAATTTTTACCGGTGAACATTTAGGGTGTGTGACAAATGATGTCAAGGCACCCCTGGGGGTTGGGGTTTTGTGCGACAAAAGCGTTGTGGTGGCTGAGAAGAGTGTTGTGAAGATCTTCAAGTGGACAGGTGGTAATGGAGACGACAGTGAAGAGGACAATAATAATGGTGGCAGTGGTGGTGGTGACTAAAATCTGGAGACCGGAGTCACCGGACATAAATAACTTTAAATCGCAAACTTTCATTAGAAAGACCACCAGGTGACCTCTTATTCTTAGCAAAAGTCAATTATAGCTGCCTAGATATAGATATGGTCTCTCAAAATGTGCCAGAGGAAGCCTCAAAATGGTGATTGAAAATGTAAAAAAACCTTCAAATACCATTGTATTGAACCACAAAAGGTTCTTTGGAGTTCCCACTCCCAGTCCGAAGATCATAATTGATAGCATAGATGGTGTCGATGGTCATGAAAAGAGAATACGCTACCATGGCTTATTAATACTCCCTGTTGAAAAGAGCAAGGGTGATATTGAGGCGTATCTATACATGTAACCTATTATGGAACATGGCTCAAGACTAGTGTCTTGTAAATTTGCCGAAGCAAAGCTATCTAGCTCATGACAGATTCTGAGCTCATAGAGTACTGATTTGTTCTCCTTGGCTCATCTCAACAATCAATGAACTTTATTGAGCCGTGCAATAATTATGAGCCCTGGGGGAGGAAAAAATCGGGGGGTGGGGGCAATCAATTAGTGCCAAAAAAAAAAGGGGTGCATTTTTTGGCATGGGAAGTTTTACACCAGGCACATGCAGGAGGGCTTATAATTATTGCACAACCCAAATAAATGAGTTTTTAATACCGTACATGTATGGTAATAACTAAAAGTGAATTTTAAAATAATGGAAATTAATTATGAGCCCTGGGACTGGGAGAGGTAAAAATTGGGGGTGAGGGGCAATCAATTTGTGCCAAAAAAAAGGGGTGCATTATTTTGCCATGCCCTTTGGGAATTTGTGGGGGGCATTTTACCCCAAGCCCATGCTGGAGGGCACAATCATGAGTTTTTAATATGTAACTAAAAGTAAATTTCAAAATAATGGAAATTGTGAAAGGCCACATCGTTAAATTAAGTATTGTCTGCCGGTACATGTAATTTTGCAATTGCTATACCCAGGGATGTAAATCTTAAGGAAATTTTGGATCTTCCCTGTACAAAGTATAGGGAAATACACATTTTCAGGAAATGTTAAAAGTTTCAGGAAATTATGTCAGTGCTTGTTTTCATCTATACGGATTTACAACGTGTATCTTTTGATACGGATTTCTCAGAATTGCAATGATGGCCCTGGGCAGTTATAGTTTTGTTTGTTTGTTTTTTCGGGGGGGTTATCCTCTGGTGCCACCACTGCATTTACATGTACTGTTTTGTAAAGGCATATTTCACCATGTTCACTAGGACTTTTTGTTGCCAGTTTTAATAACAGCTAGCCTACCGTGTATTTTTAAAAAGACATGTGCCTTAACCATGTTAACCTGTGGTTATAATATAATGCATGTGTGTGAATTTTTTTTAATATAAATTCATTTTAAAGAAATGCAAAGTTGGTACTACCATGGACTTTGGGACTGTAGAAAATAATGGTACTACATGTACTTTGACATGTTTGAAACCAATTGTGTGCATGCCCTTGACCTAGCTACCAAAGTGGAAATGGTAATGACCAGGTCATGCGATATCACAGTATACTTCCCACAATGCATTTTGTTTTCAGTTTCCTGTCCTACTTGAGGTGAGGGCTGCCGGCTGTGCAGTTCAACACTATAATAGGTGACTGTTTAGTTTCCGAGAAAATATCTCAATGAACAGAGGTCTTCCTATTATAAATCTAGCAATTTATGGCACTAACAATCCCTAGTGTATAGCCAGAAGTCTGAATTTTTAAAGAAGTCAGTAGGAGTGTGTTTTTTATCACATGAGGTGGTGTAACATGTTGCAAAGGATTGTGGGAAGGGTATCTTCTCTGACGCGATATCATGAGGACAATGTCCTATCTATTTTTAGAATAATATTTGTATCAACTATCATGCATGGACCCCATCGAATGATAGAGAATCTATAGGGCCTAATCAATTTAATTGAAATATTGTTAAGAATAATATTTGTATTAACTATCATGCTATATCCATGGAGAATCTTTAGGGCCTAAATAAGTTTAATTTCATATGAAATCATTGAAAGACATCAAAATGTGATAAATTAAAAAGATCAAGCAACATGATTAAGTTGTTATTGGTATAGTTGAATCCGATCTATTTCAATTTATTTGTATCTTTTAACGAATGTTTGTTGACGGAAAATCAATTTATATATTTGATGTCAAATGTCTGGTGGGAATTAACAGGGCTGTCAACTTTTTGGAATTGCTTGGCGTGAGACACGAGGCGTACAGGGATTTTACCGACAACTATGTTCATTTTGACCCATTAGTGGAGCCACGGCGCTCGCGATAACCTGAAAAGGGGGGTGGGGGTGGGGGAGAGCAAATTATTTTGACGATGCGTGAGATTTTACTAATTTTCTAGCTTTTTGCGTGAGATTTACTACCTTGGCGTGAGATTATACTACCTTGGCGTGAGACCGTGAGAAAGTGACCCAATGCGTGAGACTCACGGCCAATACGTGAGAGTTGACAGCCCTGGAATTAATTATCTTTATCATTTTACATCATCAAACATTCGTTTAGAAATACATGTAGCGTGACTGGAAATAGAATGGGAAAAGATTAAAATTAAATGAAGACATGTTGCGTCGAATATTCTACGTCGAATATATACCGGGCCTTAAAAATACCGTTCACAAACACTTGTTGGGGGGGGTATGATGCAAACAAATTTTATCGATAAAATTTTTCACCCCACCCCCCCCCACCGCTTTACAGACCTCAACATTTTCAGGCCCCCCTTTTGACATGAAATATGGGTTAACCCCATAGAAAAGCATATACTCTATTTTCCCAGGTCATTTTTTTTCAGCCCCTCTGAGGGTCAAAAATTTTGAGGCCCCCCTTTTTGCATCAGGGCCCCCTAACAAGTGTTTGTGAACGGTCCCTAGGTTTGCAACTTTTGCAGCTTGAAATTTCATTCCGAAATAAGTAAGTAGTAAGCACATTTTAAGTAGCACCATGCTATCAATTCAGCAGCCAGGATTTTAGTGTAAGGTGGTGGCAGGCCCGTACGCAGGGGGGGTGCGGGGGGTGCGACCGCACCTCCCCAAATTTGCAAAAGTATACAAAAAGTCCCAAAATTGAAGAAAAATCAGGTTTTTACGTTTTTTGGTCAAAAAAGGTCCAAATTTTTGGGGAAAAGTCCACTTTCCACAAAATCGCCCCCCCCCCCTTTGGAAAAAAGTCCACTTTTTCAAAATCAGCACCCCCCAAAAAAAATCCTGCGTACGGGCCTGGGTGGTGGCAAAGCCATGTTTTCGTCCCCATTGACAAATTTTGTCACATTTTTAGTCATTTTAAGGCCGAATCCATTTTATTCCTGAAAATTTCAGGGGCCCAGGCTATGCCCCTGAATCATTTCCGATTCCGAGACTTCAGATGTCAGGAAAGTAGCGCCAATAGTTACTGAGGCCTACATGTATTTTAAAATGAATTTGCAAAAAGCTGCACAATGCACGCTAAAAATCATGTCTTCCGCATAATTTTATATCTAAATTCAATTTACACTCTATAACAAATCTTTGATGTGCGATTGATTGTGTTTAGTTTTTGATCATGTTGAATATTTTATGCACTTCCAAAGTTTTCAGGTTTTGTGGACCCAAATCGAACATAACTACCGTACGGTATTATATTATCCCAAAGATTTTTTATGGCTGGTGTGAAATAACTTGTTGCTCATGTCGTGATTTTTTAAACATAACTTATTTTGTTTGACTGGAGTGTAGGTTATGAATTTTAGAAGCATGCAAATAGTTTACGTATTCAGATATATTTTGTTGACTTTTTAACCGCTTTTGAAGCATTCGTGTATTATACGTTTGGTGAAAAGATTGTATTATATTATAATACTCAGTATAATATTATATACTATAATACTAGTTTAGACGAATATACCGGTACTTATATGATGGCAATTTGAACAAGACCTAAGTCTTTGAAATTTGTTTAAAACAATAGATCTACATAAACATGATAAATCACAATTGAAGCAAGTTTTTTGTGTCGTTCTGTTTACTTGATTTGGTGTTAGAAACGGACCACGGCTACCTCCCCCGCTCGCTGGCCCCGTGGAATAACTTACCCCTCCTTGGGATGCCGGATACTGCCTCCCCCGCCCGCCCTGTGGGATATCTATATATATACCCCTCTGTGGGATGCCGCATGTCTGTCCCCGCTCCGGGGGGAAATGCTGGATGCTGTCTTCCCTGCTTGCCCCGTGGGACATCTTACCCCTCCGTGGGATGCCGCATGCTACCTGTACCTGAACACTATCATGATTAAAGGGGCACTCACTAAAAATTGGTGACGGGGATGTGCAACCACATTGACCCCATTTTTCAACTCCCAATGACCCACTTTTTTGTTTTACTGAACTCCTTCTCACCCAATGACCCCCTTTTTTTGTTTCCCGTCACCAAAAGACACCCTTTTAAAAAATAATTAGGGGAAAATTCTTGTAATCTCCCACTGAATGACCCCAATTTTTCATCAAATTTTTCAAAAATTTTCATTTTTTTTCTTCAAATTTTGTATTGATCAACTTTTATATCATGACCCAAAATTTCTCCCAAACAGTCTCACTGAATGACCCCTTTTCCAAAGTCCGACGCACAGAAAGACCCCCTTTTTGGGACCTTATCACTGAACATGCTGAAAGACCCCCCCCTTTTTCGGTGTCTATAGGCTAGGCTCTAACCAAAAGACCCCCGGGCCTAGCGTGTTTCTACAGAGCCAAATACCGTTTTGGAAACGGTACGGAACCGTTAATCACTCCTGTGGAAACAGCCTCCAACGCAACGCCTTTTTGCACCAACGGAAACCTCGGAGTAGGTTTTTGCCGTTGACGAAGCGGGTAGATTTTCTGTGGAAACAGATCTAAGCGGTAACTTGCCGTTTATTGAGCAAAATCAGGCAAAATGGTTGTTAATCAACAAGACGACTTGATAAAAACCTTAATAACAGCCTGGACAACATTTAACAAGTCCAAACTATTTATGTAAAGCAACGATTTCTCTGTGATACGGAAAAAACAGAAAAATTCACACAATTCGGGGTTCGCTCACGAAAATTTGTAAATGCCACAAAATAGTGACAAACTGTATAAAGTGTCAAACTTTTCTGTTGATTTGCAAATTATAACAAAGAAAAGTGATTAGGCCAAAAAAAAAAATTGTTGTGTTGCCCTCAACCGCCCGACCCTAAATCCTGAAAAATCAGGGTCGGCATTTTTTTTTTTTTTTTTTTTTGAATGATGATTTTTACAGATTTGTTCAAAAATCAATGTTTTTCACTTAAAATTGATATTTTATTGAAAGACTAGTCTTTAATTTATATCTAGCAGGTCCAAAGAAGTCAAAATTGACAATATGTCCCCTAACTGAAGAAGCATTATTTAATATTTGGGAGGATTTTTAAAAACTGAAGGTTTGAAAAAAAAATTAAAAAAAAAAAAAAAAATCCGACCGTCCGACCCAAATTTCCCATTTTCCCACTTGAGGGCAACACAACAATATTTTTTTTTGGCCTTATTAAGCAGTAATCAACCATTAAACAATCAATTCTGGCATTACTTCTAGGTCTACGATACAAGATTCTGGCCATACAGTAAAAGGTATGACAAAATACACTTTTAAAACATGTTTGTTGGTACGATGCAAATATAACTAAGAGCGTGTTTCTACAGAGCCAAATACCGTTTTGGAAACGGTATGGAACCGCTAATCACTCCTGTGGAAACAGCCTCCAACGCCTTTTTGCAACGCCTTTTCATCGCCAACGGAAACCTCGTTAGAGTAGGTTTTTGCCGTTGACGAAGCGGGTAATTTTCTGTAGAAACAGACCGAAGCGGTAACTTGCCGATTATTGAGCAAAATCAGGCAAAATGGCTGTTAATCAACAGGTTAATCATGACGGACGACATGACAAAAACCTTAATAACCACGATAACAGCCTGGGCAACATAACAAGTCCAAATTATTATGTAAAGCCACGATTTCTCCGTGATACGGAAAAATTCACAGAATTCGGGGTTTGCTCACGGAAATTTGTAAATGCCACAAAATAGTGAAAAACTGTGTAAAATGTTAAACTTTTCTGTTGATTTTCAAAATATAACAAAGAAAAGTGATTATTTAGCAGTAATCAACCAATTAAACAACCCATTCTAGCATTAATTCTAGGCCTACGAATACGATGCAAGATTCTGGCCATACTACAGTAAAGGTATTAACAAAATGCACTTTTAAAACATGTTTGTTGGTACGATGCAAACCAATATTAGGCATGTTAGGGTAGAAGGACATCACATGACGTCATTCAGATTAAACGGTATGAACACGCCAACGGCAAAAACCTCTGTGGAAACAGCAGGTTAAACGGTAAGATAACGGTAAGATAGCGTTATCCATTTAGCGGTAACTTAGCGGAGCGCCTGTAGAAACACGCTCTAAAACCAATATTAGGCATGTTAGGGTAGAGGGACATCATATGACGTCATTCAGCTTAAACGGTATGAACACGCCAACGGCAAAAACCTGTCTGTGGAAACAGCAGGTTAAACGGTAAGATAACGGTAAGATACCGTTATCCATTTAGCGGTAACTTAGCGGAGCGCCTGTAGAAACACGCTCCTAGTTTCGAACTGCTGTCCGCACATCCCCGTCACTTCTAAAGGCGAGTGCCCACGGCCTATAACTTGAACCCTTTTAGCTCCTTTTCGGACTATAACACAGAAATGTTTGAGAAGAAATACTTAATATTGGTCCCATTTTGAGATTAATTGCCTGTACAGGGTGTCCCAGAAAAAATTACCGGGCAAATGAATTTGGACGTAAGTCGAAAAATATACATCAGAATCCACAAATCTAAACATCAGCGTGTAGCCCATTGTATTCTGCATCTTATACGCGAATTTGACTGGAATCGGTTGACTGATCGCGAAGAAATGAGCGATTACATAACGCATGTATCAATTCACTTCATTCCAAGTTTGAAAGAAAGAGCATTCAACACAATGCGTGCGCACTAGTGGTTAAACTATCAATGGGCTTCATATTTTGTTCTATGAAATCCTTTTCGTTCTTTTTAAACACCTGTTTCTTGCAAAACATTTAATTAGGTTTTGTTCAAATTTGAAAACCTGCACGGTTTTGAAAATGAAAGCTTGCATGTAAGATGATGCTCAGCATTTGTAAATATCTTTTTTCGTTAATGTTGATAAAAATGTTGCATAAAGAATTACTACATAAAGAATTCCAGCTGGCTTAAAAATTTCTCACACACATTAATGTTTCCGGAATATTTCCAAGGAATTGTAATGCAAAGTTTAAATCTTTTAAAACTTTAACATTAATGTTGCATGGTATCAAAAATCACACGTAAAGCTGTTAGCACTTGATCATTGTCAGTTTTGGCTCAAATGTTGTTTGCAAAGTATATTTGCACAACCTACAGAATTAAAGTTGGAGAGCTTCCAATTGCAGAAATCACAGTTTTCTCGGACAAACTGTTATTCATCTTCAGTGAAAGCATGAATGACATAACACCGAGGGGTTTTAATAGATAATGTGGACTAAATTTAATAAGATACACAAACTTTAGGAAGTGGTGAGCGAGTATAAAAATAGCGCCTGTTTATCAAACTTGGAATGAACTGCATTGATGCACGCTTTATGCAATTGTTCATTTCTTCGGAACCAGTCAACCGAATCAAATAAAATTTTCGTATGTGATGCACAACAAAATAGGCTATGCGCTATATGTTAAATTTTTTGATTCTGATGTCTATTTCTCGACTTACGTTCAATTTTATTCACTCGGTAATTTTTTCTGGGACACCCTGTATGTGTGACATGTGGAAGAAGACTTCATTCCGCAGTGGCGTGTATACCGTGGCCGCCCCAACCCCCGACCCAATTTTTTTCTCGGTCGTTTGAAAAAGTGAAGAGGAAAAAAAGGGTTTCAGGCGCAGGCGCCCTAAAAGCAGCACATTTTGATGTAGGCCTATAGTACCTTTTTTCAAAATTTTTTATGCTTTATCAAATTTACCTTTTTTTATTTACTAATTCTTTTTGCCGCCCCTTCGTTTTTGCCGCCCCTGTTTTTTTCGCTCCTTCTTCTTCCGCCGCCCCTTCATTTTGGCCGCCCCCTGCTTTTACCCCGGGGGGCTGGCTCCCCCAAGCCCCCCCCTCAAAAAAAAATACACGCATGTTCCGGGACTTCATTTTCCCTGTAATTTTAAAATTAACCCAAGAAACTTACACGTATAATTTAAGGGGTTGTAATATGACACATATTCCAAAAATAACCTTAAAATAATATTCGTTTCTAAATTATTAGAAAACGTTCTAAAAATAGCTTGGAAAATGATTATATTTCCTGCGTTTAAGGCCAACCTACTGTCTATGATTCAGGTTTGTTTATATTTTGATATTTCTTGTGTACATTCCATGACCGTGTTTTTTAAATTCATTCATTCATTCAATAAAGAAAACGTATGTAGGCCTACTATGATGGACCACCTCACCTCAACGCGCTTGGCCAACATAATTGTATAGGCCCAACCGCCCAAAAGTAGCCCCATGTCACAAGGGAAAACGCGGTAAATCGCACATTATTTCACATTATTTGCACATTATTTGCAGAATCTCTCCTCTTTTTTCAGATTATAAGCTTACTTAGCAGAAATTGTGGGAAATTTTGGCGATCTTAGCGTTTTTGAGCGATTTTGCTCATTTTGCCGCTTTTTCCCTTGTGTCATGGGGCCTGTATCACCCGCCATACACCAAATTTTTTGAAGGGGAAAAATGCATTGTGGGGGGGGTAAAAAATAAAATGTTTGAAATTGCCCATACTTTCAACCCCTGCAATTTTAAGGCAGTCAATATATAGGATATTGCCCAATTTGAGTTCCAAAATGTGGCTTTACCACAGGGTTCAATGGGAGAATTCAAACTTTAAATGGCTTTTTCCTGAATTTCAAGTGCTTTTTTCCTCTGGCGTCAAAAAATTAGAATTGATTCCGGATCAAAGTTTCGCAACGAGAACGCGCATATTACTTAGGGCTTTCGAAAGAAGCGGGAAATTTAAATCAAATTTGCTGCACAGGTTCCAAAGTACACAATGTGCTTACACTCAGTGATTTACCAGCCTACCTTGTATGTCCGATGTGTGAAATGCAGCCAATGCTTAATGGGCTGTTCCAGTTAAAATCCTTACACCCTCTAGATGGAGGTCATGACGTCAATCTTGCACAGAGGAGTGTAAAAAAAGCGGGAAATTTAAATCAATTTGCTCCACAGCTCCAAAGTACACAATTTGCAGAATCTCTCCTCTTTTTTCAGATTATAAGCTTACTTAGCAGAAATTGTGGGAAATTTTGGCGATCTTAGCGTTTTTGAGCGATTTTGCTCATTTTACCGCTTTTTCCCTTATGTCATGGGGCCTAAAAGTATAGGCCCTATATTATGACAAACTTAAGTTGTAGTTTAACCACCCCATCCCTCTCTTACATGAAAGTGAGAGACACATCTTATACTCTCACCCTCCCCCTCTTTCCTCCCCTTCTCTTTCTCCCTTTCCCTCTTCCTTCCTTCCTTAGGGATCGCCAGTGGGGGTGTCGCACCCTTCCCCCATGGCGGGCCCTGTCCTTTCTTTTTTTAGGGATCGCCAGTGGGGTGTCGCACCCCTCCACCATGGCGGGCCCTGTCTCAAACAGGGCCGTCGCTAGAGGGGGGGGGGGGGGATGGGGGTGTACCCCTATACACAATTTTTGTCGGCAAAAATTGACTGTTGTCATCAAAACCATGTGATTGTCGGCAAATGTAGTCAAAGCTATGTGATTGTCGGCAGTCATATAAAAGATTAATGTGTTACGAAATTGTGCTGTTGTTACGTAATAGACCTATTGTTAATGTTATAGTACTTACTAATTAACAAGAAATGTCTTTAAAAAGACAATACCATGGATGAAATTCATGTTTCATAATTTTACATTGACAAGTACTTGGAATGCTAGTAATTTTTTTTGTGTAGCACATGCACAACTAACCGGGTTGGAAATGTTGTTACCACGAATACCACCAATGACATACTATAAGCTAAATTGAAAAATGTGTGTTAAATAGGTCTACATTTAATTTATACTTAATTTATACTTGTACAAAGTGATCAATGGAAATCACATCCACCGAGTTTCGCATCAATCCAACAATCTATATTCAGACGACTTTGTGATTACGTTTTATGACATGACTTTGAACATTCTGACAATCCAACAATACTTATTCCACCTCAGGCTCAGATGACCTTTAACAATTATAATCAAAAAGACTGATTACTCAATCCCAGGGGTTCCCTGGCTCAATTTAATCTTTATTTTCTGAATGTGTTGATTATAATTGTTACTACTAACTGCCCAGTTGCTCTACCAAAATGTATAAAACCAAAGCAACTATCTACCCCAATTACTGGTATTTTAACCCCCCCCCACTATAGTATCACTCCCAACATCAAGTGCAGGTGCCTGGGCACCTTATACCCAGCTTGGTTCCTGTCTGGTCAGATAATTGCTCATTATAATTGTTGAATTAGTGGTCACTTGTTGACAGCTTATCAGTAGCATGGATCAGCAGAGGTGCATTTATATCATTTTTCATAGAGCAATTGTTCAAAATATTTAATGTCAAATGGTTCCTAAAAACCTTATTTGTGAATGGATTTTTTTATCGTTAACAAAACAAAATGTATGTTAATTATATCAATTATTCCATTAACAGCAATTTCCTAAGTTTCCATCCATAAATAATCACAGAGTATCATCTGTTTACAAAATAAGTGTTTATTTTCAGATTTCCAATTAACCATTATCAGTATGGTGCCAAATCCAGACCTTGCTAATAGTTATAGTCAGAAACAGGTATTTTGTCCTGTAGTCCCTGGCAACCCAGTCTGCTTGTGGCTCACTCGCAAACATACACGACAGAAACCGGTTGTGAAGGAGCCTAATGCACGTAAACAACTTCCTTATAACACTGTATAATAAAATCCGATTTTGAGTATAATAAAGCAAGTCATGCATATGCAAAATGAAGCAATTACCTATTGCTAACTTGGTAAAATGCATACTCGTAGCCCAATCTTGTACATCATAGCACCCAGTTTTGGTTTGTGGTTTCGAAATGTTGCAATTAAACATTAGTTCTTTCAAATATGAAACGCTAAAACCCAAATCTAGAACAATCATATATTTAGAAAGATATAGCACACTTTCCATGATAGAGATCAAAGTACACCCAAATTAAGTGTCAATTCAGAATTATCCCACCATGGTGGAAAAAAATATGTCGAAAATTTTTTTGAACGTGTAAATCACTATAGGCATTCAAACTGAAATTTTTAATGTGATGTAGACTGCCGAGTACAATTATACATTATCATTAGATAATACATGGCTGTAATAATATTATAAAACACAGCTTAGGCCCTTCACAATTGATTCTGAGTTTACTGTTCAAAATTTTAAAAATAGGACGAGGTGACTTTTAATTATTAATTATATATTATTTTCTTTATTTAGTATTAGTTATCACAACCAATTATCAACCCGTTTTGACGGGAGTCGGCATTTAACTATTTTATTAATATGCTTACTTTTACACATAGTAGGCCTATAAGGTGCAGTTAGTGCTGTTTGTTTATTCATCATTATTGTTGATATGATTCATGTCAGAAAGTAGCAAGTAAAAGTCGTTAAAAGTTATTTTTATAAAGGAGAAAATCCAAAATGAAATAATTAAATATTTAGCCATTTTCAATTTTGGACGCGGGCGGTTAACAGTAAACTAAGAATTTAGTGTGAAGGGCCTTATATCATGAATATGCAGTGACCCAAACATATGAATATTACATTAAATCATGCTGCTTGACACAATATGCATTTTGTTAAGTTTTATTGTTGTGTTGCAGGGCAAAAATAGTGTTGAAACATTTATCAATAACCACAGTATTTAATTTTTTTTAAATGGAAATACATTAATTGTATGATTAAGAATTGCAAAGTATTGGTTAGCACTTTCGATATTTTTCTAATTTTCGTTATTGTGTTTAATTAAAGATTATAAGGGTTGTACACTTGAATGGTGTTGTATTCATACTTGCATATTCTACATCTACAAGGTTAACATCGTTACACGTCTGCAGATGCCCATACACGCTGGTATGAACATTTTCACATTCTAAATACCATTCTGAACCAAGTACATGCACCTCATTTCCAACCTACTACCTCTTTTCAAGCAAACATAGTCAAAAAAGGTCCCATAAATGTATTATAATATGAGTATTACACAAACAAAAATGCCAATTACACAAATTGGTGTAATACTTTGTGTAATATTATATTCTTCTCAAGATGTTCTGGGAACTGGCCTGCCAGTGGCAGCGCCAGGAAATTTTTTCGGGGGGGGGGGGGGCTTCGGGGAAAAAGTGAATTTCAGGGGGGCGGGCAATATCAACAAATTTTGCACAAAATTACCGCAAAAAGTGGAAATTGTCGTAATTTTGGGTTTTTCCTGGGGTGCATTTGTCCCCCCCATGGTGCCGCCACTGCTGCCTGCATTCCCACATTCCCTCCTTTTTCTATGCCTGTGAATAAATAGGCCACGATGATCATACGATTTTAAACTATTTGCAAACACTGGGAATTGATTTGCCTTGCATTGCTACATCATGACATAATATTTAGTTTGATTTGATACACATATATTTATATAAACCGTTTATAATTCATTTAATATTACAACATACTGCTGTGCAATAATTATGAGCCCGGGTGGGGGGTAAAATTTCCAAACGGCTTGCCAAAAATTGCTTGCCCCCCCCCCCGCCAAAAATTGCTTTCGGCCTGCCAAAAATGTTGCCCACCCCTTTGCACATGCCAAATTTTTGGGATCCCAATTTCCAAACTTTAAGGGGGTACTACACCCCTGTGATAAATTTGTGACTAATTTTTAATTTTTCTCAAAAAAATAATAACACATTGGTAACAAAAGTTATGTATATTATTGGGGCAAGGAATCTAATTACTACACTGAAATTTCAGTGACTCAAGACAAGCGGTTCAGTATATACGATAGGAAATGAGGTACATCCTAGCGGTACCTTATTTCTTATCATAAATAACGAACCGCTTGTCTTGGGTCACTGAAATTCCAGTGTAGTAATTGGATTCCTTGCCCCTATAATATACATAACTTTTGTTACCACTGTAATATTAGTTTTTGAGAAAAATGCAAAAATAAACACAAATTTATCGAGGGGTGTAGTACCCCTTAAATGGTGTAGATTCATGTTGTGAACGCAGCGAGCAGGAAAATTTGCATATTTAAGCGTTTCTGTACTGTTTTCCTAGGCTATTTTGAGTATTATATTTAAAAGGCACCCCATGAATGTGTGCCAAAAATCGCTTGCCCCCCTCAATATTACCCTCCCACCAGGGCCCATAATTATTGCATAGCCCCTTACACAATGTATGTTCAATATGCTGTCTTGAATACTAGTATCAAAACAGCTCAAAATGACAATATTTATTTCAGATAATCAGATCAAATATGGTTTTTCAATTTCAAATTAAATGCACTTAATTTTCTCACAGAAGTACAATCTATGCTATATGGGACACACACATATTATGCACTACATCTTTACTGAGCTGGGACAAATGAAGTACCGTATTTGGATTATTTTTAGCCCCACAGCCTATAATTTGGCCCTTCAGTTCATCAAGCCCCTATTTTGCCCAAAACTCAGTTCTTAGTTCCCGAAGTTCCTGCTGAGTGCCCGGGCTGAGTGCCCCACTCGGGACTTTTCCCCAGGACAGCAATATACACCAATGGGGATTAATTCTGTTGAGGCCTAACATCAATATAAAATAATAGTGACCTATTATGTATAGCCTTACCACATGGCTGCTTCTTTAACACACTATACTCTGAAACACACTCCCAGCCCCCGCACTTTGTGCATCCGTGGGTATTTATGCTCGTTGAAAATTTCGCTAAATAAGGGCTGTTTTCAGATGACGAAACGCGATTCGCAAAACACACAAAAAAGGGGTGTTTTTTCAAACCATGAGTTCACGAAATTGAAAAAAATAATTCGCGAAATTGCTTAAAAAAGGGTGTTTTTCTCCTACAAACTTCGCAAAATGAGATGCAAAAGGGGGTGTTTTTGAAGTTCACCGACACACATCGGCACCGGCGGATGCACGGCGAGCGGGGGCCGGGAACACACTATACTCCCAAGAACTGCTAAAAACCCAGTGACCGATACTCACCCCCCCTCCACCCTTTTTTCTTAGAGTAGAGCGTGTACTGAGTATAGCATGTTTAAAAAGCTGCCCTGTGAGAGGGCTACTCTACTATGATTTTATTATCTGAGTAATGAAATAAAATGGACATATAAAATACATATAAATGAGTACCAAACACTGAATATATAAATCTTTCTAAAACAAATACCACATCTTTCAATTTTAACCCCATGAGCACTACCGATCAGAATATCCGCCTCTCAGAACTAATTTGATTGGTTATAAAGAGGGCTATATCATGTATTGAGCCAATCGGAGATGTGTTTAGAATAGTCAGTTGGATGGGGATTAAGCTTAAAAGTTCCAAGAGATCTACAAGCTCTATTTTGATTGGTTACTCAGATGATTAGATCATGTAATTAACCAATCAGATCATCAGATGTATTGTGAGGAGGTAGTACCCACAGGGTTATACAGCTAAAGGCAAGACAACATCTTGCCCACTACATGTAGCCTTAAACATTCACATACATTTTTGCTGATTTATTTTTCTTGGGGGTGGGGGATTTGTATCAACAACTTTATTATCATAATTGATTACATTTGTGATCTGCTCCCACAAAATGAGCGTAAAGCTGCAAGTTGGTACTTGGTTTCAAAACCGCTGGCTGCCGAGTCCTTTCTCTGTGAATGGCCCATTGTGCATGTTGCGCCCCATTCACAAAGGACGTAGATGCTATTGGCTTGTAGAATGCCCCCTTGTATAAGACACATCATGGTTTTGTACAGGTGCCCACTGAGCGAACATCAACTCAGCAGCCAGAGCATCTTGAAACTACAAATGTACCATCTCATTTTTTGGGAGCAGGTCACACTTTTACATAGCATTTTATATTAAATAATACTTTATTATTTGATGCGATCAAGCAAAATAAGTCAGAAATGTTGATTTTGAGATGTAGCCAAACAAAGGAAGTACTTCCTTTTGTTTTGGAAACTCATTTAACTGCTCATAATATCTTTTGAACTGTTTGTCCAAATTCAATGGAGTTTTCTGCAAAAAGCTCAACGATGCTGTTTACGATCCTATACGAAACTGAAAATTGAATATGTCCGTCGTCCGACTTCAGACTGATTTTGCTTGATCACACCACATATGCACACTTGCTCTGCAGATTTATTTAATAATACTGTGGCTAAATTTCTGGGCAAATAAGTTGTGGGACACCATGCATTCTGACCAAAATTTGTGATGCACTTTTTTCTTCAGACCGGTTTCAGAAAAAAATTAACCTCATTTTGACCCATCAGTCCAAAATGTCAAATGGGGACCCCCTTGCAGTAGAAAATTGTCCAAAATGTTGTCGAAGTCGCTTAATTAGTCAAAATTCCACAGTGACCACATCCCCTGGATCTGCCCTTATTGCAAGTGCAAAATATTATAAAATTGAATTTCTATAACACCATTATTTATCCTTCCACAATGTTTGAAATTTCATAACTAAACCATTTGGAATTATATTTTACATATTTTAAAAATGTCACTAAAATGTAGTACCTGAAAATAAACTGTTCAACTGATAGTATGAAACCAGTATGACATTCAACATGTGTATCCAACATCTAATACCACATCCCTATACCACATGATCACAAAACATCAATTTTAGTAAATGATAAACATTAAACCCATATAGGTCCGTATGCACAAAGGAGTTAGACCGGGTCTAAAGTTAGACCTGGTCTAAAGTTAGACCTGATCTAAGTGGAACTTAGATCCCAGGTGAAAGAACATTTCCCTTTACATTTGCTGTAGTTGTTTTGTATTATTTATGAACTTTGCATTAAAATCTTTAGAATTTGCTAGCTACTCTAGGATGGAAATAAGAGTAAAGGCCCATTCCTGATGGAACTACATGTAAATTCAAGTTAGACCTAGTCTAACTCTTTGTGCATACAGACCATAATGTACAATTTCTTTTTTTTTTGCATCTGAATTTTTCATTTATAAATCTCACCAACAATCTTATTACCTATTGTGACAGGCTGTGTTCCTTCAATTGAAATTCCTACTGTAGTTGGACACAACTATGTAGAATCAGTTCCCCAGAAAAGTCCGACACAAAATTTTCTCAGTCGCCAACCTGAATGTTGACCGACTGAGGGCATCAGCCCATGTAGTAGCAGAGCAGTGTAAACCATTAATTGGACAAAGGGGACTTCTCTAATAATATTGTGTTGCATATACTGCATACTGTTGCATATAATCTGTTCATGACCTGGTCATTCCTTATGGCCATTTTCACCATAGAATGATACTATGATAGTCAAGTTAGTTCAATCGGTACTGCGTTTTATCATACCGCTAAGGCAAACATCCAGGGGTAGCATTTTAAGGGGTCTTGGGGTCCAGGACTACTTGATTTGGCAGGTCCCCGTGATTTGGACCCCTTAATTTTGTGCGCCTGTGTAGAATTAGATGCCTGGACCCCTTTATTTGCCAATTTGGACCCCTGGCCTCGGCAGGTCACCGCTAACCCTGCAAACATCAAATAACACCGCTTTAAACTGGATATATTTTCATATCTAGTCAGTGAGTGTGTATTAATGCTCTATATCTACTCTAGTCATTGAGAGCATAATGCGCAAGCACGATACGCATATATGGCGAGGTACGCGTATAAAGGCGATTCGCGTAAACAATACGCGGAACAGTCTCTAATGTTTGTAATGTTTTTCCTATTTTGCTACAATTAAAATGTTTTAAAACGAAATTATTTCAATATATATATAGTGTATAATAAATTCGTTATTAGGTTCAGCGTCTGTATGGTACGGGAAATTATTGTGCACTCAGTGTCATACTGGGTTCAGCCTTCGGTTCACCCAGTATGACACTTCGCGCACGATAATTACCTGTACCATACTGCCTCTTCACCTAATAACTAATAATACTGTGAAACTTGGCAGTACAAGTTTGAGCCCTTGCAATGTCCTTATTTTGTTCTTGTGAACAAATTGAGCTAGCTTGAAATTCTACTTTGACAAAAAAAGAATTTCTGCTATTAACTGTCCCGTTTTCCTGTGCAAAACTTCAGAGCTGATCCTGGCTGGCTGTGATGGTTAATCCTATAGATGTAGGTTGCTTAGGGTACTGTGCTGTGCATGTGTACATGTAGATCTGCATCGCTGTATGATGCTCAAAGGGTTCATATATTATGGTGTGTTTTGGACCAATTTGGTCAGCGATTTCACTACAGAAATCCTTTGGTAGTTCCTCTTCTTTTTTTTTCTAAAAATGTGTTTATTCTTTGTGCTTTTTTGAGCAAAAACTGCATGGAATTAACCTGGCACAGACATCCTCTATTGAAGGATTATAAAGCTTTATTCCATAAGCTAAGCTTTATTCCATAAGCTAAGCTTTATTCCATAAGCTGCTAGAGTCAGTTTACACTAGCCTATCTCATGAACATCTTATAATAAGGATACACCGAAATCTGTGGCTTAATTTTGCTTTCAAACGGTGTAATCCGGTAACTTCAGCCTGTCCGGTTTTTGCATAATCTGAAATGCCGCTAGTAAAAACACGACTGCATGAAAAGCTACGGTGAAGCCAAACCTTAAGCCATGAATGTAGAGATAAAAGTTAGCAAACAATGTGAGGAATGTGGCCATTAGACATTTAAATTCCCTCCACGAGGAATTGTAGATCAGAAGATATGATTGAAACGTAGCTAATGCGAAAGCTAGGAAGAACATGGTGGCGCCACGAAACAACGATGACGACTCATTCTGTAGTGTGAAAAGGAATACAAGAAAAATAAAAACTAGTTAAAAGTAAATGTATGGTTGCTGGTGATTAGATACAAGTAATACACAACACGCACAAGCTATCGTTTCACCGCTATAGCGAGTGCCGTACGGCAAGCGGCCACGTGCTGCCACAGAGACGCGAGCGAAACATAATCGCTTGAGGCGCTATTTTTTTGTTCCCCCTGTTCCAGACGGGGTATTTTCGCGGAGAAAAAAATACAAAGACACGGAAAAAAGCGGAGAAAAAATAAATTTTCGTGAATCGGAAAATTACGGGAAAATACTGAAAATACAGAGATTTTGGGGATGAAAAAAATACGAATTCCGTAAAAATACGGAGAAATTACATCTCTGCATGATGTGCCAAAAATCCTTAGGAACCGACGTACTGTTCAATATTTACTCGTGGACATGAGAAATTTTAAACTTTTTTCCTTTTTGTTGACTTTTTTGTCAAAACTTATTGAACAGCCTGTTAGCTCTTGTTATGGACACACAAAACTTGGGGTGATCTTGTATTCCAATCCAAACAAGAGCCTGAAAAAGTCAAGATCTTCAAGGGCCGATCATCCCCAAGGGATTTTATGGGGCCTGAAGTGCTTTATTTAAAAAAATACTGGGCCTTTAGACTTGAGAATCGCATATCAGCAACAAGTAATGACATGGATTGAGGTTGAAATCAGCTTTGATTCTGTCTTATTGACAAAATTCCATGGGCCTGAAGGATAGTGCATCCACATGCAGGCATATGCTTATTTCGAGCACTGTCTCAAACCTCAGATGAACTAAACCAGTAGCGTAGCCAGCAGCAGGTGGGGGGGGGAGCAGGGGCGAGTCAGGGGTGGAGGACAGAAAATGAGGATGGAGAAGAGGATAACTGGGGAAAAGAAAAAGGGGAGAAAGAAGGGGAAGGAGAGGGAGAAAGAGAAGAGAAAGGCGAAGAAGGGGAGGGAAAAATAGGGACGATACTGACATTTGCCCCCCCCTGACTGACAATGCTGGATATGTGCCTGAACTAGACAGGTATGTGAAAGCTAGGTTTACTTACATCTAGATTCATTGCTCCCGCATTAAGAAGTCCTATGACTCTGAAGAAATTCATGACACTACACATTGCACATAGCACCAATGTCAGCTTGGTTATCCAAGACATTTCTACTTGTTTGGAATCTGAAAAACAAAGTGATCAAGTAATTAATAAAGAGAGAAACTTTTATTGACTTGCTTTTTAAAACAGGGAACATCTCTTAAACTTAAAGGCCTAATATAAGATCTGTTTAAATAAATCTCATAATTTTTCCCTTCAAACCTCTCAGCTGCCAAATTTGTTGTATTTGTAGGAAATAATTGCGTATAATTGTCGTCATTATATGATAATAAATGGCCCATAGTTCTCTAGACCCCAATTTTTTTTTTATTTTTCAGTTCAGAAGCTGTAGCTTTTTCCCCAAAAAAAACATTCCTTAGTTCCCAAAATTCAGCTCTGCACTGCACACCCCTACAAAAATTAAAGTTGAGTGCCCCCCCCCCCCCTGCCGAATCCATCAGCTACTAGGGGAGATTATATTGATGTTATACCATACACTTAATTGCAAATGGGCTTTCAGATGAATTCAATGTTGTTATGTGCCTCCCAAAAAAAGACACAAATATGGATAAAATGTACACTTTCTGAAGAAAAGAAAAACATAAAATTTGTGTAATAAAATTGATAAATCCAATTATCAAAATTGTTCACTTAAACGCTTGGTCTCTGTAACTTGTTTGCCATATGCTACATATGGTACACTATGACACATTGGGAAATTCCATTGGAAATCCATACACCCTCGATAGAAGACAAAATCTTAATCTCCCACACAGGGGTGTAGATTTTAAATGGAATCGCCCAATCTGGTAACCACGTTTGAAATTCACACTCCCTGGGTAAAAGATTAAGGTCAAATTTTCCATAGGGGATGTAGACTTCAAATGGAATCACCCAATCAGGTAACCACATTTGAAATTCACACTCCCTGGGTAGGAGATTAAGGTTATATTTTCCATAGGGGGTGTATGAATTTCAACTGGAACAGCCCATTGCATAATCTTCCCAAACTTGATAATATCAGCAACAATAACAGTGTAGGCATTTAAGTAGTACAACTGTTACTTGTGTTATTGAATTATCATATTATCTATCTAAATACACAATGGTTTGTCCAAAATGATTGCGCAAGAGTACAGAGTTCAAGGTATTCAATTGTGGTGCAAATTCAATACCGGTACTTATAATGAGCTAAGGAAATGGTCACTATTTATATCAGTGGTGGTGGATGAATTTAATTTTTTTTGCACAAAAATGACATGCATCTTTTTGAAGACAAAGGGCATTTTTCAATGATGGCCAAAAGGCAATGAAAAAAACAACACCCTGTTCTATGGGCCCAACCAACCCAGAACTTGTGTTTTAGAGAATGTTTTTTTTTAATTTTGATAAAATCACTAATGATGTAAAATCAGCTCTTTTGGGGCCAAAATTTTTAAAATTTTGCTGAAACAAATTGCAGAAAATGTTTCCACAAACACTTCAGATTTTGGTGAAATTTTAGCCTCCAGAAAAAAACAAAAAACAAAAAAATAAAATTCCCGACCGACTGACCCTTTTTGAATGGTCTGTCCACTAGTAGAATTTTTACAGGTCGGGAGGATGGGGAAAAATTGACAGGTTATCGCCAAATTTTAGCGGGCCAGGTTTTTTTCTTTTGCTTTGGATCAGATTCAACAAAATTAAATAAATACAATAGAACAGACATTTCCATTCGTGATGAGAGAATTGAGTGAGAACACTAGGATTGTCAAGAAATTACATTGAGTTCACTAACTTCAGATTACAAAGCAGAATTGAACTTATATGCTACTGCACTCAAATTTGGTACACTCATCGGAGCGCTTTCACCGGTTCAACCGGTGTCTTCAGCGGATGCTATAACTATAGCTCTTAAGATTTCTTGTTGCTATAATGATGTTGAGGAACCTCCGATGACATCACAGGAGTAGATGATAACAAAAAAGAAGATGATGTGGTACCCCATTGATTCAGGGGGGTCAGAAGGTTGTCCCAAACAGGGTCAATGTCTAACCTTTTGTCATAGTTTAGCCTGGATCTTTATCAGAGCAATAACATCTGCTGAAGACGCTGTTAACCAGGTGAAAGCACTCCTGTGAGTGTACCAAATTTGAGTACCATAGAAGTTTCGTTTTGCTTTCTATTTACATTTACCACTCACAGGGCCTCCAAGAATAACAGTGCTCTTACACTGAAGGAGCTACCCTGTATAAAGAAAGTTGAAAATAAATAAATATGAATATACAACATTACTGTATAAGTGGTAATTTTCGTGTGCAGTTATTTTCGCGATTTGAAGTGAGAAACACATTTTCGTGAATGTTATTTTCGCGATTGCCCAGTCCTTCCTATACTTGTAATACATTATTGCATATATTCACGAGGAGTTATTTTTGCAGTTGGAGCTCTAATTGCGAAATTCGCGAAAAAAAACCCTCGCGAAAATTACCACTTATACACACTATATTAAACTTGGACCCCGACTTGGACCACTTGGCCCTGGAATAAATCTGGCCCTGATCCTGACTTACTTGTTTGTGGCCTATATGTATAACCACTAGAATTCATATCTTGTGTAACTGATCCTGGTACAGGTCCAAGGTCATCCAAGTTCAACCGGTGAGGCGGCCGTAATTTGACCTCTTGCGACATATCTGTTAAGCTTGTCCGTGTACGTAATGTCCTTGTGCTCAGATATCTCTGTTTGGTCTTTGCAATAGTTTGATCTGTAAAAGAAATTATATAAGATTTAATTTACGGTACATTTTTAGGACAGTCTGATACTAATTTTCTTTGGTCTTCAGCTATTTTCGCCTTCATACAGGTCGGGACAGATCACTGGGTTTAGCAGTTCTAATGGATATAACATAGGTTTGAGATTGCCATGGTCACAAGGCCATATCGTCGTTGGCCAGGAAAAACCTATGTGCTTGTGGCCACTGAACATGTTTATAAGACAAAAATGCCAATAGGTTACATACAAGGGTTTGCTTATAAACATGTTCAGGGGCCAATGACATATAGGAGGTTTTTCCTGCCCAGCGACGATATAGTATTGCTATCTAAAACCAAAAACTTCAAAGGTCTTCAACAACTGGCCACACATTTACTATCATATTCTCTTTGGTCTTAAGCTCTGTTCACCTTAATACATTTGAAGGATTTCAGCTTTTCCAAAACGAAGCACAGTTTTACCAAACCCAATTAGTGCATATCTTCTGCATCTGTCCACACTATCACTATAATGATATATATTCTGTTTGGTCTTTTCTCTTCATCTATTTTCACCATGTACATTTGTAGGATTCCAGGCAATCCTCAGTTTTAAGGGATTTTATTATTTAGTGCAGTTTAGGGTTAGGGTTAGGGTTTAGTTAGCTTTGGGTTAGGGTGCAGGGTGAAGGTTGGAATTAGTGTTAGGGCTAAGTTTCACAGTTAGGGTTAGAGTCAAGGTTAAGATTAGCATTTGAGCAAAATAAGTTAGACCCTAAAACCGAGGATTGCCCAATTCCAAGCACTTACCAAACTCAATTAGTGCATAAGGTCTTCTGCAACTGTCCACACGTTTGCCGTCATATAATGATATAAATTCTCTCTGTACTTCGTCTAGGAAACAATAGGCTAGTACAGCTGGGTAGCTTTCTTCACACAAGGTTATAAAACACACACCAAGGGATGAGATTAAACTGAAAAAACAAAGTTGGAATTGATAAATTTGAATGTTAAAAAAACAGTAAGCTGATTCGCAATGTTCAATGATCAATACATTTCCAAATAAAACTACTTAAGGGCAAATTATTTCCAAACTGTATGAAATATGAACCAGGGACTGTCTTTTGGAATTTGCAGGAGAGCTGTTTAGAGCATTTACAAAAGAATTTAAGGAGAGAATGGTCAACTAAAATTCCGTACAAATTCCCTGATTTTTGCCGTTTTTTTTTCTATATTCCACAAGTTTTCCCTGACTAGAAAAATGGCCCTGATTTCCTAGAGTGGCTGGGAACCCATGGAGAATGTTTCACCCTTTGACTACAGCAGCAACAATGAAGCTAAGGGGCCATCATTTTCTTCAGAAGGAGAGAGGGGTCAATAAAATTGTGACCCCCTAATTCTGCAACAAAAATTGCATGACTCCCCACCACCGATACACCTTACCCCCTAAACAGGCTAAAATTGTATTGAATAAAATAAACATACTATCTGTGGTCATCTTGTGACTCCCTACATTTTGGTAATCAAAATATTTATGACCCCCCGCCCATATATTTGGGACCCCCTTCCGAAGAAAATGATAGCCTCCTAAGTTTGATAAATTTGATTCAAACTTACTATAGCCAATGACTTCCTGTGAACAGTGAGCACCTATCAGGGAATGACTGGGCCTTCTTGGACAATATCTTGGCGTACTTCTTGCTAAGTAACACTGCCTGGCTTGGATCATGATCTGTAGTGGCTGACAGAGGTAGACCGTCATGAAGACGGGCTATCATAGCAAATAATACCATCCTGACAAGGAGAGAAATAAATCAAATCAATTTAAGGCCACATCAAATTAAAAATTTGTTTCACAGGATGTCATGTCAAGAAATATGCGAGAGAAATATTTTTAAATACCTCCCCAGCTACTGTATCAATCACAGGCCAATGTGCAACCTGCAGTACGGTGCAGAATTCGAATCGGGAATAAAAATATCCGATCTTTGCAATCAAAATCACAAAACAAAAGTACAACTTTGGACGTACTATTGACAAAATATGTTATTCCAAACAATATAGAATCAATAGAATATTTGATGTCAACTTGTCAAAATATTGAAGAATGTGCTCCCCAAAACAGGTGGAAAGTAGGCAAAATAATTCCCTTTCAAACGCGTGGGAAACAGAAAGTCACTGCATAATCCCGACTACCCTCACCAACTTAGGCATGTCCACATTGCTTATTATAGAGGGCAACGTTCAACTCAAAGAGTTGCGATCACAGTAAATGGCTTAACTGTGTAATCCCCATAGGGATATACAAAATGTTGAAATTTGGACACTAGAAATTTGGAGACGTAGCCTAAACAGTGCTGGTACTTTATCCGTGATACAGAAGTCATCATTCAGTGATAGTTCAGTGAAAATTGCCTTTGTGTAAAATGGATCACCGTAATGAAAAATGATGCATTACTTGCTTTTTTTATAGTAAGTCATTGTCAAAAACTTTTGGCGAGCCGAAAGGGGTGGGGTGGGGGGCAAGCCAACGGGGGGGGGGGGAGTGATTTTGGCACATATTCTTGGGGTGCCTTTTAAATAAAACGCTCTAAAAAGGCTAGCCATATAGGAAAACCGTACGGAAACACTTAAATATGCAAATTTTCCTACTCGCTGCGCTCGCAACATGATAGACATTTAAGGTTCGCAAATTGGGATCCCAAAAATTTGGCATGTGCAAAGGGTGGCAGAGATTTTTTGGCGGGCAGAGAGGGGGGGCAAGCGATTTTGGGCAAGCCGTTTGGAAATCCCCCCGGGACTCATAATTATTGCACAGCCCCTAACCAAGTCACCATCCATGCTCACTCGACTTAAATGTTATGCAATTCTGAAAATGGTGAAAAGTTGACAGCCTTGATTAAATTTAAGGGCCTTTATTTAAAATGTTCAAATTGTAACTATACCTGCCATTGCATTGTATAGGTAAGGTGAATTCAAATTTGCCATCAAACCACATCATTTTATATCAAATTACAGCCCTTGAGTAAAGAAAGCCAAAACTGAAAACCGTTTTGTCATACATGTAGCACTTTCCGTAGTTAAAGTTACATCTTGTCAAAGATTAACTTTCATTAAAAAGATTCAGCTAACAAAACAGCATTTCGGCTGGTATTTCTAGATCTTAAAACAGTGATAGTCTCATGATGATAGCAGCTTTTTAATGTGGAACTGCTATCAAAATCCCTCTAAAATTCCATGTGCGATTGTCTCATCACAAAATAAAATCATATATTTGGGTGAAGTGAAGTATAGACAACATATTTATGTAGGTTTCCTTGACCTATCTTTTCTTTTAAATTTCTATGTAAATATGTATTGTGTTTGGGAACGGTTTAGGCCAATTTGGCTGACTAGCAAATGTGTTAACTAAAGGTTTGCCTCTATACCTACATTGTACTTGTGATAGGCTGTATATAAATGGTGACGTTGCAAACAGCTTATTTGATGCAGTGTGGTGTTCTGAGTAATTTGACACCAATTTTATTGAAATCAGCCAAAAATTGAGACAGTGCCGGCCAAATAATGACACAGAATGGGGGAGGGAGGCAGATTTGACCTTTATTTTCTAGTTTAAAGGACATTTTATCACATTAAGGGGGTACTACACCCCTGCCCAATTTTGTGCCTATTTTTGCATTTTTCTCATAAATTATAGCCCATTGGTGACAAATAAGATGTGTATTATAGGGGCAAGGACTCCTACAACTACTGCACTGGAAATTTTATTTCAACACAGACAACAGTTGTGGAGTTACAGTAAAAAATGAGGGAAAACCAATATTTGATCAATAAATCAATAACTACTTGCATTGAGTTGCTGAATGTTCAGTGCAGTAGCTGTAGTACTTGCCCCTATAATATACATGTACATATCTTACTTGTCACCAATGCGCTATAATTTTTGAGAAAAATGCAAAATGGCACAAAATTGGCAAGGGGTGTAGTACCCCCTTAAGGATTATGTAATGTATTTTTGGTATCTACTTGTAACATAGTTTTAGGTCTAGGAAAACTACCCTTATTCTTGAAAATCAGTGTTTTTTAGACCCTAAATGTGTCACATGCGTAACTTGCCTTGCCTAAAAAAAACCACCCCCTTTTACTTGTTTTTTTTTGGTCACTCATGCGTACAGACTATTTATGTGAGTGATCCCCCCGGGGCTGCTGCAACACATCTAAACCAACGTTAATCAGCTCAGCATATCACTAATTGTACATAATTAGGAGGTATGCCAGGCAAACCTTAATTAACACATTTGCTAGTCAGCCAAATTCGCCTAGAACACAATACATATACATAGAAATATAAAAGAACTGGCGGTCAAGGAAAACTACATAAATATGTTGTCTATAGGCTACTTCACTTAACCCAAATATATGATTTTTTATGGTGATAAGTCACTCGCACATGGAATTTTAGAGGGATTTTGATAGCAGTTCCATTAAAAATGCTGCTATCAACATGAGACTAAGATCTAGAAACACCACCGAAATGCTTTTTTTTTTTTTTTTGCTAGCTGAATCTTTTTGATGAAAGTCAATCTTTGACAAGATGTAACTTTGCTATGGAAAGTGCTATGAAAAATAGGTTTTCAGTTTTGGCTTTCTAAATACTCAAGGGCTTTAATTTGATATATAAAATGATGCAGTTTGATGGCAAATTTGAATTCACCTGGCATACCTATAATTAGTTGACTTTCTTTTACCATCCATGTTTACACAAGTACTGTAGTAGAGCTGCCCTCACGAAGTAATGGTGATGAACAACGGTGAAACATGATTGAATCCCTTTCAACAACGAAACAAGCTAAAGATGTTTAATTCATATGATTCTTTCATTTGGAATGTCCGTTTGTCATTGCCCACTCAACCTTACAAAAAGATACCGGTATTCTATGTTGATATCAGCAATAAAACTAAAGAATAAAGCAGTAATATTTAGCTGCTACCGCCAACATAAGAGAGTTCATGTTAACGCATTATGTTCCAGGCATGATGAATTTTACGGCGCTCATGCGTCTGCGTAACATTGCGTTACAGCGTATCGCTACTGAACAGTGGATTCATCACGGATTAACAACAACGAAGGGAGAGCGTGGCGCAATGGTTGGGGTGCTTGCCTTTGGTGCATGGGGTCCCGGGTTCGATTCCCGGCGGTGGTGATTTGCTGGGATGTTGACTTGGAAAAAACAGTCTGAAATTGATTGGCAACTTCTGTAGATGAGATTCAGACTTCCGCTCTCCCCATGGTTCATTTAGAATTGGGTAAACGAATCATGAAAGTACTCCGTCCTTCGGAGGGGACGTTAAGCCGTTGGTCCCGTGTACAGAGAGCCATACCTCAGCCTCTACATGTATCTCGCAGCCAGTTAAAAAAAAAAAAAAATGTTGTTTGATTTAACGTGCGCTTCAGCTAGGCATGGCCTAATTATCAGCACACTTCAACAATTATTCCGCTGCCATTAGGATATATCAGAATCATTTCCGCTTCACCAAGTCCGCAACTGATGCGCAGGTACTATCAGCGACTTAGATTGTGATTACCCCAGCAGCTCCCCATTTTACACCTGGGTGGAGTGAAGCAATCGGGAATTAAGCTATCTTGCTCAAGGACGCAACACACTGGCCGTGGTGGGGCTCGAACCCGCAACCGTCCGATCATGAAGCTCGAGCCCTAACCATTTGGGCCACCGTGCTTCCCGAAAAGAGTAGGGTGTTAACCCCCGACTGTTCCCAACCCGTCCCGGTGTTCATATGGACCCCAATGGAAATAAGCTTCAATAGAGGCTTTCTTGGGATATCCAGGGTTGTCAAAACCCGAACAAATCAAATATAAAAAAAACGGTTGGCTCCTGAGTCCTGTACAAAGGTATATGAAGAGTTGTTGAAATCTGAATGAAACCAAGACAAGTCTACTAGTGTGGCTCCAACTTGGATTTATTCAACTGGAGCGTTGAGTAGTAAACTACACGAGCAGTAAACTACAAGACAAGACAAGACAAGACAAGAAGACTAGCCCTATTTTCACTGTTTTGGGCATAGATAACGACAGCCCGTCTTCCATTAGGGCAAGTAAGCTTAAAATTACTATGCACTTTTTTACCATATGGTGCGCTGAAGCTGTTCCCAAAAGCAACAAAGACTAATAAAACTCGAACGTACCTTGCAATTCTCCGTTTCTAAGTTTACGGGCACGCTCGTTAGACCTCAAAAACTGCTTTAATACATATGACTTGTTTGCAGTGTATTATTCTGTTCCCGTCATTTTGTGCCACGCTGGTTTGCGCAATCGCAGAGAGATTCGGCTCTGTCAGCGGTGTAACGACGTGGAAACATCAGGGTTTAAATTTATATTCACCTCCCTTTTATCTTTATTTTTTAAAGTCTTTCGTTTCTTTTGTCAAATATTTTTGTTTCAATATTTTTGACAATTTATTACCATGGTTCCGGAACCGCCGGGGCCCGCCCCCCAATAATTTGGATGCCTATGGAAAATTACCATTGGGGCCCCCCCAATAATTTTGGCCAGGCACCATTGGCCCCCCCCCCATATTTAACATCTTCCGGAGCCTCTGTAGACCATTTAAGGTTTGTAAATTGGGATCCCCAAAATTTGGCATGCGCAAAGGGGGGGGGGGCAAAGAATTTTAGCGGGCCGAGAGGGGGGGCAAGCGATTTTGGCGAGCCGTTTGGAAATTTTACCCCCGGGGGGCTCATAGTTATTGCACAGCCCCTAAATTCAGTAAATTTTCATCGTCAACCGTGTAATTGAATGGGATTATTTTGAAATTTTCAAAACGCTTGAAATATCAAAAAATGAAAAACAAATAGGCCTATGTTAATAAATAATATAAATACAAACTAAAACCGTTGGGGTTCGATAATGAACCACACAAAACTAACCGAGTATATGCAGGGGCGTAGCCAGCTTTCTTGTTCAGGGGGGGCAAAATAAAATTTTTGGGGCACAGACGAAAAAAATTGCAGTTGCATCATACAATACGTAGAGACTGTATGTCTTCGAGCTTCCCGAAAAGGGCCTTATTGGGATGATGTGCGCGCGTAGCGTGAAAAAATTTTATTTTACACTATTTTCGCCCATCATCCGGCTAAAAAAGGCTTTATTGTTACCATGTGCGCGCGTAGCGCGGAAAATTTTGTATTTTACACTTTTTTGGCCCTGAATTTTGCTAGAAAAGGGGCTCCTTGCCCTTTTTCTTTTCCTTTGCCCTCCTGATTTTCTCTTTCATTTTTTGTCAGAGGGGCACTTTTTCTTTCATTTTTCCGCGATTCTATACTGAATTGGAGTATCGCCCCAAAACTAACACCAGACATTGTCCTAGGATTATACTTGAGTTTTATATCCAATAATCCTTAAGTGTCCCATTTACCCTATCTTACCCTAAATTATATGAAGTTGTAACCCCAGAGGGTGATTTAAGGAAGCCCCATATGCACTGTTATCACTAGAGTTTCAACTGCCACTTTACTTTTCAAATCCCATTGAACTCTGTGCAAAATATGTTGTTTTAGAATTGCCCGTGTGTCATTATTTCTTGGTCGATTTCAGATCTAAAGTGATGTATGCATGAAGGATAATTCACACCTTCTGTAGATAACATAAAATGTGAAATCGACCAACTTTTTGAAGGCGTTTTTATTGTAAATATATCTGTCCAAATTCAAATTTAACCATGCACGTGTGTATGCAGTGGGCGGGCAGTGGTGTCATGTTCACTCACACATGCACAGCTGTGCTAACCGCAAGACTTGCTGGGAAGTGCTTAAATCATCCTCTGTTGTAACCCCAACATAAAGTTAAAATTTAAGGCATTTTTCCGACTCCCATGAAACTTTTTGGTTGTTTGAATGACTCTTTGCTCACTTAGGGGCTGGGAATAATTATGAGCCCTGGGGAGGGTAAAATTGGGGGGGCAAGAAATTTTGGCGAGTCGAAAGGGGGGGGCAAGCAATTTTCGGCATGCATTCAAGGGGCACCTTTTTAATAAAACGCTCTAAAAAGGCTCAGGAAAACAATACGAAAACGCTTAAATATGCAAATGTTCCTGCTCGCTCCGCTCGCAACATACAGTACATCTAGACCATTGAGATTTAAGGTTTGCAATTTGGGATCCCAAAATTTGGCATGTTCGAGGGGGGGGCAAAGAATTTTGGAGGGCCGAGAGGGGGGGGAGCGATTTTTGGCGGGCCGAGGGGGGGGCAAGCGATTTTTGGCGAGCCGTTTGGGCTCATAATTATTGCACAGCACCTTATATTTTATATTTAGGGCCTATAGGTGGTAATTTGAAATGAAAATCCTAATTATAGTGTCTTGAAATCGTTGTCTGATATTAAAGCCAAAGGAAAACTGAACATGTACGGTATTCATCACAAAAAATTGAGATTGACTTGTGCCAATGAAAGAAGGTCGGTGCCCCCCCCACCATCCGCTTGTGACCCGAAGATGTCTCACGCTCGCACTACACCACTGTCGACATGCGACCCGCACAACTGCTGAATAGCCAGGAATAGCTGAAGTTTCACGCTTCGGTCAGCGGGGTAACTTTGGTCGGTCAAATATATATTTATAAATGGTCATATTTTTGTACAGCAATATTGTTTTTAGTCATATTTGGAGTCAATTTGTTAAGAAATATATTTGGAAGAAATAATAGTCGCTCATGTCCAATTTCCTTGAAATTTACGAAACAATCAGGATTATTGACCAAAAATGAGAATTTTTTAACATTTTCCAGAAAAAAATAAAAATCGATATTTGTGAGCAAAACCCCAACAACTTCATTTTTTTTTCTTCACGGAATGTAATACTCTGACCAAAGTGGCTCCAAATGTATTTTAAACCCTTAGGGCACCCTTACAAAATTATTAAAAAATCCTTTTCAACTTAAATATGTAGAGCTAGAAGGGAACCCTATGTCATAAAAAGAGTTAATTAGAAATATAATTGTTTTTTGTTTAGAAGAAGTGGTTTAAAAACTGAAAACTCTGAAAAATGTTACCCCATTAATGATTTTACGGTAAAGTAGTCCGTCAATCCGGAAGTGCAAACCAGGTTTGCACTTCCCTGGTCAATCGTATGTTTTTTTCAGGCGGCGAATGGCATGATCGAGCCGGCAACTTGTGAATGCGCCCGGCCGTATGGCATTTTCCATATACTTTTTTACTTGGTTAGTTTTGTGGGGTTCATTATCGAACCCCAATGGTTTTAGCTTGTATTTATATTATTTATTAACATAGGCCTATTTGTTTGTGATATTTCAAGCGTTTTAAAATTTCAAAATAATCCCATTCAATTTATAGAGGTGGTGCAATAATTATGTGTAGGCCTACCCCGGGGTGGTGAATTATAGGGGGGGGGCAAAGATTTTTTGGCAGGCCAAAAGGGGGGGCAAGCATTTTTTTTGGGGTCGAAAGGGGGGGTCAAGCGATTTTTTGGCAGGTCGAAAGGGGGGGGCAAGCGATTTTTGGCACAGATATTTTGGGCACCATTTCTATATTACGCCCTAAAAAGGTGTAGGAAAACGTTAGGAACACGTTCAAATATGCAAAATTTCCTGCTCGCATTATATGATGAGACAATTGGGGTTTTAAATTCAGGTTCCCCAAAATCTTGCATGTGTAAGGGGGGGGGCAAAGATTTTTGGCACATCAAAAGGGGGGGGGCAAAGGTTTTTTGGCACGTCAAAAGGGGGGGGGGGGAGATTTTTTGGCACGGCCAGGGGGGGGGGGCAAGCGATTTTTGGCAGACCATTTTGAGAATTCACCACCCCTGGGGTACACATAATTATTGCACCACCCTTACACGGTTGACGATGAAAATTTACTGAATTTAGAGAATGCAATGCGACCACCACCTGGTTTTTTTAAAAGAAATTTCTTGTTTGAAGGGGCGTGTTTACCAGGCCTGTGTTTACCGGTCACTAATGTAAACATTGACAAATTTAATTACAACTGCAGACTCCTTTGAGTCTAGCGCTATCACTGTAACGGATAATAGGTTAGACTTAATTGAAATCTTTTTTCACACTCAGTATACGTATTCGTTGTGTAGTGACGTAGATAACATGACGTCATGACTTCCTCCTACGTGTGTACTAATAACTTGTCCTTGTCCATACTCGCAGCAAGTGTTTGTAAAAATAAAATAATTTCTAACTAAACTGGCAGTGTGTAATTCACATTTTCCTGCAAAAACCTGAGGGGAAATGCTTAGAACCTGTTGTTCATTTAATTCAGCTACAAACCAACTAATTTGACTGTATAAATTCGAATAAAATAATCTGTTTAGCATATGAGTGATGCGATTTACTTCTAGAAACACTAAGGGAAATTCATTATCATGGTCTAAAAATAGAACATGATAAGTCCAATGGTTCAACATGTACGATCCTGTCGTAAATATTGATTCATTCATTATGAGAAGGAATATAAGCACAGCAAGTTGGCTGTAGAGATCATTGTGCTCTAAAGAATTTTAGGAAGAGTTTGACAAATTAGTTGAAATCGCACAGTGAACAGAAAAAAAATCGAATTGTTCGTGATATCTACTAGTTTTATACTTCAACTTGCCAACTAAAATAAAAATGGACCAATCTAAAAAAGCGGCTGCAAAGAGAAAGATGTCTTCAGATGAAAGTTTGTCATCCAAAAGTAAGTTCGAGAAGCTTTATTTTATTGTATTTTAATTATGATATTTAAGTAATTTTAACATTTATTTGTTTCCGTGTGTGTCTGAATATTTCACGGGAATCTTTTTTAATGAAGGTGCATTGACTGCACGCAATAAACAGGAAAATGACAGGTTAGCATAGGTCACTTGGTTGGTTCTGTAACAACAAAAAAGTTAATTCGGGAGGAGTATATCTTGGATGGCAGTAGGTCTAAAGCAGGCCCGTACGCAGGATTTTGTTTGGGGGGTGCTGATTTTGAAAAAGTGGACCTTTTTCCCAAGGGGAGGGGGCGATTTTGTGAAAAGTGGACTTTCTTTCCAAAATTTGGACATTTTTGACGAAAAACCCGTAAAAAACTGATTTTTTTTTGCTCGCTACGTGCTACCCCCCTGCGTCGCACACCGACATCGCCTGGCTAATAATTATTTGGTGCAGCAGAGACATTAAAATGAATACACGGGATCCATACACGTGAATTGCTATGCACGATTTTGATATCAGACGAAAATCTTCGGATACTGGGATACAAAATGATGAATATCTCCCGTAAATGAATTTTTCTCAAGAAACCAGATGTGGTCTCATACACTTGAAAATACGTGTTGAACAGATATTATAGTCGTTAGCGTGCGCTTTGTAAATTGGCCGTGCGCTTTGAAGTCAAAATATGACCAAAACTCTCAATTTTATATTGCGTTGGTCCTATATGGACTACAGCGCGCAGCAGGCTATAGCGGCACTCACTCAAGTGGAGAGAGTATAACCATTGACCGCAATGTCGTATACAAGCTTGCTCACAGAGCGAGAAATCAATTACCCGTCTATACAGTAGCCTTAGTCAAGTCACTTCGCTAATAATATGCATCTCATAAGGTCCGAATAAAATGGTCATAGGTGGCTGTGGATTCAACCTACCATGGCGATTTCTACTATGAAGATATCGGGGCGATGTCACTGTGGTACGGGCCTGGTCTAAAGGGAATGAGAGAGGCAGGAGGCAGGGAACTGAAAGAACGAACACAAAAATTGGTGTCACAACATTTAATCCAAAATTAAAGTGGCCTGAGCTACAATGTAGCTTTCGTCGATCTTTATCAAAAGCAAAGATAATCTTTATTATTTTGAATTCTGAAATATAAGCCTTTGGTGAGGATAAGCTATTTTACAGCAGCTCTCTTTTAAATTTGAGGTAAATATTAATCATCATATTAATTATGATTTTGTTTTGTAGAAAAATGTGTGGAGGACGTTACCTTACCATCATCAACTTGGACCCCATCACCTGATGGCACTGTATTAACTCGCAAGGCATCTGGTCGTGGTTTGCAAGGCAAGCAGGTTATGCTAGCACAAAAGCATACAGACAGGTAAATTGCACACACACCCCTTCACTCAAAAACACCCCTCATACACCCTTGTCATCCCCCCTATACCCCCTCCCCCAGGTGTCCAAGCACTAGATCACTTTACAGTCTCTTTTTGATCAACAATTCACCCCAGCTATTTTAAATGATTGAAATATGAATTTCAAAATGGCTATAAAGTAGGTTATCCAGGCACCAGATTATATAAACAAAAGTTTTTTTTTAAAATATAGAATGGTCCCTTTGGGTGATGACTACATGAGGCAAACCCAAACATTTTATTTAGACTTCTGTATAGTCATTTCAATTAGACCTATAAATGTATTTTTTCATTTCTCTATGCAGCACCAACCCCAAGAATTGGTGGATCAGCGAGAAACTGGATGGGGTGAGAGCTTTTTGGGATGGCAAACATTTCTACTCCAGACTGGGTAACAGGTTCTTTCCTCCTGCTTGGTTCACTGAGGTAGGTACACTATATAACAGAAGACAAGGTTCTAGGTAGACCATCATAATTAAACTGTCAATCAATTAATTAAATAAATTAATTAACTATCAATCAATCGATCGATCAATAGGCCAACCAATTGAATTATAAATCAATCAACAGTCAATTGATTATTAACTCTCTCACGCTGGTGTCGACTGCAGGCGACAAGTTAAAAAAAATTCAAAATTCAAAAAATTTCAGAATTGTAAGTTTTCATGACCATATTTGGAATCAGCTTGAAAAATGCATCAAAATGAGTACAAACAAGCCTAGTATTGGGTCAGTGGTTCTTATGATAGCTCTTGATATTTTAACAAAAAATCTCAAAACTTGGACTTTTTATGTTGAGGCCTATGGCTAGCACGCATAGCATTAACATTTGTTAATTAATTAAATCCTTTACAGGCATTCCCTTCCGACTATGAGCTGGATGGTGAGCTTTTTGTCGGAAGAGGTCAATTCCGGTCAACAGTGAGCATAGTCAAGACCAAATCTAACATAGATGATGCAAAATGGAAGACGGTCAAGTTTCACATCTTTGATGCACCAAACATCAGTGGTACATTTGAGCACAGAATCAACACCATAGCACAATACTTCAAAGAAAATGAGTAAGTTATTTTATTTTTGGGGTAAATATTTTGATTATTATTGAATTCTGATACTTTTTTTAATGTGGATACTAGGGCCTGTATAATGATTAAAGACTAAAAAATCAAAACAAGTTTATTTCCCAACAGCCACACCTGTTTCATTTTTGGAGCAATTTTACTGCATTTTATTGTTGAGAAATTCTGAAGAAAAATATTTTCAGGCAAAAAATTAATTCATAATCATATGCAATATAAAAAACTAATAATTATGTGGCAATTATTTTTTTCTTTCTAACATTTATCATTTTTATATATCTAATGTTTTTTTCTTTTTATCTAAAATTAAGACATTAATGGTTTTTAGGCCACTTTTGGGAAACAATATTTTTAGCCTTAAAACTCTTGTTAATTTGATTCTCATAGTTCTTAGTTGAAGAGCAATAGGTTAAAACTTCAAAGCAATAATTTTATGTATTCATCAATTCCATTTTATCAAAAGGTCCTCAACTGCCGTTGTACTGAGTCACACCAAGTGTCGGAATAAAGAACATGTTGAAACTGAATTGAAGCGCGTAGAAAATCTTGGTGGTGAGGGTTTGATGATACGCAAGCCTGGATCATCTTATGAGGAATGTAGATCATATAATCTACTCAAGATCAAGACCTTCTATGATGCAGAGGTGAGTCAACAGTAAAAATGTGCACGAGGTGTATGATGGATAAATACTTTGCGCAATTCATTTACTCTACATTTTATATGCCATAAGTTGAAGAGTTCAGATGCAAAATGGGATAATTATATTAAAAAAGTTGTGTTCTGTATTTAATAATTTATTATTGCAATTAATTTCTGTTTATCAAATTTATTGTTGTGTGCTTAGTTCATTTTTAATTTATCTATTCCATTTTAATGAATAAACTATTCTTTTTTTTCTTTATTTGGGTACTCTTTATAATGATATTTCTTCATATTAAATATCAATATTTAACTTCATGAGAACTACCTGCCGATTGGTCAAAAAGAAATTTTCATTATGAATTGGACCAATCAGCAACATTGTTAGAATAATTTCACCACACAAAAAAATTGGGGTGAATTATTTGCAAAGCTCCATTCTGATTGGTGATTAAAGTGAACATATCATGTAATTGACCAATCAGAGGCAATGTTAGATCGGCAGGTAGTGCTCAGGGGGTTAACAAAGGCAGCAATTGTCTATTTTGCATTTGATCTCTTCAGTTTATTTTCATTTTAATTCCAATATTTAAAGATATTCTTTTTTCTAATTTCTCCCAGGCTAGAATTATTGGATACAAGCAGGGCCAAGGAAGAAATTCTCATCGTGTGGGGGCATTCCATTGCATAATGGAATGTGGCAAAAAATTCCATGTTGGGTCTGGGTAAGTCTACATGTATTCAAAATCATACACATCCTGACAGACACCCCCCTACCCCACTGGCGGGGGCATTTGTACTCAGTACAAATGACCATACAGGGACGTGCTGCAAACATGGGTAGCATTTTCAGCCTTCTGGTATATCAATGACCCCTTTTCTAAGCCAATGTTGGTATATGGATAGGTCCTTTCGGAAAATAGCCCAATTTTCCCTCAATCTAGCCAAAATTTCTGAAATTTCACCTAAATTTTGGGGAAAATTTGTAAAAACTCAAATAATTTGGGTTAAATTCGGCTGAAAATTTTGACTTTTGGTATATCGATGGGTCCAAATTTCTTGAAAAATTTATTGGTATATTGATTTATGCATCATCATTGTCATGATGTTCATGTGTGACTGGGGTATGTGTGCATGGTTGGTGTTTTTAGGGGAAGAGGTGTACCTGTCAGTGGGTGTGCAGGGGAAGGGGTGTGCCGGGGGGTGGGGTGCTCAAGTTTGGTTTTGATGGGGTGTGTCGCTGAGAATTTGAAAGTGCACCCACTCTTTCCTTTTAAGAAATAAATCATTCTGCACATTTTCTGGTTGTTAACAGTATTCTAATGTCGCCAAGTTAAATTATATATTAAAGTAATAATTTAAATAAATTATAAAAGTAATAATTTAAATAATTGTTCCTCTTGTTTTGTTTTCTCTCTTGCAGTTTGTCTGATAAAGACAGAAATAAGCCTCCCAAGAAAGGCACCATTATTACATATCGGTTTCAGGAGCTCACTAATAGTGGTATGCCCAGATTTCCTTCATATGTAGGTAAGTTATTGATCAGCAATCAGAGAATTATCATTGAATATCTGCTAACAGCAGTGGCGGCGCTATGGGAGGGAGGGAGTGGGGCAAGGGATCATTTACTCCCCCCCCCCCAATATTTTTTCTTGTTCCCCCCACATTTGAGGCAAAACCCCAAATTCATGGTGCCGCTACTGGCTATCAGCAAAATAAATCCATTTTGAAAAGTGGAGGGGAAGGGGAGGGGGACACTTGACCTGAATTGTCACAAAGTAGCTGAAAGGCTTATTTTGCCAAAAAGTCATGTCCCCCATCCCCCAGGATTGATGACCATGTCCCGGGGACCATGTCTGCTATAATATATACATGCGGTATAGGACATACGAGACAGACAGCCTGTACAAAATAGCTAGTTAGCAGTTGCAAATTGATAAAAAACCCATACTTACAGCAGGGCACTTTGTCCCCGGACTTTGTCATGCCCCAACAGTTTTAGTGTACCACGTATAACACGTAGTTAAAATTGTGAAGATGTGTTAATCCAATGGCAACGTCAAAAATGGCGATATCGCATCAGACTTCCCTCTGAATAGATAATACTGTAACGTTATCAAAACTTTTGTAAGTTATCAAAACATGACTTCAATATTAGTTTGCAAAATGTTGACCTTTTCTGGATTTTTTTTGATACTTTCTAACAGGTATTAGAATTGACATGACAGAGCCAAAGGATGCCGTTATTCCAGTTCCATCAATGCAGTAACCATGGTAACAACTACTATGGAATCACACAATGACACCAGCCAGAGGAGGAACCCTTTATTGCATTGATATACACCTGACTGTGCAGTGTCATTGGAGAGGGGTTGCTAGACCTCACAATTTTCACCAATTTGTAACAAAATTGTTTGAAATACACTTCCATTGGAAGAGACACATGCCTGGAATAACAGACACAGGTGGCAATGATAATTTCAAGTTTTCAACAAATGTGTTTTAACTTTCATATATGAACTATTTAAGAACCGCGTTTTGTAAATAATTGCAATGTATATATCTAGTTTTAAAGATGTAGAATCATGCAACAACATTGTCAGTTCTGATATATGTGAAGGTTTATAAATTAAATTATTATAAATTTTATAGTCTTCAAAAGTGCCTTAGCCTGGGGGGAGGGGGTACTCAAGTTTGGTTTTGGTAGGGGTGTGCCGCTGAGAATTTGAAAATACAAATTTTTCAAGAAATTTGGACTCATCCAAATTTTGAAAGAAGGACCCATCCATACCGAAATTGGCCTAGAAAAAGGGGCCATTGATATACCAAAAGGCTGTGTATGTTTGCGGAACATCCCCGTATGGTCACATCCCCCGGTGCCTTACAAACAAATCTCATATGCTGAACTGTCAATACAGCTGACCAAATGGAGGAAAAACAAGGCCAAAAACAATAATTGGTTGGTTTTCCCCCACCAATCAATTTTAATTTTGAAAATCTGAAAAAAAACCAACAGATTTTTACTTTGACTACCGACCCTAATTTTGGAAAATTCCAGGCAAATTTTTTCTTTCAGAATTTTTAAACACCTTGAAATGTTTTTAGTTTCTTCACACTTCTAAACATGAATGAATTGATGCTGTAGAGAAATATTCCAATTCACACCTATTAGTCTATCTATTTTTTATTAAGGTAATTCGGTGTTCCATAGGGTGCATGAGGACAATCAAACAAATTTTTTTGCCTAATGGAAAGGAGAAAAAAGAAATCCTGCAGTCAGCTGTATTATAGCCTTGATTCAAGGCTTCTGCCTTTTCCTCTTCTTTCTTCCTTTTTAAAAAATTACTTTACTTTTGCTCGAAATTGAACATGCCCGTGAACATGAAACCTTTAAATACCCAATTGACTATAAAAGGCCTATATTGCTTATAGATCAATGTTTTTTCTGAAGTATTTCCAAATCATTCTTGGATGTCATTCTATCCATGCATGCACTGAGCATGCTGGTTTTGGCCACAGAGGGGCCTGAGGGTTCATGTGTCTGACCATGGTCTGCCTTCCCTGATCTAACCTGGAAATCCCTGCTGGCTGCTTAAAATAGCATCAAGCACACTGTATACAAGAGACAGGGTATTCTCACACTAAAGGACATTCCCTCCAGTTTTAGCAGAACTGGCAGAGGCATGGCTGGATGATGTTCTGTGCATGTTGTGTGGCCATGGTTTTAAATAGGTTTATATACCAATGGATATAAATGAACAATTGATAGAAAAATGCATCAGTCTATAGAAAGCCTGAGGACTTGGAGCAAGTCTAGCTGTATTATTGAACAATGGAAAAAATCATGTATACATAAATTAAAATATAAAATACATATCATGTAGATCAAACAAAACCTAATAATTGAACAATTTAAAAAAGTGCCGAGAAAGATATTAATAGCATGATATACAACACCTATCAGGATGGTCGTTAATGGCCATAATATTAATGTACATAACAAAGTCAGATGTCTTTATATATATTACACAAGCCATCCTGATTTTAATATTTATTTATAATATACATGTATAGATATTGTTATAGTTTCCATATAGTGTTTATGAGCATTGTGTATAGTAATAGTGCAATAAATATGATAAAATGTATTTTGTATGTATAAAAAGTTCAAATAAGGAATGAATGAAAGATCCCAGCAAACACAACAGGTTATATTATATTTTGGGTTTTAGCAAAGACCTTTTTAATAACATTATATGTCGGGTCATGAAAATGTTTTAAAACATTTCGTATGAAAACACACTACATTAACCAATTATGTTAGAGTATTTTGCAGTACGTTTTCAAGAAATGCGTTTGAATGTTAAAAAAAATTTTAATGCCCAAGTTTAAATGTTTTCTGGCAACCTTGTCTAACCTTTCATGAATAATGTCAAAAACATTTTGTGTTTGCTGAATTGCTGGAATATGAGGCGAAAAATGAGAGACAGGGAAGAATTTTATAACTTTTAATATATCTGTGATAATAAAGTAGTACTAAGTATTATACTTATGACTGTTTTTCTCTTCTCTGTGTTCAGTGTGCCTGCCAGTGGGGTAGTTAACATTATCAGTTGGCCCACTCAGCAACATTGTTAGAATAATTTCACCACTCAAAAAAAATTGGGGCGAATTATTTGCAAAGCTCCATTCTGATTGGTGATTAAAGTGAAGATATCATGTAATTGACCAATCAGAGGCAATGTCAGATCGGCAGGTAGTGCTCAGGGGGTTAAGGGGCAAGATACTGTAGTATTTACTAGTCCGACCTCGAGATTCTTCATTATTGCTTCATGTTGAGTCTGTCTGGTAAAAACATGGTAAGGGGGCTGTCATTTTCTTCGGAATGTGGGGGGTCATGGATATACTGGGGGGATCATAGAGTTTTTATACCAAAAATGGGGGTGGGGGTGGTCATAATTCTTTTCCCTTACAATCAAGTATGTGCACAATCTTTACTTGCAATAAAAATGTTTGCATGCTCCGTGCCTTAGTTCCAACAATGAATAATTTATCTTGAGTCTGTGTGGGCAGAAGAGGGATCATACAAATTTTCAACGTGAGATAGGGGGTCGTAAAATATTTTTGGCTAGCCATAGGGGGGTCATAAAAAATTGACTCTGGTCACCGACATATTCATGACCCCCGTCCTAAGAAAATGACATCCCCTAATGTTCATTTTCATTAGGACTTTTGTGTAACAAAACAATCGTGCCATTTTCTCCCTTTTGTTTTTCATAATTCTACAACAAAGACTATAACAAATCATAAAATACAAAGATAAACACATTTTGCTTTCCATTTTATTTTTCAACATTTGTTCTTGCATAGCCAGTTGCTATACCTGTTTTGAAAATAGGACATCTTCTTGTAGTTTCCATTTTTGAGATTACTTAAAAAAAAACCAGATTGAGCACAATACTGTATTTGACCTAAGGGTTTCTCAAACTTTTCAACAAGGTGTGTGTTATTTTAAACCGGCATGAGAATACATTTCAGATGACTAGGTATTTGATTTAGACAAAATTTTAAACTCAAAATCATGCTACATTGTCCTGATTCATCAGATTTTCAACAACTTCTCCTATACCTTTGTACACAGGAGCCAACCGTTGTTAAACCGTGATGAATCCACACTTTTACTGTAGCGTATACGTGAACGCTGAAGCGAGACTACGCATTCTGCTGGAGCGCGTAAAATTCGGCCATGTCTGGAACTTTTGTGCGTAATGCGCAGCAAGCTTGCAAGTTGAATCTGAGAGCTGTTGAATTCAGTATTTTTCAGGTAGCGGCTAAACATTGCTGTTTTATTCTTTAGGCCCTAGTTTTATTGCCGATATCAACAGAGAAATCATCAAAGTTTTTGTAAAGATGAGTGGCAATGATTAAGTGATATTCCTCGTGAAATAATCGGGAATTATACGATCTTTAGCTTCTTTTCGTTAGTTGAAAGGGATTCAATCATGTTTCACCGTTGTTCATCACCGCTTAACAACTCGCGTTGGCGTCTGCGTGGTTTACTTTCGCTCGGGCAGCTAAAGCTGCCCTCGCCAAGTAAACCACGCAGACGACGCGTCACGCATCGTTGTTAAACGGTGATGAACAACGGTGAAACATGATTGAATCCCTAAATGTCGCACAATAAGAATGTAGGTAAGCAGCTAATAAGAGCATCCTTGAGTTTTCTCAATGGCTCAATACCATCACAACAGAATATATGAATAATATGAATAATGCTGGTTTCATACTTTCCTGTCACTTGCCGCTTTGAAGATGATTTTGCCTCACTGCGGTGACCAGCGGCAAGCCGATATGTCGATCACTCCACCGCTTTGCCCAAGCGGCAGAATCGCTGGGAGTTGAATTCAAGTCAACTGACTCATAGCGGTGCCGCTCTGACATATGAGAACAAAATAGCGGCAACAGTGGCTTTCAGAGTCATGCCGCTGCCGCTCAGTGGTGTGCCGCTCTGCTTGCAGACAAATGCAAGCGGCATGATGAAGTGTCATGCCACTCAGCGGCAAGCGGCAGAAAATATGAAACCAGCATTATGGTGTCTACCAGGGTTTCTTACTCCATATTTGGGTGCAATTCATTGGTGACAGGTTTGCTCTTACTCTGAAGCAGTGTCCAGCGAGGTGTGTCCTTTCTCTGATCTTCAATGAGAGTCTTGTCAACAATGCCTAGAAAAGTTCCTTTTTGCCATGACAAATACTGTAATTTTCCGCCATTTTGTGCAATTCCTTTTTTTCCGATAAGCACCAGATGAATCAACATACCTTTATGCACTAAATAAACCAATCAAGGGTCACACCTTCAAAATGCTTCTTCTGCCACATATTACATTACATAGCATGATGACATCACCTGCACTCCTGCACAGAGACGTCAAGATGCAATCTAGTCCTTTTAATTCTGTAAGATAGATTACATTTTGTATAGTACTTGTTTTTGACAATATTTTAAATTCAAAATCACGATTAAGTCACACTGAATCAGAATGTAGGTAAGCAACTGATGAGAGCATCCTTGAGTTTCCTCCTTAATGGCTCATTACCGTCACAGAATATATGTGTGGATCCCTCCTCTATCTGAATAATGGTGTCTTCTGATTGGGCCTGAAATTAAGAAACAACAAATATGATGTTAACATTAGCATGTAAGTTCATCTGTATTTGTGACCCGGCAGCACAAATGAGCCGTAAATTCCCTAAATTGTATTCTGAGTTACGGTGTAAAATGTGTACGAAGGTCATATTCATCGGTAACTTGCTGGCCCGACATCCGTCTCATTTCGATAGTCAAAAACTAATCAATAATCCTATTGTTGAAGTGGATAATAAGCTTCTACCTTAGATGGCTATAGAACTTTTAATAGCTCTGGTCTTTGTTTGCTTATATTGCTAAATCCTGTTCAAGTGGTGGGTTACCAGGCATTGTATTTTGTACAGGTATGCATAACCAACAATTAACAATGAGAGAACTTTCTTAAACCTCGTTGACTTGGGGATGATTTGAAATGACTGCCAATTATGACTGTTTGATATTTATTGCCAACAATGTGGAAAAAGAGACACATGTAAAAACATAAAAAGCTATAGTTTTGTTGAAGGAACAAAGTTTAACAAACCATAACTCCGCTTCTGGATATCGCTTTGAAGTCAAATGATATACCATTTTAAGTTTATGATGTTTATTTTTAAACACGAAATAAAACAAAATTGACTGGGAGGAATTTACGGCTCATTCGCCGTGGACGGTCACATTTGTGGTAATCCATATTGTGACATGATCAAGAGGAATGAGTCACATGTCGACCCTTTTCAAAGATACTAATCTTACAGCTGCAAGTAATCAGCATGATATGGTTCAATGCAGAGGTACCGCTTGAACGTACCTGTGCAGCGCGGTATATTCAGAAATTGTTTTCACCTATTGCTACGGTAGTTAATCCGATTATTACATAACTTAGCCAGCGTATTCCACTTGAAATCTACCATACCCAGTGATGCCAACGCCGCGCCTTAGGCGCACAATTGGGCTACTTGGCGATCACTTGCCACTACTCAAAACAGCATGCCGCTACTTGCCTAAAATTGGGCTACTTTTGCCAGTGTCAGGCCGCTGCAGTAATTTGATGTATTTTCCTTTCAATTTAGCCGATTTATAAAGGTTTTGAGTCTTTGAAGCTCGAAATTGCAATTACAATGGGTTTTGTGACCATTTATTGATCGGTCCTTAACTTCCCATTAAGTACCGGAAGTTTCGAAGTCAAGTGCTTTTCCGCCCAATTGGGTGGTTTGCATTCTAAATTTGCTTTTTTAGAAAGTTTAAAAATTGGGCTACTTGAGACTCATTCACCGCGGCTTGGCGAGCCAATGTGCCGCGCCTTGGAGCTGAAAAGTTTTGGCAACATTGACCATACCCTATGGAAGATTTAAGAAAAGTCGTCCACAGAGGGAGTATGTATTTCAAATGCAATTGGCTATGGCTAATTATTTTGAAACTCAAACTCTCCCTATAATTGCCTATATCTTCCATTCCACAACTAGAGAGAGAATTTAAAATGATGTTACCCAATTGTGTATTCTATTTAAAACCCATACTCCCTCTGTGGAAGACTAGCTAAATCTTCCACATGGGGGGAGTGTAGATTTCATATGGAACAGCCTAGTTGCACCATTAAGAAGGTTTCTCATCTCAGGATAGTGTCCCCACAAATTAAAGATTTCCAATGTAAAGGTCAGAAGCTCGGACCATGCTATCAGCAGATTGGTTAAGGGGGTACTACACCCCTGTCCAATTTTGTGCCTATTATTGCATTTTTCTCAAAAATTATAGCACATTAGTGACAAGTAAGATATGTATATTATAGGGGCAAGGACTACAACTACTGCACTGGAAATTTTATTTTGGCACAGACAGCAGTTGTGGAGTTGCAGTCAAAAATGAGGGAAAACCAGTATTTGATCAATAAATCAATAACTACTTGCCTTGAGTTGCTGAATTTTCAGAGCAATAGTTGCAGTCCTTGCCCCTACAACATGCATATCTAATTGTAACCAATGCGCTATATTTTTTGAGAAAAATGCAAAAATAGGCACAAAATTGGCCAGGGGTGTAGTACCCCCTTAAGTTATGCCTGGAATAAGCCAAATGACCAAAACTACATGCTTCAATTCTTACCAGTAGAACAATGTGTCCTGATGCGGTTTCTTCCACTTTAACATCTGGGATACCATGCTGAAAGGAGAAATAATAATATTAGCAAAATTGAAAGATATTTATGGAAATTTTTTTTTTAGCTAATGACTCAAAAAAAAATCACCAAAATCTGTAAATAAATTACTATTTTCCAAAACAGCTGATTTTACATGCATACAACAATTTCTGTCAAAAACCTCGAAAATGGAAAATATGGGTCAGTCCGGCGCGTAGAACAGGGTATTTTTGGCCGCTTCATGCTCAAATCGCTTCACTACAAAGCCGACGCAAAATATTTTTTAAAACTATTTTTCAAGAGGTTTTTAAAGAATAGTTTTCAAGAATTGTTTAATTACTTTAAATGTTGGGTTTATAGTAAAAAATTAGGAAAACTTGTGTGCTAGTTTGTAAGGCAAAAAAAAAAATTGTTTGTTTGTCCATAGAGGCTTATGAAACAGTTGGGTCGGTAGGTCGGATTTTTTTTTTTTTTTTTACAGATATTGCACTTGAAACTGACAATTTGAAGACTGGTAAATAAGTCAAAACACACAGCACTTTACTGGTTTAACTCTTGAGATGGTACTGCATGTTATACCGTTCATTTTCTTTACATTTTCTTTCTTTAAATTTATACTAACCACTGTTTTATAAGATGTCCCATTGATGCCAAAAAAAAAATCAATAATTCCAAAAAAAAAAAAAAAAAATCCCAAAAAAAAAAATAAATAAAAAAAAAAAAAAATTCTAAAAAAAAAAATTCTAAAAAAAAAAAAAAAAAAAGACACGGTCGGGACCAGCGTGCACGGTCGGTCGGACGTGGACAAACAATTTTTTTTTTTGCCTAATGTTTGAATATTTCTATGTTCCTGTGTACGATGCATTAGCCTCTAGGTATTCACCTTGTTCTTACAATTGCAATATAATTTAGTTGATTTTATGACAATTTTTAGCTCTTGACAAAAAAACCTACAGGCCCATATACATACTTCCGACTCAGATCATCAACAAACACAAAAACAAAGGAACAACAAACAAACATACAAATAAATATCAAACGTATGATGCAATTTTATCAGTTTCGCCGTCGAGCAATAATTAAAGGAGGAAATAGGAAAACCAGAGGTCCTGGGTTCAATTCCAGGGCGGGATCACTTTTCATATTTCCTCCTTTAATCATTGCTCGACGGCGAAACTGATAAAATTGCATCATAGTTTGCTTATTCCCGTCGAAAAAGCCACTGTTTTTCATGAAATATCAACCCTACCTTAATAAGGCTTTGCACAAATTCCTCTAAATCTAGTGTACCATACACATACTGCTTAGGGTGTACGCCACTCAGGGCACTCAGATCATCATCTCGTTTTCTCTTCCTTGGTACCGGAGACTGGGAAGCACCATTGGAGGGTGGCCTGGGGAGTTCCTGCAGATTAACAAAATGGATATATATATATATATATAAATTATTAATGGTATTATTTTGGTCTTGCTAATTAATTTGTTGAAATAAAAAGAATTTTGCATAAAGATATTTATAGATTGATACAAAAATCAAGTGACTATAATGGTGAGATTCTAAAAATTAATCCACAGGTGTGATTCTAAACATTTTGCCTCAACTCTTATCCTTTTTTCTGCAAATTGCAACCTTACAGTTTAATACCATTCTTGTTTTGTATTACGTGAATTAAAATGAAATCAGGTTTCAGTACCTTAGAAACGGACTACACTTTATACAACACTCTGTATGGCATCATCTCTCATCAAATAACCTTATTTAATGCTCTGCATGCTAGCCATGCGCCTCAATGGAAAAAGTTCAAGTTTTGAAATATTTTCTCAAAATATCAAGAGCTATCTTAAGAACTACTGAATCAATACTAGGCTTGTTTGTACTCATTTTAATGCATTTTCATGCTGATTCCAAATATGGTCATGAAAATTTACATTTCTGAAATTTTTGAATTTTAAAATTTTTTTGAAACTTGTCGTCTGCAGTCGACACCCGCGTGAAGAGAGTTAAGATCTCATTGTATCATGCTATATAAACGTAACACAAAAAGAAAGTCTGCACTTATTTAACCTGTCCTACACCAAAACCAGATTTTGATTGATAAGGTCGTCTGCAGAATCTTGTTAGCTCCAATTTAATACCAAATTTGCTACCAAACTCTCTAAATTGACAAAGATTGATACCAGTATATGAAATTTGGTGCATTTTTGTACAAGTTTGTCATAATTCACACAATAAGTCCTCCATAGAAGTTCACAGACAAAATGGTCAGTGGTGTTTCTTTCACTTTACCTTATTTTTGCTTCAAATGGACAGAAACTTTTCCTGACAGTTAACACACCCACACAGCCCCACCGTACACATGCACACACCCCCTCACCACAAATACACACCCCACACCCTTACTTTGCCTACCTCTAGTATAAACCTATTATCTCTTGCATTCAAGATCCCTGTGACTGTAGACACCAATACACCAGGCTTTACTTCTGTTGTGTCTAAGCACACTCACACACCCTACATATGCACACCCCCCCCTCAAACACACACCACACCCTTAGAACCTACCTCTAGTATAAACCTATTATCTCTTGCATTCAAGATCCCTGTGACTGTAGACACCAATACACCAGGCTTTACTTCTGTTGTGTCTAAGCACACTCACACACCCTACATATGCACACCCCCCTCACACACACACCACACCCTTAGAACCTACCTCTAGTATAAACCTATTATCTCTTGCATTCAAGATCCCTGTGACTGTAGACACCAATACACCAGGCTTTACTTCTGTTATGTCTAAGCACACTCACACACCCTACATATGCACACCCCCCTCACACACACACCACACCCTTAGAACCTACCTCTAGTATAAACCTATTATCTCTTGCATTCAAGATCCCTGTGACTGTAGACACCAATACACCAGGCTTTACTTCTGTTGTGTCTAAGCACACTCACACACCCTACATATGCACACATCCCCTCACACACACACCACACCCTTAGAACCTACCTCTAGTATAAACCTAATTTCTCTTGCATTCAAGATCCCTGTGACTGTAGACACCAATACACCAGGCTTTACTTCTGTTGTGTCTAAGCACACTCACACACCTAACATATGCACACCCCCCTCACACACACACCACACCCTTTGATTACCTACCTCTAGTATAAACCTATTATCTCTTGCATTCAAGATCCCTGTGACTGTAGACACTAATACACCAGGCTTTACTTCTGTTGTGTCTAAGCACCCGCACACACCTAACATATGCACACCCCCCTCACACACACCACACCCTTAGATTACCTACCTCTAGTATAAACCTATTATCTCTTGCATTTAGGATTCCTGTGACTGGAGACACCAATACACCAGGCTTTACTTCTGTTGGGTCTAAGCACACCCACACACCTAACATATGCACACACCCCTCACACACAACCTTAGATTGCCTACCTCTAGCATAAACCTATTGTCTCTTGCATTCAAGATTCCTGTGACTGTAGACACCAATACACCAGGCTTTACTTCTGTTGGGTCTAAGCACACCCGCACACACCCAACATATGCACACCCCCTCACACACACACCACACCCTTAGATTACCTACCTCGAGTATAAACCTATTGTCTCTTGCATTCAAGATCCCTGTGACTGTAGACACCAATACACCAGGCTTTACTTCTGTTGGGTCTAAGCACACCCCCACACACCTAACATATGCACACCCCCCTCACACACACCCACACCCTTAGATTACCTACCTCTAGTATAAACCTATTATCTCTTGCATTCAGGATTCCTGTGACTGTAGACACCAATATACCAGGCTTTACTTCTGTTGGGGCTAAGCTGTTTGCAAGCTAAATAAAGAATATCAAAGGGAAATTTTGGTTACAAATGAAATTAAATGGCATCGGCTAAACACAGAAATAGGTGGCATGTACTGGCATGGCGTGTCACCAGGGTTGCCAAAAGATTTCAGCCCGAATCGCGGGTCAAATAATCGAGAAAAAATTCTCTTTACCATTGGTTTCTATGGGGCAGGAAACTATCGGAAGTCGCGGGAGCCAATGTTGAAAAGTCTCCCAAATTTTTTCTTAACCATTGGTTTCTATGGGACAGGAAATTGTCAAAAGTCGCAGGAAAAATCTTCAAAAGTCGCCCAATTGGGCTATCAAATCGCGGGTTTGGCAACGCTGGGTGTCACTATACAAATGTGACAGTCTAGGACACAGTTCATGTACACCCAAGCACGTTGCAAACTGGGCGATCTGGGGGGCCATGGCCACCACACCGTAACTTTTTCCCCCACTTTTTGTAACTTTTGCCCCATTTTTGTAACTTCTGCAGCCCCACTTTCTTGCCCTTGCTCAACAGCTGTGTACACCTCTCTGGCAGTTCTTTATGACTGGAGGTTGTAGGGTTTCAGTTCTGAAAAAAATTAGCAATAAGATTTTTTTCAGCAGTGCAGGCTCATACATTCCAGTGGTTCAATAAACAAAAGTAGTTTTGAAACTTCCAACGGACACTAATGAAGATAAATTTTCATTTACCTTGCAAATATTTTCTGTACCGATCTGTTTTACTATCCTCAGGCAGAAGTGATATTTTTCCTTCTAAGCTACCATAAGTGTTTATTCTATTAGCTTTACCATGCACTGATTGCAAAGGTCAAATCTGACTAGGGAAATATATTCCAAACCATCAGTGTACAGCATGCCTTCATTTCCTTATCCAATCTACAATTAATACCCTCTGTAGTATTAGGGGTGGGCACACAAGGACTTTTTTCTGCAAACTTACACAGGAACCAGTTTTTCTATGGCCAAATGGCATCAGGAAAAAGAATCTGTCAAAAAAAATTTCACCAGATGAAGTCTTAGGTCGGGTTTTGGCGAAAATTCAAAATGGCCGCCAAAATAGGTGTTTTTTCAAGATTTTGCCACTTTCTGTATAGTTTTAGGCCAAATGCACCAAGTAATATGTCTTTATATATGTTTTTGAGACTGCTGATTCCAAATCTGCCATTAATATAATGGCCATATGAATATCTAGATGGCTAAAATTCAAAATGGCCGCCAAAATAGGTGTTTTTTAAGATTATGCCACTTTCTGTATAGTTTTAGGCCAAATGCACCAAGTAATATGTCTTTATATATGTTTTTGAGGCCGCTGATTCCAAATCGGCCATTAATATAATGGCCATATGATATCTAGATGGCTAAAATTCAAAATGACCGCCAAAATAGGTGTTTTTTCAAGATTATGCCACTTTTTGTATAGTTTTAGGCCAAAAGCACCAAGTAATATGTCTTTCTATATGTTTTTGACGCCGCTGATTCCATATCTGCCATTAATATAATGGTCATATGAATATCTAGATCAAAATATGGCAAAAATTTAAAATGGCCGCCAAGATCACCTTTTTTAAAGAATTTGCTGACAGGGACCCATTTATTTTGAGTAATAAAAATATGTCTTTTTAGGTGTTTTCATGTCGCAGACTATGAATCTCTACTCGATAATAATCAAATTTGATTAATCATTGTGGCAATAGCTGATAATATATTCATAATGGTACAAGAGGCACCATTATGACAAATGTACTGCACCAAGGTTTTTTAGTACGGACAACTGTATGTCAATTGTGTAATTTCAGGTTCACCATAGCAGCTCAAAAACAAACATGAAGCCACAATATCGCTATTTAAGTCTTGCTGGGTTAGCGGGTAGATCAGCCCTACAATGAGGAATGCAAGTTCAAGTCTATTGCTAATTTAAGAAATGGATGCTTGAATTGTGATCGGTAGAGTGATATTTCAGTGTCAAAGAGACAGTAGCCAATATTCGCAAATAATCAATGTCAGCCAAAAGAAGAAAGTGTTGCTAAGAGCCTACAGATGCAGGATGCCTTGAATCCAATAAACAAGTTGGTATACCCTGACTTCAATATTTTGTCAGAGTTGAGCACTTTGAATGCCTATACACTAGCAATTAGACTACAAGAAGCATGCCATTAAGTACTCCGAGCTCTGTTAAGCTGTGGTAAATCAAATCCAGATAGATGGTCATGTCTACCAGACTATGAAGTCAGTCTGGATGATCTAGCGGGCATCATATTTCACACAGTAAACATTGTCTTTGGTCAGGAGTTGGGAACAAGAAAATGTTGATTTTCAAAGTGACACTTTATTAACAGTGATGATGCAGAGCCTGAGCCAAACAGAGCTGATATTGCTTCCACTTCCAAACAACGGAGGTCAAATGGAGGTCTAACACATTTCCAAGTCGCTGAGCCATGAACCGCTACTTGGAGGACATTCTCAATCTCCAACACTCGCTCGATAGAGCAGACAATGTTGTCACCGCAGCAACGATACACAAAACCTGCTGGTCACAAGCTCAATGACATGATAGGTGAGTGACCACATGGTCGATGGGTCTAGGCCTAGCGTAGCAAGAAATACAATGACCACTGGCTATGTCGAAAATTCAAGGCTTACATCTGCAGTCTCTTGGCAACACCTTCCTCTCTCTCTCTCTCTATCTTTCTGATTCTCGCATTTTTCTCTAGCCCTTTCAGCGGATTCGGTTTTGGATGCTCCTTACATGACCATCGGATCCATGAGTTGGAAACAGTAACATTGAAAGTAGCTTTGTAAAAAGTATTCCCCGATGCAATTGTCCATGTAGATTTCGTCCTCTATAGTCATTTTTGACATCAAATTCTGCTTCTGTTTCTTTTAGTAGGTATCTGTTTTTGCACATATGTCCTAAGTATTTTCGTTCATATCCCAATTGAATTGCCCGACTTCATCAAACCAATCTTCAGATTTTTGAGTAGAGATTTGAATTGGTCATAGTCAGCGAGGACTCTTTTGCCCAGAGATTATGCTGTCATCAGACACTCTTCTTGATCCAGTCCTCTGTCATTTCACTTGCCTCAATTTGGCTGGCACCATTTGCTTATATTGTTCATTGTCTTTTTTAGCCCTTGGACACTGAAATATCATTCTACCAATCACAAAGGATCCATTTCTTAGATTTGCGAAAGACTTAACCATGCATTCCTTGCTGTAGAGCTGAACTACCCGGTGATCCAGCAACACTTTAGCGATATTATGGCTTCATATTTGCTTTTCCGCTGTTATATGGTGAGCTGTTATGAAGCTGAAATGACACAATTGACACCATATGCAGTAGCTTGCAGTCGTGTCTACCAATAATATAAAAAACAAATGCCTTGGTGCGGTACATTTAACATAATGGTGCCTCATGTACCATTATAAAATGTATTATCTGAGGTGATTATTGCCACTATTAATCATATCGCTTAATAGAGTAGAGATTCATAGTCTGCGAAATGAAAACACCTCAAAAGACACATTACTCAATGTATTAATATAAATGGCTCACTGTCCGCAGAAAGTCTTTTTTTAAAAGGTGATTTTGGCGGCCATTTTGAATTTTTACCATTATCTAACCTAAATATTCATTTTGCCATTATAGAAATGGTAGATTTGGAATTAGCAGCCTCAAAACATATAGGAAGACATATTACTTGGTGCTTTTGGCCTAAACCTATACAAAAAGTGGCAAAATCTTGAAAAAACACCTATTTTGGCGGCCATTTTGAATTTTAGCCATCTAGATATTCATATGGCCATTATATTAATGGCAGATATGGAATCAGCGGCCTCAAAAGCATATAGAAAGACATATTACTTGGTGCTTTTGGCCTAAAACTATACTAATAGTGGTAAAATCCCTAAAAAACACCTATTTTGGCGGCCATTTTGAATTTTCGCCAAAACCCGACCTAAGACTTCATCTAGTGAATTTTTTTTTTACAGATTCTTTTTCCTGATGAAATTTGGCCATACAAAAACTGCTTCCTGAACATTTTTTGGGTCAGTGCCCACCCCTAGTAGTATGTTCTATCTATATCTGTCCTACCAATTAGTCATTCCTACATTTATTTGTTCATTCATTCCTTCATTTGTTTAATTATTTCATTCTGTATCTTATTGTCCTACCTCTGGTGTAAGTTCAATTTTCTCTGAATGTCTCCTGATGGGTAGATTCAGTACTTCACCTCTATGGAATGACATGGGTGCTGGGTCCTAGGAATTAAATGACAGAATAGCAGGTCAAAGTTTGTAAGCGGTAGTTCATTTTTCCTAAAAATCCTAAACAAAACAACAGAAATAACAACATGTTTAAGTAGCAAATTCAATTAAGCTGCAAGATTAGAACAATGTTTTAAGAGATGTTTTTAAATGATTCTGAGAAAGAGAATCATTTTAAAATACCTAGACAAATCCAAACCTGCCAAAGAAAGGATAACATGACCTTAATCTCCCACACAGGAGGTGTGTGATTTCAAATGGAATCACTCATTCAGATAACCCCATTTGAAATCTACACCCCCTGTGTGGAAGATTAACGCCATGTCTTCAACTAGACTAATTCCAATCAGCCGTCTACACTTCGCATGTACTGTGTATGCTTCGTAGTGACGACTGATTATCTTACAGCCAATATCATGACGGACTTCTGAAAACTATTCAATGCGACTTTGCTTGTGCGCCAGTGCGCCGACTGACTAGCGGCGCCTGTGTACCGCGTCGCTGTGACAAGATCGCGCTCTGAACTTCTAAAAACAACAAACTCGGTCAAAAGGTCAATTTGGACACAACTGCGCATGCTCTATGCCACAGGAATCCTGTTGCAAAATCCGTCACTTTTTTTCCACGTCGTAGTTTTCTCAGTCGTCAATCCAGACGGTTGACGACTGAGGGCAGCAGTCTAGTCTTCAACTGGAATAGCCCAATACTGAGTTGATGGTGATGAGCATGGTAAACAAAAGTAAACTCAACCCAGAAAGTATCCAAACGATTATAGATGGTCAGATATATCGGGAACTGAAATATATAGCAAAAACCTATTTGATGTATATAAAGCGCAGCTTTCTCCTAGCTTTCTCCTGTGCATTTTGATACCTCTTTTGTTGCTCTACGATATCATTTGGTTGAGTTATGGGCACTTGAGTGGCTTCAAGGTGGATTTTGAAAGTCGCACTTAGCTCCTATTTAAGCCAAATGCGTTGTACTGTGACCAATAAATGACCATTGCTTTTGTCCGCCAAATTCAAATCGAGTATGTGTGTTGCGTGTTGCAAAGAGCCCTGACCTTAATCCACTAGAACACTTGTGGGATACTCTTAAGAGGAAAGCTAACAAGGTAATCAAGCCTGACACCACCTTAGAAGGTCTTCGGCGCATCCAGTGATGGTAGGCACACCAAGTATTGAGATGTCTCAGCAGAAAGAGTTCATGAGATAAGTCCGAGATAAGTAAAGGGTAGCAAGTATTGGAGTTGGAAGTCGAAGGAGTAAAATAAAGTAAAGTTCATGGTTAAGTAAATAAAGCACATCGGTGTCCTTTGTCTTGATTTTGTGTGTGTGTGTGTGTATGGGGGGGGGGGGGTTGTACACGACGAACGCATTTGGCTTGAATAGGAGGTAAGTGCAACTTTCCAAATCCGACTTGAAGCCACTCAAGCGGCCATAACTCGACTAAATGATATCGTAGAGCAACAAAAGAGGTATCAAAATGTGCAGGAGAAAGCTGCGCTTTATATACATTAAATAAATGTTTGCTATATATTTCATTTCCCGATATATCTGACCATCTATAATCGTTTCGATACTTTCTGGGTTGAGTTTATAAAAGCCTGTATTTTTATATTTTTTGTGACATATTTCTGTCGGTTAAATTAAGTGCAGAATCAAGTCACAACCAGTTGACTTCACCATCGATAGTGAACACTGGTAGCAGTGTTATAAAATTACTACTGCGAATGCAATTTGATGGCTAGCAATAATTCTGTAACTCGCTACGATTGCTAGTAAGCTACGATTGCTAGTAAGCTATTGGCATAAGCAAGAATGAAGACTGCAGACAGGGCAGTGGCATACCTAATGGGAGCAGGAGGCCCCCGATTTTGAATCGCTCCCCATAAGTTGACCATTTGTACGCTTCAATGAAGGATCCAAATTTAATACCCCATTTGACCCTGGTCAGCTAAACACATGTACTTACGGCTGCTTACTGTCACAAAGTTCTCAATGGTTAGGGTTAGGGTTTACTATTAGATGTAACTATTGATACTACTGGCTACTTACTGCTTCAATGACTAAATCAGTCCTTAATGGTTGTGATACTGGTGGCTTCTGGTATTTATTTGGCACTACCACATGAAGAGGCTATGTGGAGAAGAAGAAAATATAGGCACATTCTTAATTCATTTGCCACTGGGTGCTATCAGTCTGTTGAATATTGTAGCAATGAGGGGGTTAATAATAATGTACTTGATGTACAGGCTGTATCACAATGATACACATTTAAACAAACAAACATATTATATGCTCTTATAATAGAGTAGACTTCTCCGTAGTCCACTTGCCCATTGTGCATATTCTGGCTATTGCATTTAAGCTTAATTAATTTGTGCAAAATTGATAGATTTTCACATCTGATCTTTAGTTCAGTCACCGTACTCCCTCTGTTTGTTAGCTTCCCAAGTGGACTACTGACTTTGACTTGCGGTTAATATCTTTAACACAGGACTTTATGGAGAGTTAGGCCAATTTCTGGCCTAACTAAAATTGGTCATGATGTAATGCATCTTTAAATGAATCTGGCTTGTGATTGGTCCCCCAGATCTCATTATTGTTTAAATCCTCCGGGCACATGCCATTACCATTAACTATACATGGTACACAACTATCTATGGAATGCAGTGCTTTTGTGCTGGCGCGAAAGTTGGTGGATGAATGTACGCATCTAGCGCGTATTGTACCACCATCCTTAGTGCTTGTGGTTAGATTTGATTGATAAACAAGTATGATTGACAGTGTGTTTTAGAGAACGAAGTCCCAAGGCAAAGTTCTGCTTAAAAGTCAAAGTACATAGTCGAATTTTTTAATCGGGCCTTAGCGAATAAACTGGTGGATTCCAAAATCAGAATTGTTCAGTATTAAAGTGAGCCGTTATTCAAGATATGTTGCATTCAATAACATAAGTAATTACTTTTACTGTCACTAATTATATAAACTCTTTATGACCATTTTACTATTAATATACACATCAGTAAAATTTTGAGCTCCAACAGGATGCGTTCATCATTATTAATAATAACAAATTTTTATTTAAATCAAAATTCGACTATGGCATAGTCTAATATTAATAGAGAGACAAACCATGTAGTTTACCTTAAGATCTTTGATCATTTTGTTTGCCTGTGCATAACTCATGGCTGTGTCTATAGGGCAGTAACAAGCCTTCATACTCAATGGCTGGAATGGTGCTAATGCTTCCAAGTAGGGAAAACCAGGCTCTATGGAAAGAACACAATACAGACATGTATCAAAATATTGCATTAATCATCAGTGATGCAGGTCTTGAGATCAGCATAACTCATCACTGTATCTATGAGATACAACAAGCCTTCATACTCAATGACTGAAATAATGGTGCTAATGCTTCTAAGTAAGGAAAACCAGGCTCTATGGAAAGAAAACAATACAGACATGTATCAAAATATTGCATTAATCAGTGATGCAGGTCTTGAGATCAGCATAACTCATCACTGTATCTATGAGATACAACAAGCCTTCATACTCAATGACTGAAATAATGGTGCTAATGCTTCCAAGTAGGGAAAACCAGGCTCTATGGAAAGAAAACAATACAGACATGTATCAAAATATTGCATTAATCAGTGATGCAGGTCTTGAGATCAGCATAACTCATCACTGTATCTATGAGATACAACAAGCCTTCATACTCAATGGCTGGAATGGTGCTAATGCCTCCAAGTAAGGAAAGCCAGGCTCTGTGAAAAAACACAAGAAATACAGACACAATTTTTGCATTGATAAGGTCTTGAAAAACAAGGAGTTGCCCTTTTGGCTCCAAAATTTGTATGGTCGGTAGGTCGGATCATTATTCATTGTAAACATTTGAATTGAGGGGTATAAATATATGGGCATAAACGATTATTTAAACTACTTCAGTTAATGTTATGAGTATACCAAGTGTTAATTTCAGGATTATGTTGAATTTGGCATGAAAATTAAAAAGTTTATAATTCCTTAAAAATAACCTGAAAATCAAATATTTGGGTAGGAATTCTTTTGTACAATATTCAAAATGTCAGTGTGCATTTAATCTTCCAATTACATGTAACGCCATAAGGCCAAAAAAAAAATTGTTTGTTTGTCCACGTCCGGCCGACCCTGTACTCTGGTCCCGACCGTGTCTTTTTTTTTTTTTTTTTTTGATTTGAGTTGAATGTGCTAGTAAAAGGTTAGTATGAATTTAAAGAAAGAATATGTAAAGAAAATGAACAGTATAACATGCAGAACTATCTCAAGAGTTAAACCAGTAAAGTGCTGTATGTTTTGACTTATTTACCAGTCTTCAAATTGTCAGTTTCAAGTGCAATATCTGTAAAAAAAAAATTTAAAAAAATCCGACCTACCGACCCAACTGTTTCATAAGCCTCTATGGACAAACAAACATTTTTTTTTTTTTGCCTAATGTGAGATTTGCTCCACATCGACGCACTCAATTATTAGTTTGAATTTCTACTTTTTGTATGATTGTAATGCCAAATGGTGTACTCAAATACCATGTGAAAGACTAAGCCTGAAGTGCTTTAATTACAGTAAAATTTAAGTTTTATATTAAAACCGGAGATCTCCTGTTTTATTCAGAGTTCACAGATCGAGTGGTGGCTAAACACATCGCGTGTATGTGTATTATTGAATCACTGAATCAGTGACGTATAAACTGTGTGCATATTGATATTTGTCTTACATCTTGACGTATAAACTGTGTGCATATCTCTATTCGTCTTACGTCTTGTTTGTTCGTCCTAGCTGTGCATGTGTGAAGCTATGCCAATATTAATGATAATAATACGATCGGTGAGCACGCATTGTAGGCTCTGGGGTGAAATAGCAATTGTCTTTGTTTTCCCTCATTTGTTTGGTTCGAAATTAAAAAGGGGATAATGTGTTCAGTAAAAACCAACATTTAAATAGGAATCTTATTCTTTATGCAAATCACACATTATGGCTTTCATATGACTGTGTACTTTCTTACTCTATTATTACATTGTGAGCATTCAAATAATTTTGGGAAATTATGCAAATTAATACTTACCTATAAAGATGACGGTATTATTACTAGATTTGCCCCATAATTCAATGAAATGTACGGCATCACCGCATCTCAATGACGGATGACCAGCGAATACCACACACGGTGTCTTGAATTGACTGCTAAAATCACCTGTCATAAAGGAAAGCAAAATAATAATAATAATAAAATTGCAACTGGAATTGAGATACATTTTCAATGGTCTTAAAGACAAAATATTGTGTTATTTTTATGAAACAAATTTATAAAATGGTGGAAATAAATGACAATAATAACTTTGCACCATCTGTTTTACGGTCATTGTGTGAAATTGCCGGGGTTTGTGTTAGGCCTCGGCTATTGTTCTGATTTTTACCTCGGTCCAAAACAAACTCCTCCGATTTCCCGAAATGACCACAAAAGAGATAGCATGCAGTTATTATTGTCTGGTGCTTCTTAGTTTTGATAGAGCTTACAACTGTTCACGCTCAACCTTGCAGTTAGGCCAAAAAAAAAATTGTTTGTTTGTCCATAAAGGCTTATGAAACAGTTGGGTCGGTAGGTCGGATTTTTTTTAAATTTTTTTTTTACAGATATTGCACTTGAAACTGACAATTTGAAGACTGGTACTCTTGAGATGGTTCTGCATGGTATACTGTTCATTTTCTTTACATTTTCTTTCTTTAAATTTATACTAACCACTGTTTTATACGATGTCCCATCGATGCCAAAAAAAAAAAAAAAAAAAAAAAAAAAAAAAAAAGAAAAAAAAAAAAAAAAAAAAAAAAAAAAAAAAAAAAAAAAAAAAAAAAAAAAAAAAAAAAAAAAAAAAAAAAACGCGGTCGGGATCAGGGTACACGGTCGGTCGGACGTGGACAAACAAACAATCTTTTTTTTTTGGCCTTATAGATAAAAATAAAGCAATCAATTTATACTAACCATGTAATGAAGAGAAGTGTTCTAGCCTGCCATTCTTGATCAGCTCTGCATGAGGGAATGGTGGCTCAGGAAGATACACCCTGGACTGTTTGGGTGCACATAACCTGTTGCATAAGATTGCAAAAAATAAGTTATTTATTTATTTATTTATTACACTTTATCACTGGCAGTGTCCGAAATAAGGGAAATATGGAGGTTGTCCTGAGGACAACTAAAGCATACATTCTGCTTGTCCTCAAAACATTTCAGGTTGTCCCCAAAATGTGTCATATTTAAGAGGTAAAATATAGTGGTTGTCCAGAGGATAAGTACATATCTCAATATGGTTGTCCCCAGTGATTTTTGGACAAGAGGACAAGAGGATAAGTGCTTATTTCGAACACTGATCACTGGTATATACAATAATTATAATATAACATCAAAATATATTGCACATGAATATTCAAAAGTACATACAAAAAAAAGGAAGTATAGATAAAATTTTGCACCAGTGAAAGGCAAGGACTAACAGGTGCAAAGCACCTCTAGGACAGTCCCACCAAGGATCAAAACAATGAGGACACCCCCTCCCCCTCCCAAAATATTTGAAGAAAAAAAAAAAAAAAAAAAAAACCTACACAAGCCTACAACAACAGAACACTGGCAACATGTAACCCAAGAGCATGTGTTGTAAGGATCAAAACTCTCCTCTAGTTTGTTCTTGTACCACTCAGAGAGCTGGCTCTTAAAAGAGGACATGCTGACAGTGGATCTAATTGTAAAAGTTATCCCCATACTGGTATCATACTACAATCAAAATCTACTTCTCGGTCATTTGAGCTCACTCGGTATGCAAAGATATTTGCAATGGATTAAGCGTGACCATTTGAGAACTGACCAGTCATGGTCTTTGAATATGGTTGTTTTATTATTAAAACTTGTGAGTACAAAGTAATTAACAAGCTATAAGCTAGATATATTTTATATCAGTTTATCATATTTTTATATTCAACCTTTCATACACATGATAATCATATTTTTGGATTCTTTTTTTTGGAAATACACATGATAATTAAAAAAAATGTACAATCCTACATTACAATAACCCTTGCATGACTTAAGGCACCAGAAATAAATTGGTTTGATCTTTGGATCGACCGCCGATGCTGCTTTGATGCTTTTTATTAATGAACTAACAACTAATTAGTCAGAATTAATGCTTAATTTATATTGTTAATACAGGCAAAGATTCATATGTTATCACAATTAACAATAGTCATTTAATTGATTTCATTAATAATAATTATCGACCAAGCATCGATGGTTGATCGAAAGCTCAAACTAATTTGTTTCTGGCTTCAAGAGTTCTGCTGTCGCAGAACATCTTAAGAACACAGGTCACAAATTGGACTCCCCCAATATCAAGATTGTCAAGAAGGAAAGCAAGTTCCTAAATCGCAAGATAAAGGAGTCCATAGCCATCAGACAGGAAAAACAAGTCAAGCTCAACAGAGACGGGGGCCGGGATCTTCCAAGAATTTACGACTGTCTTCTAGAAACACCAAAATCATCCAAGTGTGAAGAAGACAGTCAGCCAGTCATTACTGCCTGAGGATGGTAACAGTTAGTTACCGAAAATATTAGCAGGTAAATATTTATTTATTTGCCTTCAGTTTCCGTTGAAAGTTTTAAAATTTTCTTGGTTAATTTGTTTCTATTGCCTAAAGAAATGGGTCAGTGTCTATCATTACCGTATTGGTCCGAGTATAGTCCCACCCGTTTTTTAGGTGAAAATGTTCACAATTGGGGGGTGGGATTATACTCGAATTTCAAAAAAAGTTAATGAATTTGAATGCATTTTGAATCATTAATGACATGAGTACAAATTATCAATTTTCATATTAAAAATACAAAACATCTTGAAATTTTTCTTTTTAGGTCAACCATGAATGATCCTAGCATCTAGGTCTAGGTCCAGGGACACTCCAAAACCAAAAAAAAAAACTTAAAAAAAAAAAAATGGGACTATACTCGAACGTGGGACTATACTCGGACAAATACGGTACTTACCATTCAGAGAAAATCTGTGCATATGCTAGTGAGCTATCAGCGACTGGTGAAATGAAATACATTGGTGTTTGCATCAGGCCTACAGAGTCCATGTATCCTGACAGACACTCAAATAAGTCATAAATGACACCAGATGGATAACAGGGAACTAATACACTGCCTCCATTCTTGATTGTTACGGCTGAAATAAAGAAACAATAGCTAGCAATAAATGAGTGAGAGTATGCCTACAGAGTCCATGACCCAGAGAGGCACTCAAATAAGTCATAAATGACGCCAGATGGATAGCAGGGAACTAACACACTGCCTCCATTCTTGATGGTGACGGCTGAAATATACAAGCAAAAATGTGACGTGTCATGTCAAAAGGAGACACTTTTGGGCAGGTTATCAATTCTGAGATTTTTACATATCTTAAATAAAGAGATATTTTGCTCCACAACGCCGTTTTCCCAAATAAAATAGGACATTCCTAAGCGAAGATATTGAGTTCGTAAGTTATGGTATTATAAAATTGGAAATTGAGATATCGGTCTTTAAAAATATTATTGACAATGATGAGAGTAGGAATTACCTTGAAAAATGTCTCAAAAAATACAAGATGCGGTTATATTCGGTCTGAAATTATCAGACAATATTTTTAACATTAATAACATTACAAATTCGCAACAGATTTCGGGCAGATTTTTGGCTATATCTCCATTTACGATCCTGCCCAAAAGTGTCTCCTTTTGACATGACACGTCACAAATATCTACGGGATTAAATAACCGATGCACAATCTCAGGGACTGCCTTTTGAGGAGTGCGAGAGCAATCTCTCTCTACTGCTCTCCTTAAATCTGATATAGGAGAGTGATTTGTAGTTCTCCAATAGTTGACCATTCTCTCCTTACATTCTATTGTAAATGCCCTAAACAGCTCTCCTTAAAAGCTCCAGAAGAGCTACTAAATGCTCTCCTGCAAATCCAAAAGGCAGTCCCTGCAATCTGAATGGTTTGTATATGTCACCACAAAGATAACAAGGAGCCTCCATTGTTCATGAATTAAAGACAACTCAAGAGTCACCAGAGTTGCATACATTGCATTATTCGGAAAACCTTGTAGTATTGCCACTTCTGACTTTCTTTCTTCTTCTTTTTCCCTTTCATATGAACACTTACTGAGATTACTACAGAATTCTCCCAGCATGCTATCTGGGTTGTGTGTTGGTGTTTGTGTTACTCCAGTAAGCAGTAAGATGTCTGGGTTCTTGAGAGGTTCTTGGCTGATGGGTGTCGAATGTGTGGTGAGAAATGACGACCCTGACATGTATACAATCTGAAAGGACAAAGAACGAAGAAGCAGTAAGATGTCTGGGTTCTTGAGAGGTTCTTGGCTGATGGGTGTTGAATGTGTGGTTAGAAATGATGACCCTGACATGTATACAATCTGAAAGAACGCAGAAAAGAGCCAACATGAGTATGATGGGAATTGCCACCCCAACCACAATCCTAATGCCTTTAATCACTTAATCTGAACCCTAATCCAAATAATTATGTAGTGACGAATGAAAGTCCAAGGAATGAACAACTGTATAGTGGTGGTCATCACCCCATCTATGATCCCAATCCCTTAATCCTAGCCCTAATATTAATCTTATCTAATCTGGAAGGCGAAATACAGATTATTTCACCATGCACCCTACAAACTTAATCACAATGTATGTTTTTGTTGTTGTTGCTCTACATGTAATAAGCAGTGCACATGGCAATAACCTGGCATATTTGACATCCATACACCCCCCTATGGAAGATGTGACCTTAATCTTAACCCAACCAGACCTCACTGAAGGTCACTATTAAAACCACTACTCGTGCATGCATTCCACGTGATGCGATGACACAATCAAGTCATATATATCCAGGGAAAACCCTGTCCGGCCCAGCGTAACCCCCGTGGCTAGAGGCTGGTGATCTTCTGCGTGGCATGGGAGAGGTCTGAGGTTCAAATCCCGGGGGGTACCAAGTGACTTATTTGTTCATCTTTTCTCCTTTGTCATTTCTTCTTTCCCTTCCGATAGCATAAAAACCATGGGATGGGTTAAGATTATATCTCCAACACAAGGGTGTAGATTGAAAATGGAGTCTACCATTGAGGTAACCCCATCTAGAATTCACACCCCCTATGTGGAAGATTAAGGTCACATCTTCCCATGCATGACAATTCAATATGGTGCTTGTATCTGCTAAACTTACCTTTTCAAACTGTGATTGTATGACCCAATTGCTGCTCCCAAGACAGAACCCTGAACTCATTGGGACCATAGTCAATGCACCGTACAAAGGCTGAAGAAAAGATTAAAAACAGTCATATTACAACACAAAAAGGCTGGTCAGCCTTAAACAGGCAGGAAAATCATAAAAAACTTCAGCACAGTGATTTAGAGTGTGCTTTATTATACGGCAACAATACGGCCTTACTCACTGTTGAAAATATAAAAAAGCATAAATGGAACATTGGGTATTTCAAGATGAAATTACTTTTACCGTATTTCTTCGAATAGTCGCCCCAGGGGGGGTTGCATTTTCCAAAAGGGGGTGTTTATTAGAGATCATTTTTAGAAAGATAATTCCTGTTAAAATCATTAGGTTAGCTTAAAACTCATGCTGAAATGACGAACTATGAACGTAGGAACAATGACATCTGGCTCACTTCTGGCTTTATGACCAGATTTTCGCCAATTACTAATGTCATTAGTGACAATGTGTGGTAAGCTTACTCCATAAGATAGCATCAGCATTTTTGAAACATCTTGGTAGAAAAAAGTAGTGAGGGCATTTAATTGAAGGGGGACACTATTCAAGGAAATACGGTAAGACAGTAAAATCCCGACTTAGCTTGCATCACTTCATAAATACATGCATCAATTACACAGTACTCAAAGAACATCAAACTGCATGTACATGTTGCTACGTCCATGTACCACATTGCAATTGTCTTGCTTATTTAGTTTGAAGAAATATATTGGAATTGTAGTTCACTCTCCTCTTCAAATGGGTTGGACATAACCGCATGGACACTACCATGTAGCCTCTAAGAACTATTTTGATTGTTTACAAAGAGGGATATATCATGTATTGAGGTAAGAATAATCCACAGGACTGAAGAAGATTTTAAGCTTAAATTGTGAAGAGGTCTAAAAGCTTTATTTTGATTGGTTACTCAAATGATTATATTATGTAATTAACCAATACAGAGTGTTGTAAAGAAAGGTGCCCATTGGGATAAATGCACTTTATTATGATAACCTACCAACTTTTCTCCAAAAGATGTTTTCTGAATCTTTGACATGCATGAGTTAATATCGTGTTTAGTGTAGCATTTCTTCCATGACGACAAGTAGAGGGCGTCTTTCAGTGATGCGGGAAGCAGCTTTAGGATATTAGGTTTCTTCCACTGGGTGGATTTCCGCCTCTTGGGAACTCTCTCCATGTATTCAACTAATTCCTCCATCATTTGCCTGAATGCAAGAAAAATACAAAGTTGTACTGTTGAAATCGACCCAACACTAACCTGTACTCTCTGTATAATAATCTTGTTTCCTGGTTTGGATGAGAAGTATATCGAGGGTTGCGAAGCAGAATGCCTTAACTCACAAAGGAAAGGCTTTTTGCCTCTCAACCCTCAACATACATGTAGTGGTCACTAAAAATGTTCTTCCTCATTGAAATGTTCAATCAGTGATTAGCTACAAACCATTCCAGATAAATACAGCAGATAAAAATATTATCAACTGCCAAAAAATATCCTCAACTGCCAAACGAAACCCAGTGTACGCAAAAAATCGTCCTGCTATGTCAGGCTGTGTGATTGAAATTTCTACTGTAAGTTTGTTTGTTGCTTACCTTCCTATCTGCAGTGTGGGTTCTGTAGCATATATTGTGCCTTTAAATCCAGAGTACTGTAAGAGAAATAAATCATGTCAGAATATCAAAAAATGAAACAAAGAAATAAACTAAGGACGTCATTGAAGGTAGGTGGTGTGATTTGATCATCATCTTAGGCCAAAAAAAAATATTGTTGTGTTGCCCTCAAGTGGGAAAATGTGAAATTTGAGTCGGACGGTCGGATTTCTCTCTTTTTTTTTTTTAAACCTTTAGTTTTTATAAATCCCCTCAAATATTAAATAATGCTTCTTCAATGAGAGGACATTTGTCAATTTTGCCTTCTGGATACCTGTTAGACATCAATTAAAGACTAGACTTTCAATAAAATATTAATTTTAAGTGAAAAACATTGAGTTTTTGAACAAATCTGTAAAAATCATCATTCAAAAAAAAAAAAAAGATTTAGGGTCGGACGGTTGAGGGCAACACAACAACTTTTTTTTTGGCCTTAAGGGGGTCCCATCACTCAAACTGTGTGCTGTTCCAGATGAAATCCATACATCCCCTAACTGAAGGCGTGATCTTAATCTTCCACGCAAGTTGTGTGAATTTCAAATGGGCCTACTGGAATGGGTGACTCCATTTGAAATCTACACTCCCTGCATGTGTGGGAGGTTAAGGTCATATCTTCCATAGGGGGTGTATGGAATTTAACTGGAATAGATTATATCTCTTTCTATTTCTAACTTTGCATAACACTGGCAAAGCAATTTGGATATAAGAAGCAACATTTTGAATCCCAGTGGCTCTAAAACCTACACCCTGTTCTGTTGTATGATTTTTTTAGGGGGGGGGATAACACATTCTATCTCCTTTTTGTCCATACAATGAAATGAAGAAACATGTCTCTACAAATCTTACACTTTGGTAGCAGATGGTTTGTCATTAGGCCAAAAAAAAAAAGGTTCGTCTCAAAGCTTGCTGCTGCTTGTAAAATCCCACGATTTGACAAAAAACAAATGCGAAATTGTTTTATTTCAAAAAAAAAAAAAAATTTTATAGTTTTTTCTAGAAAAAATCGGCGAAAATCAGACTTTTTTCTTAAAATACCATGAAAAAAGTCACGAATAAAAAAAAAAAAAATTAAAAAATCGCATTTCGCATTTGTTTTAAATTTCTCGTGAGCTTTGAGACAAACCTTTTTTTTTTTTGGCCTTAAAGACAGGCATGAGAATACATTTCAATGAAAAAGAAAGAAAATTCTGAAAAAAAGGAAAAAGTGTGTAAAATATGGAAAAATGCTCAAAACAGGCTAAAAAGAAATAAAAACACAGAAATTTGGGGAAAAAAATGGGATTCCTCATAAAAAGGAAAATTCTCATGCCTGTAAAAGGTACTATGTGATGTGACTTGTATGAATCATCAACTTAGTTATTCACAGCTGGGTCACTTGCCCTTTAATTATTTCCCCATCACAATGCACTCCAACTTCAGGGATTAATGCATTGTTCTGGTTAAAATATTAAAGGGCATCTGCATTGATTTTTCTGCCTCTGCAGGAGGTAGTATGCTTTGAAATTTACACCTAAAATGCTGCACATTGCGCGGCAAGTAGGCCGATTGTACACATTTATATTCTGACAAGTACTCTAATTTCCGCCCAATATCGAGAGCCCAATATATATCCCCCACCTCTTTGCGCCATACATAAATTCGCCTATCGCCATTTCCGAATGTTCAAAAGGTAATCACGCTTCCTCAGCATGTGCAATAAATTAGCATTAAAATTAATCTTATTCTATAGGGATTCTAGAAACACCTAGCACATGGCGCCAATGGTGCGGGTCTATCGAGCTCATGAATTATGCATTAGAATTTTTTTAAACTCATATGTTGTATAATTGAAGACCGAATTAAAAAGACAAGCTTGCGTATGCCGTCCTGTCAACCAGACCAAAAATGCCATACTGCGCAGGTCAGCGACCAATCTCGTAGCGCCTTTGTCATGACGTCAGACGCAAACTAGTATTTTTTTATTCGGTATTTAATTATGGATTGTAGCCTCATCACATCAGCAATATCGTAGAAATCAAGTCGGACAACCGTTATGCTGTGTGTGGCAATGGGAATACACATCAAACAATGTTTAATTTCATGATTACATGAAACCTGATTATCAATGGAAAAACTTTGGCTGGAGAAGTTGAAGCTGACGTTCATGGCGACACTTTGGATGTGATAATTTGACATCATGGATTGTTTTGTGCAAAATTGGAGGTATTTTTGCGGTGAGTCAGCAGACAGACTGACATGCAGGCTAGGCTCGACTAGGCCGCAATCATCGTGTAATAATAGTTCATACCCGCTGGACAGCAGGAAGAATGTTTATAACTTACATTTCAATACAATCATGTTACTTTTATCTTGAACTTGGAAGAAACTGATTTCAATAACAATTTCAATATTGCAAACTCATGACCATCAGTGACCATACATTACACTAAACAGTGAGATCCGTGCGGTTTATGACTAGAAAGTAGAATGGATTATTTATTTCTGTTCATCTTGATATCAACATTTAAATGGTAAGTTCATGAGTTTGACCTCAATTAAAATACAAAACAGCACCTGTGTCAAATCTACATTGTATGTCGCACAATTATGTGTTGTGCATGACTGAGTGCATGATGCTAGCATACATGTATGACTAGTCTAGGGCTAGGCCCGGGGCTAGCAAACTGATTTCAATAACAATTTCAATATTGCAAACTCATGACCATCAGTGACCATACATGACACTAAACAGTGAGATCCGTACGGTTTATGACTAGAAAGTAGAATGGATTATTAATTTCTGTTCATCTTGATATCAACATTTAAATGGTAAGTTCATGAGTTTGACCTCAATTAAAATACAAAACAGAACCCTACTACCTCCATGGTCAAATCTACATTGTATGTTGCACAGTTATGTGTAGTGCATGACTGAGTGCATGATGCTAGCATGACTAGTCTAGGGCTAGGCCCGGGGCTAGTCCTTTACTAGCCCTTGGCAGTTGGCAGTATCTGAATATACAGCGCTAGTCCAAATCTAAAAATATTTCTGCCAGTCCAAACTGAAAACCATCTGCGCTTAGTCCGAATTTGCAAAACATGGCGCTATTCCGAATCTGAATTTAGAAACACTGCGCTAGTCCGATATTCGGACTAGCGCCGTGTTTTTCAGATTCGACCAGCGCTGTGATTTTCAGATTCGACTACCGCTAGGTTTTCTGCAGTTTCGACTGACGGGTGTTTTCCAGACTCGGACTAGCGCAGTGTATTTCGGATTCGGACTAGGGGTGTGTCGGACTGTTAAAGTGTTTTCAGATTCAGACTAGCGGTGTGTCGGACTGTTGCAGTGGTGTTCAAATTTGCCAAATGCATCCATGGGTTTTATATCTTATTTTGTAGCCTATCTGAAAATTTTACTTTGCATAATTCTGTCTTGCATATATAAAATAAGGCCTACCTTGACAACATTGCATAACAAAAATAAAAGAAAGTTGTTGCCAACGACTTGGGTTCGCTCCATTTTGACAGGCCATATTTTGGTAACCGAATATCCGATTAAAATAAAATTTTCAGTCTTGTATTAGGAGAAAATGGACTCGCATATTTTAATCAGACAAAAATCTATATCCAATAGCGGTACTTTAAAGCTAGCATTATAAGTATCTCCTTAACTAAACAAAAGGTGTCCACTGGTATCTTGTAACCGAATATCCGATTAAAATAAAATTTTCAGTCTTGTATTAGGAGAAAATGGACTCGCATATTTTAATCAGACAAAAATCTATATCCAAGCATTATAAGTATCTCCTTAACTAAACAAAAGGTGTCCACTGGTATCTTGGAGGCATTGTCTTTTTTAAAGACATTTCTTGTTGTCCTTTGTACTACAACAAAATCGTATTCAGTCATTAGCCTCTATCTATTCAAGTAAGTCAACACATTCCTGGGTTTAGCCTATGCATAGCTCCATTGACCATAAACGGTCTATGATGGCTCACTATAACTCAATGCTCTTATTTTGAACAAAACAGAAACTGTTTTATGGTAGAATAAAGTTTAAATTCTTCAATGGTATGTGCATGCTGTGCTGTGCATGCTGTGCTGTGCATGCTGTGCTGTGCATGCTGTGCTGTGCTGTGCATGCTGTGCTGTGCATGCTGTGCTGTGCATGCTGTGCTGTGCTGTGCATGCTGTGCTGTGCATGCTGTGCTGTGCATGCTGTGCTGTGCATGCTGTGCTGTGCATGCTGTGCTGTGCATGCTGTGCTGTGCATGCGTGTAATAATAGTTCATACCCGCTGGACAGCAGGAAGAATGTTTATAACTTACATTTCAATACAATCATGTTACTTTTATCTTGAACTTGGAAGAAACTGATTTCAATAACAATTTCAATATTGCAAACTCATGACCATCAGTGACCATACATTACACTAAACAGTGAGATCCGTGCCGGTTTATGACTAGAAAGTAGAATGGATTATTTATTTCTGTTCATCTTGATATCAACATTTAAATGGTAAGTTCATGAGTTTGACCTCAATTAAAATACAAAACAGCACCTGTGTCAAATCTACATTGTATGTCGCACAATTATGTGTTGTGCATGACTGAGTGCATGATGCTAGCATACATGTATGACTAGTCTAGGGCTAGGCCCGGGGCTAGCAAACTGATTTCAATAACAATTTCAATATTGCAAACTCATGACCATCAGTGACCATACATGACACTAAACAGTGAGCTCCCTGCCAGTTTATGACTAGAAAGTAGAATGGATTATTAATTTCTGTTCATCTTGATATCAACATTTAAATGGTAAGTTCATGAGTTTGACCTCAATTAAAATACAAAACAGAACCCTACTACCTCCATGGTCAAATCTACATTGTATGTTGCACAGTTATGTGTAGTGCATGACTGAGTGCATGATGCTAGCATGACTAGTCTAGGGCTAGGCCCGGGGCTAGTCCTTTACTAGCCCTTGGCAGTTGGCAGTATCTGGAAAACACAGCGCTAGTCCAAATCTAAAAAACACTCTGCCAGTCCGAAACTGAAATCACTGCGCTAGTCCGAATTTGCAAAACATGGCGCTATTCAATCTGAATTTAGAAACACTGCGCTAGTCCGATATTCGGACTAGCGCCGTGTTTTCAGATTCGACCAGCGCTGTGATTTTCAGATTCGGACTACCGCTAGGTTTTCTGCAGTTTCGACTGACGGGTGTTTTCCAGACTCGACTAGCGCAGTGTATTTCGGATTCGGACTAGGGGTGTGTCGGACTGTTAAAGTGTTTTCAGATTCAGACTAGCGGTGTGTCGGACTGTTGCAGTGGTGTTCAAATTTGCCAAATGCATCCATGGGTTTTATATCTTATTTTGTAGCCTATCTGAAAATTTTACTTTGCATAATTCTGTCTTGCATATATAAAATAAGGCCTACCTTGACAACATTGCATAACAAAAATAAAAGAAAGTTGTTGCCAACGACTTGGGTTCGCTCCATTTTGACAGGCCATATTTTGGTAACCGAATATCCGATTAAAATAAAATTTTCAGTCTTGTATTAGGAGAAAATGGACTCGCATATTTTAATCAGACAAAAATCTATATCCAATAGCGGTACTTTAAAGCTAGCATTATAAGTATCTCCTTAACTAAACAAAAGGTGTCCACTGGTATCTTGGTAACCGAATATCCGATTAAAATAAAATTTTCAGTCTTGTATTAGGAGAAAATGGACTCGCATATTTTAATCAGACAAAAATCTATATCCAAGCATTATAAGTATCTCCTTAACTAAACAAAAGGTGTCCACTGGTATCTTGGAGGCATTGTCTTTTTTAAAGACATTTCTTGTTGTCCTTTGTACTACAACAAAATCGTATTCAGTCATTAGCCTCTATCTATTCAAGTAAGTCAACACATTCCTGGGTTTAGCCTATGCATAGCTCCATTGACCATAAACGGTCTATGATGGCTCACTATAACTCAATGCTCTTATTTTGAACAAAACAGAAACTGTTTTATGGTAGAATAAAGTTTAAATTCTTCAATGGTATGTGCATGCTGTGCTGTGCATGCTGTGCTGTGCATGCTGTGCTGTGCATGCTGTGCTGTGCTGTGCATGCTGTGCTGTGCATGCTGTGCTGTGCATGCTGTGCTGTGCTGTGCATGCTGTGCTGTGCATGCTGTGCTGTGCATGCTGTGCTGTGCATGCTGTGCTGTGCATGCTGTGCTGTGCATGCTGTGCTGTGCATGCTGTGCTGTGCATGCTGTGCTGTGCATGCTGTACAGACGACCGTGAATGCAGAAGTGATAAACAATCACGCTGTTGATGCTGATTGGCTGATCAACACTCATGACAACAAGACATTCATTTGACCCATTAGTCATCAGCCCATCAGCATGTCCCAGACTATGGAAGAATTATACAAATTTACTTAAGGGTACAAACCTCTGTAATGAATGGCAATGCCAGCATATTGTGATGGTTGGAGATGAGGATGACATCTACAGTAGACATGTCAACTATACCAATCTGTATATGTAGAAATATGCAAAGAATAGAAAAAAAAGTGGCTTAAAAGGGGGTACTACATCCCTGTCCAATTTTTTCATTTTTCTCAAAAATTATAGTGCATTGGTGACAAGTAAGATATGTATATTATAGGGGCAAGGACTACAACTACTGCACTGGAAATTTTATTTCAGCACAGACAGCAGTTGTGGAGTTGCAGTCAAAAATGAGGGAAAACCAGTATTTGATCAATAAATCAATAACTATTTGCCTTGAGTTGCTGAATTTTCAGAGCAATAGTTGTAGTCCTTGCCCCTACAAAATGCATATCTTAATTGTCACCAATGCGCTATAATTTTTGAGAAAAATGCAAAAATAGGCACAAAATTGACCAGGGGTGTAGTACCCCCTTAATGGAATCAAATTTGATACAAAAATAGGCAATTCCATTTAAACTCCACACTACCCTTGTGGAAGATGTTGGAAATATTTCCCACAAGGGCAGTACATGTACAAATTTCAATTGGAATTAGCACATTAACTACATGTACAGGGTGTCCCAAAAAAAGGAGGCCCCTCATTGCGCCCTCTTTTTCTCCTATTTCTGAAAAGTTGATTAAATGTATTTTGGTATGTAAAGAAACCTTTAATCGTTAGCTTTAATAAACCAAAACAATTATTTCAATCGGCTTACAACTTTTGAAGATATGCTCTTTTGAATAAAAGTACCCGTTTTTCACTCTGTCCACGGATAGCAAACAGAGTGGTTGGGATGGCGCATGCTGTGGAGTGGCCTGCACGATAACCAGACCTCTCACCACTTGATTTTTTCCTTTGTGGCAAAATCCAAGATCTTCGCAAAAGTATCCGGCGCATTCGCAAGTATCCGGCGCACAAGGATGGTCAGCTGATGGTACGCAATGCAATTGATGCAATTGATGCAATGATGACCAGGGCTGAAACCTGTATTCGCCAAGGAGGCAACAAGGTAGAGGGCAGAGCAGCACAGTAAACTCACTTCAGAAGAACCAAAGACAAACCAAACAGCCTTTTAGGGCTACCTTTTATCCTAAAAAGAGAAATGACTTATGTTGTTAAAAAAAAAAAGTAAGAAAGTAAGAAACATAATAAAACAAGAAGGCATAAAGAACCAAGAAGAAATAAGTAATTGCAAGTAAAGCAAAAGAAGTCCCATTCGGCATCCATTTTACCCACAAATTAATGACACTATTAACAAAATCCATTGCCCATAAACCCACCGGTAAAGCCCATTCCATAAATAAAGTTATTTTATAAAGTTATCATTGAGAAATGTTTGATATTCATGCATGGTATGTGTACTCCTTTTCAATCTTTGAAGTAGCCAAACCTTCTCCGTGGACAGAGTGAAAAACTGGTACATTTCTTAAAAAGAGCATATCTTCAAAAGTTGTGAGCCGATTGATATAATTGTTTTGGTTTATTAAAGCTAACGACTTAAGGTTTCTCTACATACCAAAAATATATTTGACCAACTTTTCAGAAATAGGAGAAAAAGAGGGCGCAATGAGGGGCCTCTTTTTTTGGGACACCCTGTATTTGAATTTCACCTTCTCTCTGTAAGCTAACATATGGAATCTTTCTAAGATGTATGAAATTCAAATGGAGCTGCCTAATGTACGGTACTCATTCGCTTTGAAATACATACTCCCCATATTTCCAACATATTCCACAGGGGTAGTGAAAACTTTGAAATGATGAAATACCCCAAATTAATCAGGATTCCTAATGTATGTGTAAAGGTTATCACCAATCACCAAATATTACCAGATCAGTTGGGTGGGGCAAGGGGCACAGTAAATTCACAGGTCTCTGTGCAAATGACAGACCTCTCTGTAAAATCACTTAACCCCAGTTTGTGATTTAGGGATTCAATCATGTTTCACTGTTGTTCATCACCGTTTAATAACAATGCTTCCGCATCGTTTGTGTGGTTTATTTCACGAGGGCAGCTTTAGATACTCTTTCACTTATTGCAAACAATCTCAGTCGCCTCCATTTTTAACATCATCCATTTATTTCCAATTGTAACAAATGATGTTTTCTACATCATCAGAACATTCTTAATCTAGGTTTTGAGTTAACTTGCTGCAGTGATTCACTGGTTTGGTATGCAAAACTGTGAATCCCAGTAGCCCATAGAACAGTATATGACTTTCTGGGTGGTACACCAAACTACCAAGTTTTGTATGCCACTTCAGCTTTTTGTATATACCATGCTGCACACCACAATCATCAAAATCCAGATTTTTGCAACTTTTTTTAAGTATCGTAGCCATGCAACCACTATGATACTTTTAAAAACAAGATGCAAAAAACTGAATTTTGGTGATTTTTTTACGACCCTCCGAATAAGCAAATTGTTGCACGGACCTTTAAGCTTACCTCTGGTACACAAACCTCTGGTTCGCTGTCAACAAACACTTGACCACCGCATTCCCTTAAATCCTGTCAAAAAAACAACAACAACACGTTGTCATTAACTAATGGTATGTACTACTAGAAGAACTTGCACTTTTGAGGACAACCTACATGTAAGCAGATATTCTGCTTGTCCTCAAAATATTTCAGTTGTCCCAAAAATTTGTGATTTTTTGGGGTGCAAAAAATAAATTTGTTTCATGTTTATTTGCTCTGGAAATCCTGTGAGCACTGACTCCCAAATTGACCATTCTGATCTGATCAACCTGACCAACACCACTCCACTGGTTTCCAGAGTCAAGATTCATCAACTCAAATTTTTCGGCCATAAACTGCGTCTTGCAGATGGTGAGCCTGTGAAAAAATATGAAACATGAAACCGGGACGGCCGTGCACACAGTACTTACAGTATGTCCAGCACCTCCTGGGAGATACTGAAGGGATCCTGCAGCCAAACTAAATTGTTTCGCTTCCCAAGATCGCAATAGTTGGAGAAAGCTTGTAGTCTGCTCCGCAGCCGACTGATGATGATGATGATGATGATGATGATCTGATCATGTGAATCTCAATCACTGGCACTATCAGTTAACTCAGTGAAATGATTAATTAAACCATTTAATTCAGAACTGAGCATGCTGGAGAAGCAGACATTATTTGCTGTCGTAGTGCACGTTAGTAACCATTGGTTACTGCTCCAAGCCTGGGCTCATACACCTGTTTTCCGAATTTTGATATGCCATAGGCATTTGTGTTGTGATCATTTCGATCAGTGGTTCGTAACAAAGAAAGCGTGATCCAGTTGACCTGGCAACGGTCATATTGTAACGTGCACTACGACAGCGAATAGCATATTTGTGTGCTAACAGTGATCTACACATCTTGGTGATAAAAAGACTTACCATTTAATCCATGACAAGTTCAAACATGACAAGTTCCAAATTTATGTCCAGTTTTATTATTTTTATAATTTATTTAAAATAGTGATTTTGGAGGTAAAATATCTGGTTGTCCATCGGACAAGTGCATGGCTCATCGTACTTGTCCACAGTGAGTTTTGGATACGGTACGGGGACAAACAGATTTGCTTATTTCGAACAATGAATACCAGTAACAACACACAAATATTCCTTTTGTATATATAAGTCAATGTAAGGTAACTTAAGAATAGCAATATGAAAACAAGAGAAACAATTCAAAAATTGAAAAGTGCGAAAAATTAATCACAAAAAATTCCACTTTCACAGTACTTGTACATAATTGAATCAAATATATATTTTCAATGAAAGAAGTTGTTATGATTATAAGCGTATCTTACCTGGCTGAGTGCTTTAGATGCTACATTGTCACTGGATTTCCATGTTGCAAGCTTTGACAACCTTGCACTGAAAGAAAACAAACATCAAGTAGTGTCAGTCATCCAATTGTTGAAATCACAAATTCAAGACTTCAAAATTATGCAAAATGGGACATTGGCCATTTTCAAACGTTAAGGCCACTGAAAATTGACAACCTACTTAAAAAGAAATCCGGTGTATATTTTTTGAAACTATGATCAAAAACTTCAACCTTATAATGTACCTTGGTACCAATGTGAGTGGTAGAAAATGCACGAGAGGAGACAAGTCTAGTGCATAGTCCAGCATTATGCTTGTTCCTGCCATCCCCACCCCACCTATCCCCTCCCTCCCCACCCTATGCCCAGACCACCAAGAATATCAACCTTACCTGGGTACCAATGTGAGTGGTAAGAAATGCATGAGAGGAGACATGTCCAGTACGTAGTCCAGCATGATGCTTGTTCCTGTCATCCCCACCCCAACCACCCCACCTATCACCTCCCCAGGGTGCGTGCAGCCACCTCTATTTCAAATTCAAGGACTTTTCAAGGACTTTCAAGTACCCAAAAATTAATTTTCAAGTACCCTTGAACGGAACGACCCAGAGATAGGTGTGTATAAAAATGTAGAAAAATACCCAGTGGTCTAGGGGCAGCAGCCCAGGGCATACCTGCCAACTTTTGAAAACTAGAAATAGGGAAACTTATGGCCGGAGTGAGCGTGGCTCACGATAATGGCCGGGGTCCAGGGGCTCACTTAAGGGCCCCCCCGTGGGGTCCATAGGGCGAAGCCCGGTGGGGGTTGAGGGAACGAAGCCCCGAAGCCAGATGGTTTCTGTACATTTAGCACCACAGGAAAGGCCATTTCAGAGGGTAAAAAGAACATTTCAAAGCTCCTGGCTTGTTCTACACTATTTAATAAAAAGTGCTTCCTTCTTCCAGAAAACAGGCTTTAAAGTTTTGAGTTTCCTATACTTTTATGCACAAGAGACCCTCTTAAAAAATGTTTTTTGGCTTTATTACATGACCAATATGGCTGATGTTGATGTGAAGCAGAAAAATAAAACAATAATTAACCATTTGTGCTTGCATCCACTACCACCCCCACCCCACACCACCCACCAACTGGCACCCCATCCTGGGCCAGATGGTCAATGTGCTATTTGGTTAAAATTTCAGGACCACAAACATTTTAGCATATTTAGCACCCCAAAAGAGACCATTTTTGACATAAAAACCTATTTCAGACTTTTTTTGAAAAATGCTTCCTTCATCCTAAAAACATGGTTTTAAATGTTTAGTTTCCTATACTTTTGTACATGAGAGACATTCTTCAAAGTGTTTTTTTGGCCTAATAACATGGCCTACATGATTGAAATTGATATATATAATAATGCGCAATACAAAAACAATGATTCATCAAATTTTTGACCCCACCCCTCTTCGGTATGTGGGAGGGGCCCCCACATGGGGGGTACTAATGAATGTGCATGAAGAATACATTGTATGATGAGAGTAATTTGTAAAATTCAGTATGTTAAACATACAGAGTGATGTCATTACAAATTGGGACTAAAATAGTAGGCCTATCCCAAAAGAAATACATAGGCCTACACACTCACTCACCCTCACCCCACCCCACCCCCATGTTCACAAGGACATCTACACAAAGCCAAAGGATACAGCTAAAAGGTTCATATCAAACCTTTGACCGAAGTTTGTTTCCATTTAGACTTAAACATGACTTGATATTAGAGTATAACATATAGGCCTATACAGCATCAGCATCATCAGTCCAGCATCATCTCAAACGTCATCGTTCATTAATACGCATTACATACTTCTTACTTGGGTAATATTCATTGAGGAAAAAGAGATGAGTTTTTGAACGCAAAACCGACACAATCATATAACATGCTGGTCCGATAATGGACTAAAATTTATCAATTTTGGGCATGAAAAGGTGTTCTCAATAAGATAAAAATTTGACCACATGCATGTTAAATGAGTACCTTTATCTAGTCGAGTCATCCAGTCAGGGTTCTAAGGAATTTTCATTTTAAAATTGGAAATATATGAGTCAAGAGAGAGTTAATATGTAGGCCCCTATATATAGCCTACATAAAATGAAAAATATATAGGCCTACAAGACAGATTTATTTCCAAACTTCTTTTCTTACTTATTTGTAACATAAATTTTTATTGTTTCAGCACATTTTTTCTTTAAGGACTTTCCATAAATTTCAAGGACTTTTCAACAAAATTCCAGGACTTTCAAGGCCTTGAAAAGGCATTTTGATTTTCAAGTACTTTCAAGCACTTTTTTGGCTTTTCAAGGTTCTGCACGCACCCTGCCTCCCCTTCCCACCCTAGGCACAGACCACCAAGAACTATCAACCTTACCTGGGTACCAATGTTAGTGGTAGAAAATGCATGAGAGGAGACAAGTCTAGAGCACAGTCCAGCATGATGCTTGTTCCCTTGAAGGTTAGCAGCAGACATGGTGCATTGGGGTTCTCTGATAAACAATACTGTTGACAAAATGACACAAAGAATACAAAAAAAGGAGAATCAAAAATCTTATCTCGTCCATATTGTCAACTAATATTTTGCGACATGGCAAGTCCTACAACTTCAGAACCGTTCGAAATTTGTAGTTACTATAAAACTGTCACTGTCTAAGTGTCTGAGCCTAGTAGTAACTAGTACTAGTTAGTAGATGTAGCTCGAGATACCCTAGCTATATACAGGTTTACGTTTTACACATACTACCTTGCTGTATTTCAGCTAGAGCACCATAGATAGAAAACCCTGATTTTTTTTTCTGAGAACAATTTACAAACAGGCTATCTTTTCATGACTTCAGTGACACAACCTCGATGGCCATAATTTTTATTCACCATGTCCATTGAAGTGAGAGAGAATTGAATACATGCATAATTTGGAGTTTTCTTATTACAAAACCACATTTTGACACTGACCTGACCGTTTCGTATGTCTTGGACGACATATTTCCTCAGAGGCAAGTATGACTCTGAGGAAGTATGCCGTCCAAGACATACGAAACTGTCAGGTCAGTGTCAAAAATTTGGTTTTGTAATAAGAAAACTCCAAATTATAATTATCTACAAACCTGATGAATCTCTTCACATGAATACATGCATGTTCGTCACAATCAGAAATTAACACAATAGAAATTAGCATCTCACGAAAACTGCGAATCTTTAGAAATAAGAAAACCCACTTTTTAAGTCTTTGTTTTTTCTTTTAGACGGTATGGGCTTGTGCCTGAGAAGATGCAACAACTGGCATTTTTGTGCTCAAGAATTCAAGAACACCACCACGCATGTGTATGATCTTTTTAGCTTACGTCTCATATCCTGCTATCGTTGAAACAAGAAAACCTCATCCCGAATTCACTCACCTTGGCTTGTGATCCTCAGTGTTCGATTTACCACCTGCATACCTGCGTATACATGTATGCAGGTAACTTTGATTCTGTGCAGGTAACTTTTCAAATGTACAGGCACAAGTGCATATAATTTTAGTACCGTAATAACTCGGGTATAAGCCCACCTTCGGCTATAAGCCCACCCCCTGTTTTTCAAACCATTCGGGGAACAAGGGTGCACTCGGGTACAAGCCCAGTAGTCATTTTGGCTTAGTTCTTAAATCATATCAATGCTTTTCTTTCTCATTTAAGACCAAATATTAAAAAAATATCAGTTAAAAATTAACATTCCATAGGCCAAAGATGATAGAAATTACTGATACATTGGGCATATACAAATGGGGAAGATTTTTCTTATTTTTAAATTCAACTACTAGCCCCTCCCCGGTTAAGCCCACCCCCATTTTTGAAGTGAAATTGCCCATCTAGGGGGGTGGGCTTATACCCGAGTGGTTACGGTAGTTATACAGTTGGAATCTAAAACATACAATGTGCCTCTAAATCAAAGAATTAATATAAATATCCCTTATAAAATGACACCAATTTTTATTTTTCATCTATAAAAAAGATGATTAGTTTCAAGGCACAAACTTCTTATTTTACATGGTTAAATTGTGTGAAAGTTACTTTCACTTTGTGCAGGTAGATCTATGTTACCTGCACAAATGCAAGTATCTTTTTTCTGGTAAATCGAACACTGCAGCCCTTCATTTTTAAGGAGCTCTATAGCTCCGGAGCTCTTCAGAGAGCTCCTGACAACATTTCAGGAGTGCTATTTATCAAGCTCCTGGTTTCTTGAAAATATCACGTTTTAAATGCTGGACATTGTAAATTGAGCTCCTTGTTGAGCTCCATAATAAAGTTGGGAGAGTGATTAATAGAGCTCCACCAGTTTATAGAAATGAAGGTCTGCACTGGTGATCCTACACCACCAGTTGAAATAAAATCAAAACTTCCCCAAAAAAGCTTTGTTAAATTCCTCAAAACAACATGTAGCTTCATTAATAAAAAATTGAAATCCTGTATTCAGACCCGTAAACGAAACTTTTGTTTGATAAACGTCAACAAAAAGTAATTTTTCTCACCTGCTATATCTAGCAAGCAGAATGCACATGGCAAAATGGTGGGTCTAAGAACTCCATCGCGCATGCGTATGGCTCTTGAAATGGGTCACGAGTGATGAAATTAGTTCATTCATAAAATTAGTCTCGGGCCAGACTGTAGGCCTATGGCTATCACGTGTTTGTTAGGATCGACGAGCGTCAGACTGACACAAACTGGCTGTGAAGGAGACTATCATAAAATACAATGTGACGTCCACGTTGGAACAATTGGAGTACAGAAGAAATATTCATTAACAGGACTGAAGCAATGTGGCCATTTCTATTTTTGTACCTAGTTCCAGTAACTGTAACCATAGACTCTATGGTTACAGCACTCTATTGATATCTGTTCCACAAATAAGAAACATCACAATATGTGGGCTCATTTTGGGCTCCAAGGATGTAGCCGAGGAACTCTCTCAAGGTCAGTTTTGGCCTGCATGGATGATTTTAATCCCATTGTACCAGAGTTTGGGCATATTTCTTGATGCTTGAAGTTTGGATTTCTTAAACGTACAGTGCATCCCTGTACATGTATCGCTGCAAGACTTCAGGTCCGTAGATATGTCATAAATGTTTATGATAAAGACTGAAGTATTGCTGGCAAGACTATTTTTGTACGGGGCATTTTGCTGCAGACTAAGGCCCTTTACAATTGATTCTTAGTCTGTTTCCCGCCCGCGTCCAAAATAGAGAATTGCAAAATATTTAATTATTTAATTTTTATTTTGGATTTTCTCTTTTAAAATGATTTTAATGACTTTCATTTGCTACTTTCTGACTTTGCTCATATCAACTATAATGATAATAAACAAAGACAAAACTGTACTTATGTTACTAAAATCAAACATAGTTGTAAAATAATTAAATGCGTGTTTCTTGTCAAAACGGGTTGATGTAGGTCGCGACCACTTGTTTTAAAATAAAGAAAGTAATAGATAATTAACAATTAAAAGTCACCTCATCCTTTGTTTTCAACCATGAAACAGGAAACTAAGAATCAATTGTGAAGGGCCTAACGGAATTGTTTGGCTTGCCCCCAAGATCGCAATAGTTGGAGAAAGCTTGTAGTCACCTGTTCTGCAGCCGACTGATGGTGATTGATGATGATGGCCGGGCATTTTACGACACAGAGACTAAATTCATCCAAAGGTAAACAAAGGGTTGGGGATCACATTTTTAACTATCACTAAAATGTTTCGGAGTTCAGTTGAGGTCCGCTAAAAGTAGACCATTTCGAGGGCTGTATTTGGTGCACATGAGTGAAAACCGACAAACATTCGCTGGTGAATTATAGCGACGCTCATGACGCTGTACTAACTGTCAATCATGACTGTAGCAGGGATGGAATTTCGTAAAGTGCCACAGGGGTCCAAGTGGATTCTCGCAAGCAGTGTTTACTCTCTCTGGAAATTGGTTGCGCCAAATGAAACATTTTCTTCCCAAATTGGCCCAATTTTGGCTCAGTAATTCCTCATTGACTAATTGTAATACAGCATTGCAAATTTGTGTGCGCCAAAAATAATTTTCACATGGCCAAAATTGAGACATACTGCCTCTGAGTAAACACTGCTCGCAAGAGAGTTTTGCGAGAGTCCATGGATTCCCGTAATTGGATTCTTGTTGTACAATCTTGCGGGAGTCCAAAAGGTACATGTATTATATGTAGGCCTACGTAAAATGCATTCAAACTAACTAACAAATAAACTACATGTAACATAGTAACAAAAGTTTTTAATATGTGTCATCATACTCTCACTTTCATATATATGTCATTGCATCTTTGGCAACTTTTCCTTTATATTTTGCAGGCTTTGAGTTTTAAGGTGCGTTGAACTTAAATGTAAGTTCGCTGAGCCGATCACTTCCAGCGCAAGTCCACATGGACTCTCGCAATAGGACTTTTACGGGAGTCTCTGCGAGAGTCGACTCTTGGACTCCCGCCGAAATTCCACCCTGCTGTAGTACAGTAAACAGCTGTTCACGGAAGAACGGCTGTATACAAGTAGACATACTCTGGGTGCACATTACAGTAAATTAATTACCGTAACCACCCGGGTATAAGGCCACCTTCAGGTATAAGCCCACCCCCATTTTGAAGTGAAATCTGCCATCTAGGGGGTGGGCTTATACCCGAGTGGTTATGGTAATGCGAAAATTTGTAAACCTGTAATTTCGGAAAGATTTCTCGGGGTACCCGTGCAAATGTGTATGCTTTGATGCAAGGGTGACGAATTTTGATGCAACTTGAATGACTTTTGTTTTGCTCGGGTTTTGCTTCAAGTTTACAGCCTAAATTGGGAGACTCGTACCTAATTTTTCAACACTGTCAATACATATTAGCGATTTAAACTTACCAATTTCATCTTGACTTGTTCCAAAGAGTTTTTCTCGACTAAAACCTGTAAAATCTAAACCATTTCAGCTCACTGTTCAGTCCAAATAGCAAAATTTCTGGATGCATATTACACACAGCCCGTAGGCCATTAGGGGCTGTGCAATGAGCCTGGAATGTTGGAGAGAGGGTAAAATTGGAGAGGGTAAAATTGGGGGGGGAGCAAGAAATTTTGGCGAGCCGAAAGAGGGGGGGGCAAGCAATTTTTGGCAAGCCGAGAGGGGGGTAAGCGATTTTTGGCACACATTCATGCGGCGCCTGTATAACCCTGGGGGGGCACTCCAAATCTGGAGGTGATGCGTATGTAGGGTTGTTAAGACCCCCTTTTTCAGAGTCGCTGTCACCCAAAGACCCCATATTTTTTTACGAACACATGTTCATATCAAAACGTTAGGGTACCCTAAGTGCCATTGACCATTTTCTTATTTCATTCCATTACAACCATCCATTGACATAAACAAAAATCAGACATTTTTTCAAAACATTTGTATTACTAAAATCATAACTTTGAAATTATTAGTCCTATATCATGCTTCTTTACACCAAAACAAACATGAGAATATCCTGCAATTTATGATCGTATCGACAATAATGTAGATGATATTGTTTACTCGCAAATAATTTTTATTCACCTTCACCTATGCATTAATATTGCTTCATTCTCTGCCTGCAATCCGCGTTTTTCAGCTTTTTTCACTGCTTTTCTATGTATTTTGACCATTTGTCTCAAAGCCTTTCAACGTCATGACACCATTTGTATACCTGCTTCCTGGTATCCAATTGGAGCTTGGGATGTTTCCAAGCTTATCATCTAAGAAAGAATCTGATTTGCCAAGTATCTCACTCGCAAACAGCGGAAAAACTAAAAAACTAGTATTGAACTTTTAATACAGCAACCCCCAAATCACCTCTGCGTGAACCAGATACCACTGGTCTTTCCGCACTCTGTACACAATACGTGCAGTGAGGCGGTTGGTATAGTGAGGTTTCAAAAGGTTAAGACTGGTAACATGAGCCTGCACAGAACGATATGCACAGATCTCGTTTGACCTTCTGATCCCTATAAAGAGTGTTGGAAATAAGTAATAAGTCGCAGTTTGTAAAGGGTCTATCACAGCCAAAACGTTTTGATATGCTGTCACCCGAAGACCCCCTATTTTTTTTTATCTGTCACCCAAAGACCCTTATTGTTCAATTTTAACAGCAACTTTCATTTATCACTGATTTTGTCACTTATTTTGAAAAAACAAAGAAATTTGAAGCCATTTAGAAGTAGAAATTCGATTTTCGAGGTTTCTGTTGCGCTGTTTCGGCTCTGGGTCATGGTTCTCACCCAATGACCCCATATTTTTACATTTTGCTCTTACCGAATGCCAAAAATCATGCTCTCACCCAATGACCCTATATTTTGTACATTTTGCTCTCACCGAATGCCCCTTAGTGCGAAAGCGCCAGCCCTACACCTCATATCCATTGAAGTGCCCCCCCCCCGGGTCCCAGGGAAAATAAAACGCTCTAAAAAGTAGGAAAACAGTCCCGGGGGAGGCACTCCCTATCTGAAATGGCAGGGATGTGCCTCGGCCATGTTAAAAGTAGGGGGCATTCAGGTCAAATGTAATTACAAAAATATGGGGTCATTCAGTACACAACCTGAATAAAAATGGGGTTATTTGGTATGAAACTTTGGAAAAAGGATGGTCATTGGGGTAACAAAAAGTAAAATGGGAGTCATTGAGTACAGGATTGCCAAAAGAGTATCATAAAAGTACACATAAATAAGTGCCAAACTGCGTAAAAACAACTTGGCCACCTTGGAAATGTGAAAAATCTCATTATTTCTGGAGGAGAACACAAATACCACCTAAATTTGGGAATTAAAGGGGGGGGGGTCATTGGGTATAGCAGGAAATAGAAAAAGGGGGTCATTGAGTACATGAATTTTTTTAAAGGGGGTCATTGGGTAATAGGTAGGACCATAACACAAACAAGGGGGTCATTGGGTACAAGCCGGTTCAGGGCCGGATTTAGGCCTACCTTTTTGGGGGCCCTGGGCCAGACCAAAATTTGGAGGCCCCCAAACGCACCGTGGAAGGCATGTGCACTCAAGTAGCCAAGTTTTTAGATTCTACTAGGACATTTACGCGCGAAGCGCGCGAAAAAATTTAAATTTTAGACTATTTTTTTCCCAAATTGAAGCTGAATTTTGCTAAATAACAGGCCAGTGCGCGCGAAGCGCGCAAAATTTTGCAATTTTTGTACCCTATTTTGGCCCAAAACATGGTGTTTTTCGGCTAAAATGGAAGATGCACACTGCACAGAGCAATTTTGGGGGCCCCCAAAATTTGGGGGCCCTGGGCCCGGGCCCATTTGGCCCTATGGTAAATCCGGCCCTGAGCCGGTTTGAAAAAGGGGGTCTATCCCGAGGCACATGATGCATATCTGTCATGGAAGTGCCCCCCCCCCCGGGAAAACAGTACCGGTACGGAAACGCCACATTTTCCTGCTCGCTGCGCTAGACCATTTGAGGTTTGTAAATTGGGATCCCAAAAATTTGGCATGCACAAGGGGGGGGCAAAGAATTTTGGCGGGCCGACAGGGGGGCAAGCAATTTTGGCGGGCCGAGAGGGGGGGGCACAAGCAATTTTGGCGAACCGTTTGAAATTTTACCCCCAGGGGAGCTCATAATTATTGCACAGCCCTTTAGGGCTATCATTTTCTTCGGAAGGGGGTGGGTCATGAATATACGGGGGGTGCCATAGAATTTTTAGACCAAATATATGGGGGTTATAATTTTTGAACACCCAAAATAGGGGTTATAGAATTATTAAGGGCTGGTGACTCAACATTTTTGCGTGCTACACGTGTGACACACGCCATTCTATTAATTTAACAATCAAAATGTGCGCACAATCTGTCATTATATAATACAAAATTTGTGTGCACTCCATCGCCTTCTTTACACACACGGTCAAAAAAATTTGTGACTTCCCCCCAAAAAAAATTTTTTACCCCAAAATGTCAAATAACCATACAACTTCAAAAGAATGGACTCATTGCAACCTTTTGCTCTGAATAATATAATAGATAGAGGGCATATAACTTATGAATCGGAGGTCTGTGAACAAAAATATTCTATCATGTACCGGCGGTACCATATTGAAGTAAAATTTGGGTCAAAACGTATTTTTCATGATTTTTATCATTAAAAAAAATCAAAATTGCCAATTTTTACGCTATTTATTTATTTATTTATTTGAGAAGAAATATATAGGCCCTGCTTGTTTTTGGCTACAAATGACACCTTTAAGCTCAAAATGGGCATTTTTAAATACATTTATATATTTTTTGTTGCCCCCCCCCCCCGCTAAAACTATGAAAGAGAAAATCTGGAGGGCAAAGAAAAAGGGGCAAGGAGCCCCTTTCCCATCAAAATTCACCCCGATCATGGGCCAAAATCAGCCAAAATAGTGTAAAATACAACTTCATTGAGTTTTTGCCCGCTGCAAAATTGACGGTCACAATTAAAGCATTTCTGTACTGTTTTCCTAAGCATTTTTAGAGCGTTTTATTCAAAAGGCGCCCCATGAATGTGTGCCAAAAATTGCTACCCCCCTTTTGGCTCTCCAAAATTTCTTGACCCCTAATTTTACCCTCCCCTAAGGCTCATAATTATTGCACAGCCCTAGTGACCTTTGAGTGTTACTTGGGTACAAAACTCATACTGTCACCCGGGGGGCACTACAATTTGAAATGGATATACTAGTAGGTGTAGGGCTGGCACTTTCGCACTAAGGGGCATTCGGTGAGAGCAAAATGTAAAAAATATGGGGTCATTGGGTGAGAACATGACCCTTTTTTAAATGGAATCTTTGGGTGAGAGCCGAATTAACAGCGCCACAGAAACCTCGAAAATCGAATTTCTAGTTCTAAATTACTTCAAATTTCTTTGTTTTCTCAAAATAAGTAACAAAATCTGTGATAAATGAAAGTTACTGTTAAAATTGAAGTAGAAGGGTCTTTGGGTTACAGATCAAATGAAAAAATAGGGGGTCTTCGCGTGACAGAACATGTGTTCGTAAAAAAATATGGGGTCTTTGGGTCAGGACAGCGACGCTGAAACAGGGGGTCTTAACAGCCCTACATATGCGTCACCTCCAAAGTTGGAGTGCCCCCCCGGACGCTTAATTTCTTTCTGCAACCATAATGGGCCGCAATATATCACTAACCGCATAGTCCGAGGCAAGGTTCATTATTGTCAGGGTTAGGGTCTTATGGTTAGGGTTAGGGTACGGGTTAGGGGTTAGGGGTTAGGGTTAGGGTTTAGGGTTAGGGTTAGGGTTAGGGTTTAGGGTTAGGGTTAGTGTTAGGGTTAGGGTTTAGGGTAAGGGTTAGGGTAAGGGTAAGGGTTAGGGTTAGGGATTAGGGTTAGGGTTAGGGTTAGGATTATATACGTATTTATTAGTACTAATATACTAGTAATAGTATATTGTGTGTATGCACTTTATTCCGTAATCAATAAGTATCATAAACAAACACCTTTCTGAGCTTTTCTGGCACAACGAATCATAGCACAGTCGTGTAGGCATTAGACTATGGATACATAGATTGTGGGTTCGAAACCCCAGGTAAACCGTTGTAGAATTTTAATTCTATCGATTGCTTTTTATTTTATTAAGTAAGAGGAAATAATAATGGTAATAAACTCGTGTTATATCTAGCCTCATAGGCCTATAATTACATGTATGTACTATGTATTATCGCATTGCGGCCCATTATGGTTGCAGAAAGAAATAACGCCCCCGGACTGCCACATCTAAAAGGTTTAACTTTTAAGCTATGCTAGTTGAATGAAGGTTATAACTTTGCCATTACACACAAAGAATAAATGCGACCACTCATGATTGTATTTATTTTCCTCTAGTTTATTAGTCAACAGTAGGCCTATTGTCCTTTTCCAATTGTACACAAATATCACATAATGCATAAAATGAACTTGTTTTACATATTATCTGAAATCAGGTCATATCTGTATTAGTTGCTCTGTGAGTTGCCCTATATATAGACATGATATTTGACAATTTCTGCCTTTTAAAATTTTTTAGCTTGTATAGGTCAGGTGAACATGTTAGTAAGGGGCTGTGCAATAATTATGAGCCCTGGGGAGGATAAAATGGGGGGGGTAAGAAATTTTTGGCGAGCCAAAAGGGGGGGCAAACAATTTTTGGCAAGCGATTTTGGGCACATATTCTTGGGGCGCCTTTTAAATAAAACACTCTAAAAAGGCTTAGGAAAACCATACGGAAGCGCTTCAATATGCAAATTTTCCTGCTACGTTCGCAACATGTATATAGACCATTTAATGTTTGCAAATTGGGATCCCAAAAATCGGGCATGTGCAAGGGGGGGGGGCAAAGTTTTTTTGGCGGGCGGAGGGAGGGGCAAGTGATTTTTGGCGAGCCGTTTGGAAATTTTACGGGGGAGGGGGATGATAATTATTGCACAGCCCCTAAATGCCAATTAAAATAATTATGTGCCCAAAGGAGTCCATGGGGTGGGTGGGGTGGGGCAGGGACAGACTTAGGTTTCAGTTTTCTACTGGCCCTCCGGGCCAGTGAAACGGCAAATCTACTGGCCCTGCAATAAATTTACTGGCCCAACTTTTTCAATATGTTCTACTGCAAAAAGTGCAAATAAAGAAGCAGTTGTGAACACCCCCCTCGCCAAATGCCAAAAAACAAAGTCCCCTATTATGACCCAAAAGTCCCATTCACGAGCGTAGCAAGCGAAAAATAGAGGTTTTCAGTCCTTGTCGGTCAAAAAAGGTCCAAATTTTGAACAAAAGTCCACTTTTTAAAAATCCTGGTTACGGGCCTGCACGTTCCAATGCGACTTTTAAAAGTTAGAGACTATACCAATTACCAAACTTGACACATGTTACTTGTGTGTTAACATTATTTTATTCTGTGCCACCATGGACCCTAAAAAATCTTTTTCCAGGATGGTGCCACCTTAATTCAAGCAAACCTGAACATTTTAATTTGAGCGTACTCAATATAGAGAGACTAGTCACTAACACAAGTTCAGTCAGTAGTCCTTCCTTAATCTATAGTTCCAAAAGTTCACAAAAGAAAAGGTTCAAGTATGCGGTATTTGCGATATCGCTATCATCATCAGATAGAGCATGAAAGAGCTTGGAAATAGTATGTAGGCCTATCGCCGTAAAAAGCGGCCGTATATTTCCAACTTGCTTGCAACGCAAGGATAAGAATAAATAGAAAAAAAATCATTAAATATAAATTACACACTGGTGACAAGTGGAGCAGAAACTGTGTCCAATTGTGTCCATCACTGATTATATCTTGCCTCATATGAGTTATATAAGGATCAAAAATCTAGTGGCCCGCCGGGCCAGCATTGTTGGAAGTTTACTGGCCCGAAGCAAAATCAACTGGCCCCGGGCCACCGGGCCACTGCTTAAATCCGTCCCTGGGGTGGGGGTCACAAGGGGGTACGTAATGGTAGGCCTATAAGAATTTGAAACTACAGTGTTATGGATATCACGTGAGCATTTGACTAATATTTCAATAAGGCCGTATAAAATTTATGTTTTGGTTCTCGACTTCTCTCTTCTCAATTTCTGGGATTTGTCAGATTTTTTTTATTTATTTTTTAGATTTGTCACTTTTTTTCGACTTTTTTTTGTGGAATAATTTAGGAAATTTCAATACAAGTCATACAAAGTTTATTAGAAAACAAGGATCACTTCCAAGTCTTTTTATGGTACTCTAGGGGGTTTATTTGATAAAAAAGGGGCCTCATCATTCCTCGAGCACTGTTGGAAAAGACCTAAAACTACTGACAATGCTCATTTTATATTGGATTGAAAAAAAACCTCCCTCCCTCATCCATTCATGAAAATCTTCTGAACGAGAACCAAAGCGTTAATTTTATACGGCCTAATTGAACAATTTATTCTGTTGTTTTCTTCAAAATCTCAAATTTGTCACAACTACAGCTAAAGACTTGATTTTTTAAGGTACGTTTGGTTACTACATATTTACAATCGTGTAAAAAAAAATCAGAATTTTGAAAAATATTGAGGGTGTCGTCCTCAGCAAATGTTATACAATATGGCTTTAGCAGTCAGCTACCTGCACAACCGATTCTTTTGTTCTGCAAGGCTTACTCAGTCATTTAATGAGGCAATACAAACGATCGAAATTGGTGTTGAAATGAGCAAAATTTTGAGTTACACCTTTTCAGTGTAAAAAATTTTTCTCAGCCAAATGAAAAGCAATAATTTTCATTTTTTCAGTAAATGGCTGGAAAAACTATAATGCTTGATACTGATTTTTTTTTTAAATCCTGGTGTTAAACTTAGGCCTGAAATTCAGTCATTTAGTGTAAGATATTCGATTTTTATAGGCTTCAGCTCGGCCCGCGAGCTTTTTCTTGGATCAACCTTTTAGCTTTTCAAAGTAATATAGTTCGCTAATGAAGGATTTTCCCCAACTTTCTAAAGCACATCACCGTGAGCTATATATCATAGTTTTGTCAGAATTTCCGTTTTGATTTCACCATCTTTCACTGTCGGCTGAAAAAATTTCTAAATCAACACGTGAAATCTAAAGGCTAGTACTAGCATTGTGGATCGATATCCCTGGGTTTAATAGGAATACCGGCATGGCTATAGTGTTGCCAGAACTTCAATATAGCAAAGAAATTCCCAGACCTATAGCGCTCCTACTGATCATGTTTAACCAGAACACCCAATTGGGGATTTAATCGCTGGTCGGGCAATTTGCTTTCAATGAAAAATTGACCTGGATAACAACAAAGGAAATATCGACTATTTCAGCTGGTTGCTCTCGAGATAAAAGTACTCACCATTGCCTACTTTTACTTAGTTTGACATTTTCGGAGACTGAATGGAAAAAGGGTAAAACAAAAACGGAAATTCTGACAAAACTATAACATATAGACCCACACGATGTGCTTTACAGAGGTGGGAAATATCTTTCTTTAGCAAACTATGTTAGTTTGAGACGCTAAAACATGAATTCCGTAAAAAGCTCGCAGGCGAATTCAAGGCCTATAAAAATCAAAAATATCACACTAAAAGACACAATTTGATGCTTAATTTTAACACCAGGATTAAAAAAAAAATTTATATCCAAGCACCAAGTTTTTAACTGACATTACTGAAGAAAAAAAAAATATTGCTTTATATTTGACCGAGAAAATTAATTTCATAGCAAAAAGGTGTATCTCTGAATTGTGCTGATTTTACATGTATCGATCGACTTTTAGCGCGACTAAGCATTTCTAAAGAATTGGTTGTCCAGGCGGCAGACTGTTAGAAGAATGGTCGACTGTAGATCCGTTTGGATAATGCTTTTTCAATGGGAAATGAACTTTGCTGCTTGGATGTCACAATGAGGAGGGATTTATTCCGTATTGAAAAGCGTGTTCCGACAGATCTGCACTCGACCAGCCTCTTAGGGACCGTTCACAAACACTTGTAATAAGGGAGCCTGATGTAAAAATGGGGGGTGGGGGCTTAATTTTTTTTTAACCATTAATTTTGTTTTAAATCATTACATGTTTAATTTGCCGGCAGATCCACTATGAGCTGTTGTGGCGTGTGGTGAACTCAACAACATGTAATCGTGAGTGCACTCTTTGAATCCGAACGGTTCCGATTTTTTTCTCTCCTGAGCTCCATTTCTTTATGTATTATACATTTTCTCAGGCATGTATCTGCTATGATCCCTACATTTATTATCTCATCAGTCATTAACTGATGTCCTGCTATTCGCCACTTGCACGGTTCCGCCATTATGCACTATGTGCGGGAGAGCCTCGAACTGGCAGCATACATGAATGGGAATTGAACCAGTCATATAACATTCTGTGTAAGGTTACGTAATTCTTCCTTTCATGTATGCTGCCAGTTCGAGGCTCTCCCGCATATAGTGCATAATGGCGGAACCGTGCAAGTGGCGAATTACACAGCAGATAGGCCGCCCCTGCATTTTAAGGGGTGGTGCAATAATTATGTGTACCCCGAGGTGGTGAATTATAGGGGGCAAGCATTTTTTGGCAGGTCGAAAGGAGGGGGTCAATTGATTTTTGGCAGGTCAGAATGGGGAAGCGATTTTGGGCAGAGATATTTTGGCCACTGTTTCTATATTACGCCATAAACATGTGTAGGAAAACATCACATTCAAATATGCAAATTTTCCTACTTGATGCGCTCGCACTTTACGATAAGGTTTTTAATTCGGGTTCCCCAAAATCTTGCATGTATAACAGGGGGGGGGGGACAAAGGTTTTTGGCACATCAAAAGGGGTGGGAGCAAAGCAATTTTTGGCAGACCATTTTGAGAATTCACCACCCTGGGGACGGGTACACATAATTATTGCACAGCAGTAGCGTACACTCTAAATTATAAGGATTTAAAAATAAATCCTTAAGACTGTAGTTAGGGACCAATCAATTTTAGATTTAAAATAAATCTTGTAGATTTGAATTTTAAATCTAAAAGATTTAATTTAAATCTTAAAGATTTAATTTTAAATCTAACACTTGATTGGTCCCTAATCACAGTCCCTTGGGATTTATTTTAAATCCTTGAAATTTAGAGTGTAGCCAGCGGGGGGGCAGGGGGGGCAGAGTGCCACCCCTGACAAAAAAAAGAAAAAAAAGTGCCCCTCTGACAAAAAATGAAAGAGAAAATCAGGAGGGCAAAGGGAAAAGAAAAGGGCAAGGAGCCCTTTTCTAGCAAAATTCAGGGCCAAAATAGTGTAAAATACAAAAATTTTCCAAGCTACACGCCAAGCACATTGTAACAATAAAGCCCTTTTTAGCCAGATAATGGGCGAAAAATAGTGTAAAATACCATTTTTTTTCGTGTTGGTGCGGATATCATCCAAATAAGGCCCTTTTCGGGAAGCTCGAAGACATACAGTCGCTATGTATTGTATGATGCAACTGCAATTTTCTTCGTCTGTATCCTCAAAATTTTATTTTGCCCCCCTGACCAAGAAAGCTGGCTACGCCCTGTTGCACAGCCCCTAAGGTAATAATGCAAAATATTTCTTACAATACTCACACTGCTATGGGTTTTCTTGAACATGAGTTCTGATGTGATCTTCAAGACTACTAGAGAGTTTAGAGTTTTTAGTGCAAGTCCTGGTATGTTTGTTGAGCTGGTCGCTATAAACAAAACATTTCTGAAAATACTCACACTGATATGGTTTCTCTTTCGTATGAGTTCTGATGTGACGTTTCACGCTATGAGGGTGTGTAAAGCATTTCTGACAATACTCACACTGATATGGGTTTTCTTTAGTATGAGTTCTGATGTGAAATTTCAAGCTTTTTTTTTTTTTTTTTTTTCCCATTTTTATTCACCTGTACTTGGACCTGGTGGAAGGGAAAAAAGAACATACAGACATGGTCCACCAGACCCCATCTTAATAACGGTAACCAAGATAGATGCAAAGATACAATCAGATTATGACAATGAGATTTAAATAATACCGCCCCACCATGACAACAGGACCCAACCAATACCCCTGTTAAAAAATTATTTAAAAAAAAGAGCAAATGCTACACTACCAAGAGTGATGAAAAAGGCAAGCAGAAAAAGAAGTGGTAGCCCAGCAAAAGCATGAAAACACAAAGGCAACTGTTGGGTCCCCCTGCTATGGGTGGGCAGAATCAGCACCATACAACATGCATAATAAGATCAAGCAACTCATGTTGGTTACGAGTGCATCAAAAAATTAGACCAGGGATTTTCTACACACAACACAAATCCCCCCCCCCCAGACACCCCACACACAAACATGCAGGACAAGTGACAAAACAAAACACTGAAAACTTTCCCATATCACAGTGCAAATAACATGGTCCACCATGGCAAGAAAAAGAAAAAGAAAATTGAAAAAAGGGGTAAAAATATATAAAACACACCATGATAAATGAAAATTGCATCCCATTAAAAACCAAGATCAAAGGAAAATTTCTTAAAATGGTTACCCAGTTTTCCCTTGCTTTCAGCAATTTTATATTCTGTGCCAAATTTAACTTTCACCATGTTCTTGTAAGCTTGAAAACTAGGGTTGACATCTTGAAATTTGCATCTATGAATATAATATTTTGAAATTTCAAGCTTTGAGAGCGTGGAAAGCATTTCTTATAATATACACACTGATAAGATTTCTCATTTATAGTGTGAGTTCAGATATGACACTTAAGGTGACTAGATTGTGCAAAGCATATCTGACAATACTCGCACTGATAGGGTTTCTCTTTAGTGTGAGTTTTGATATGTTCTTTGAGATTATTTTTTCCATCTAAAACATCTTCCACAATACTCACACTGATGGGTTTTCTCTTCGGTGTGAGTTCTGGTGTGTATTTTAAGAAAACTAATATCTGAAAAGCATTTCTGACAATACTCGCACTGATATGGTTTCCCGTTTGTATGAGTTCTGATGTGACGTTTCAAGCTATGAGGGTGTGTAAAGCATTTCTGACAATACTCACACCGATAAGGTTTCTAATTTGGTGCGAGTTCTGATATATTTTAGCCTATTAGCAGAGGATGTTTAAAGACATTCCCATGACCCAATGGGGTTTCTGACCTTGGTATGTCTGGTTTTTGTACACATGTGGCAAGTTGACCATACTTTGCATTGGGATTGTGTGCAAATATCTGATGTTTTCATCCTATTATTTAACATTGAAAACATCGAGACTAAGGAATAAAATTAATGCAGTGGGACAATATGAATGTTTCCTGTAAGAAAATCAAATATCAGTCATAAGTCTCAACTATTAGCTCGTTGGCTGCAATTTTAAAATGACCATTTTGTGTGTGGCAATGGGGACTTTGCCTCTAAAATTAGGTGATATTGGTCAAATTTCGCAATCATAGTGCATTGTAGGAATGCCTTTAAGCCTCCTCTGGCCTATTAGAGTGTGTAAAGCATTTCTGACAATACACTGGTAGGGTTTCTCTTTGGTGTGAGTTCTGACGTGATATTTAAGACCACCAGATTGTGCAAAGCATTTCTGACAATATTCACACTGATAAGGTTTCTCTTTGGTGTGAGTTCTGACGTGATTTTTAAGACCACCAGATTGTGCAAAGCATTTCTGACAATATTCACACTGATAAGGTTTCTCTTTGGTGTGAGTTCTGACGTGATTTTTAAGACCACCAGATTGTGCAAAGCATTTTTGACAATACTTACACTGATACATGTAGAGTTTCTCTTTGGTGTGAGTTCTGATGTGATATTTTAGACTATTCGAGTGTGTAAAGCATTTCTGACAATACTCACACTGGTAGGGTTTCTCTTTGGTGTGAGCTCTGATGTGATGTTTAAGATTACTAGATTTTGTAAAGGATTTGTGACAATATTCACACTGATAAGGTTTCTCTTTGCTGTGAGTTCTGATATGATCTTTAAGACTACTAGATTTTGCAAAGGATTTTGGACAATACTCACACTGATAGGGTTTCTCTTTGGTGTGAGTTCTGATGTGATTTTTAAGACTAATAGATTGTGCAAAGCATTTCTGACAATATTCACACTGATAAGGTTTCTCTTTGGTGTGAGTTCTGACGTGATTTTTTAGACTACCAGATTGTGCAAAGCATTTCTGACAATATTCACACTGATAAGGTTTCTCTTTGGTGTGAGTTCTGACGTGATTTTTAAGACCACCAGATTGTGCAAAGCATTTCTGACAATACTTACATTGATAGAGTTTCTCGTTGGTGTGAGTTCTGATGTGAATTTTAAGATTGCAAGATTGAGTAAAGCATTTCTGACAATACTCACACTCATAGAGTTTCTCTTTAGTGTGAATATTGACATGGTATTTAAGACTACCTTTGCTTGCAAAGCATTTATGACAAAACTGACACTCATAGATTTTTTTGTCACCATGAATTCTAGTGATGTGAATTTTGAGACCACAGTCTTGTGCAATCGATTCTGGGCAAGTCTTGCACTGATAGGGTTTATCTTTACTGTTATATTGAATGTGCCTGTTTAAATCAAAAGAAGTTGAAAATCTTTTTTGACATGACTCACATTTACAAAGCATGTTATTGGTGGTGCCTACCTTATTACCTATAGCAATATTACTACATTGATGCATTTTATGCAGATGTTCTATAAGAGCACTACTGTCATCAACATATTTGAAACAAAAAGTACACCGATATACATAATGGTTTGTTGTGCATGATTTGACGTGACTTACAAGGTCCCTACTATTTTCAAAACTTTGCAAACAGTTTTTACATTGATACGAATTCTTCTGGGTTTTCGAATGCCCTCGAAGAACACCATCTTCCGCCATATTTCTCTGACAATCCACATAATTTTTGTTTCGATAAACACGTACATATTTCATCATATGTCTTCCAACGTGGATTTTCAATCTGTTCAGAGAATGAAAGTTGATTGTACAAAATTTACAACAAAACGCCCCAAACGGTCTCTCTTCCATTGTTTTACAACAAAACGCCCCAAACGGTCTCTCTTCCATTGTTCTTGAGCACTCAATACATGCACAAAATAGGCTTGATGACCATTGAAAGATGTCACTTCAAGACTACAGTGTATACCTCAAATCCACCATGAAGTACATTAGTTACCGCAATGTATGTCCTCAAGTAAAGATAATTCCTTGGCACTGGTTCCTAGCTGCATTTATCCAACTGGTGCTTGGTAAATTGGTCTTGAGACAGCAGATCAAAATATCTGAAACAGAAATAAAACTTTATTGCAATCATTGTAATTTATTAAGGGATCTAAAATGAGCGTTTATTGCGTTTCGACAGTATTTTTTGTGGGACATGAGAGCACCTCAGACATATCGAATTGCATTCTGAATACGAAGCATGTCTTTCTGATATCAAATAATTTTCATTTTTGAAAATCACAATATAATACAAATTTTATGACAAATTATAAAAATTTGATATTTTTCAAATTTTTGATATATAACAGTCCTCGAAGTAAATTATATAAATCTAATGACATATTCTTAAAGTGTATGTAGCAGGGAGGAAAAAGCCGACGGTCAATTGAAAATTTTGACCTTTCATATTGAAGATATGGATTTTTTCCAAAAAAGACCTAATTTTTTTGGTGTTTTGGGAAAAAAAATCCATATCTTCAATACTGAAAGGTCAAAATTTTCAATTGATCGTCGGCTTTTCATCCCACCTACATACACTTTAAGTATAAATCATCAGATTTATTAAGTTTACTTCAAGTACTGTTGAATATTTAAAATATCAATTTTTAATGATTTGCCATAAAATGTGTATTAAATTGCGAATTTCAAAAAATCAAAATTATTTGATATCAGAATGACATTCTTCGTATTCAGAATGCAATTCGATATGTCTGATGTGCTCTATAGTATAAAAGTACTCTGAACATCTACATGTATGCATGGATTGTTTTATATTAATGAGGTTCGCTATCACTAAATTTGATTAAGGTTCTCTATACCTAAGGTTCGTTATCACTAATCTTAAATAAGGTCCACTATCTCTAATTTTATATAAGGTCCGCTATCTCTAATTTCAAATAAGGCCCGCTATCTCCAATTTTAAATAAGGACAGCTATAGCGAACCTTATTTAAATTAGAGATAGCGAACCTTATTTAAATTAGAGATAGCGAACTTTATTTAAAATTAGAGATAGCGAACCTTATTTAAAATTAGAGATAGCGAACCTTATTTAAAATTAGAGATAGCGAACCTTATTTGAAATTAGTGATAGCGAACCTTAGAGATAGCTAACCTTAGAGATAGCGAACCTTAGAGATAGCGGACATTATTTAAACTTAGAGATAGCGAACCTTAGGGATACCGGGATTGTTAAAATTAGAGATAGCGGACCTTATTTTAAATTAGTGATAGCGAACCTTATTTAAAATGAGTGATATCGAACCTTAGAAATACTGAACCTTATTAAAAACCTTAGGGATAGCGAACCTTAGATATAGCGGTCTTTAGAGATAGCGAACCGTCGCCGTCGTCCTCAGTAAATGTTATACAATATGGCTTCAGAAGAATGCTCGACTGTAGATCTGTTGGATAATGCTTTTTCAATGGGAAATGAACTTTGCTGCTTGGACATGCGGGTTCAGGGCGCCAGCCCCCCGTATCAAAAAATTTGAAAAGAAAGGGTACTATACATCAAAATGTGTTGCTTTTAGGGCGCTAGTGCCTAAAATCCTTTTTTTCCCGGTGTAGGAGCGGCCACGGTACGCCACTGTTGGATGATGTCACAATGAGGTTAGCATTTATTCCGTATCGAAAAGTGTGTTCCGACAGATCTGCACTCGACCAGCCTCTTAGGGACCGTTCACAAACACTTGTAATAAGGGAGCCTGATGTAAAAATGGGGGGGGGCCTGAATTTTTTTTTAACCATTAATTTTGTTTTAAATCATTACTTATTTAATTTGCCGGCAGATCAACCATGAGCTGTTGTGGAGTGTGGTGGTGAACTCAACGACATGTAATCGTGAGTGCATGCTTTGAATCCGAACGGTTCCGATTTTTTTCTCTTCTGAGCTCCCATTTCTTTATGTATTATACATTTTCTCAGGCATGTATCCGCTATGATCCTTACATTTATTATCTCAGTCATTAACTGATGTCCTGCTATTACACAGCAGATAGGCCGTCCCCGCTTTTTTAGGGGTGCTGCAATAATTATGTGTACCCCGAGGTGGTGAATTATAGGGGGCAAGCATTTTTTGGCAGGTCGAAAGGAGGGGGTCAATCGATTTTTGGCAGTTGGAAAGGTGGCGCAAGCAATTTTTGGCACAGATATTTTGGGCACTGTTTCTATATTACACCATAAAAATGTGTAGGAAAACATCACATTCAAATATGCAAATTTTCCTGCTTGATGCGCTCGCACTATACGATAACACAATTTAAGGTTTTAAATTCGGGTTCCCCAAAATCTTGCATGTGTAACGGGGGGGGGACAGCAAAGGTTTTTGGCACATCAAAAGGGAGGGGGCAAGCGATTTTTGGCAGACCATTTTGAGAATTCACCCCCCCGTGGGTACACATAATTATTGCACAGCCCCTAAGGTAACTATGCAAAATATTTCTTACAATCTGACAATACTCACACTGCTATGGGTTTTCTTGAACATGAGTTCTGATGTGATCTTCAAGACTACTAGAGAGTTTAGAGTTTTTAGTGCAAGTCCTGGTATGTTTGTTGAGCTGGTCGCTATATACAAAACATTTCTGACAACACTTGCACTGATATGGTTTCTCTTTCGTATGAGTTCTGATGTGACGTTTCACGCTATGAGGGTGTGTAAAGCATTTCTGGCAATAATCACACTGATATGGTTTTTCTTTAGTATGAGTTCTGATGTGAAATTTCAAGCTTTGAGAGCGTGGAAAGCATTTCTGACAATATACACACTGATAAGGTTTCTCATTTATAGTGTGAGTTCTGATATGACACTTAAGGTGACTAGATTGTGCAAAGCATTTCTGACAATACTCACACTGATAGGGTTTCTCTTTAGTGTGAGTTCTGATATGTTCTTTGAGATTATTTTTCCATCCAAAACATCTGCCACAATACTCACACTGATAGGTTTTCTCTTTGGTGTGAGTTCTGGTGTGTATTGTAAGAAAACTAATATCTGAGAAGCATTTCTGACAATACTCACACTGATAGGGTTTCTCTTTGGTGTGAGTTCTGACGTGCTTTTTAAGACTACTAGATTGTGTAAAACATTTCTGACAATACTCACACTGATAGGGTTTCTCTTTGGTGTGAGTTCTGATGTGACCTTTAAGATTACTAGAGTGTGCAAAGCATTTCTGACAATACTCACACTGATAGGGTTTCTCTTTGGTGTGAGTTCTGATGTGTTCTTTAAGACTACTAGATTGCGTATAACATTTCTGACAATACTCACACTGATAGGGTTTCTCTTTGGTGTGAGTTCTGATGTGTATATTAAGAGCACTTTTCCATGCAAAGCATTTATGACAAAACTCACACTGATGGATTTTTTTGCCACCGTGAATTCTAGTGATGTGAGTTTTGAGACCACAGTTTTGTGTAAACGATTCTGGGCAAGTCTTGCACTGATAGGGTTTATCTTTACTGTTATCTCGAATGTGTCTGTTTGAATTAAAAGTTACGAATCTTTTTTGACATGACTCGCACTTACAAAGCATCTTATTGGTGGTGCCTACCACATTACCTATAGCAATATTACTACATTGATGCATTTTATGTAGATGTTCTATTAGAGCACTGCTGTCATCAACATATTTGAAACAAAAAGTACACCGATATACATGGTTTGTTTTGCATGATTTGATGTGACTTGCAAGGTCCCTACTATTTTCAAAACTTTGCAAACAGTTTTTACATTGATACAAAGCCATCTTCTGGGTTTTCGAATGCCCTCGAAGAACACCATCTTCCGCCATATTTCTCTGACAATCCACATATTTTTTGTTTCTATAAACACGTACATATTTCATCATATGTCTTCCAATGTGGGTTTTCAATCTGTTCAGAGAATGAAAGTTGATTGTACAAAATTTACAACAAAACGCCCCAAACGGTCTCACTTCCATTGTTCTTGAGCAGTGTCAATACATGCTCAAAATAGCGCTTGATGACCAATGGAAGATGTCAATTCAAGACTACAATGTGTACCTCAAATCCACCAATATGTCCTCAAGTAAAGATAATTCCTTTGTACTGGTTTCAAGCTGCATTTATCCAACTGATGATTGGTAAACTCATCTTTATAGACAGCAGATCATCAAAACATCTGAAACAGAAATAAAACTTTATTGTAATCATTGTAAATTATCAGACAAAAATAATAATATCCACATTGTCTCTATTGTACCATGATGTAACCCAAGTAGTATACATGTATAATACAATTTATAGCACATAATTTTTTGACCAAATTTTTTTGACCAAATTTCATGCAGGGTTCGATTTAGGGGGGTTTTACATGCACAAATGCATGTAACTTTGGCTCTGTGCATGTAGAATTTTGCCTGTGCATGCAAAATTTTGTGTTATTCAGCCCATTTTGAGGAAAAAATCAGAGTTGTGCATTGTAAATTTTATTTTCTAAATCGACCCCTGATTTCATGGCAATAGTATAAAAGTGCCCTGAACATCTATGCATGGATGTTTTTTATATAAAATGAGCTTCCCCAGTCATTTTAGCTCATATTGATTATTGATTTAAAAAATTAAAAATCCAAGCAATGAAAAATGAACTAGAAATTGCTTAATTATCAAAGAATGATTATTTACAGATACTTATAGTAGGGATGGCCAATGAACCATCAACTTGATTAGAACACTCCCATAGACATGCAGGGAGCTCAACTGTGCACTGCTTGCACAGACATTTCTAAATTGAGCTCATTCTTTTATTTTTCATATTTTTTCTGTAAAAATTGGAGATGTTAATGCCAATTATGTTTTGTAACTATCCTGCAAATTACAGCATCATAACTTATTTGGTTTTTCTGTAAGTGTGAGTCAAAATTGGTCCATCGCCACAGTGCGCTTAATTGCCAGTGGCCCAGTGCAGCACTGCTCAGAATGGCACAAAATATTCAGATGAAAAAGATCAGGTGAACACCTTGACCTACTGAGCTGTAATTTGGCAGAGTTGTTGTTATTACCTCTATCATACCCTCTGTAAAAAAAAAAAAAAAAAAACGGACAAGTAGATCTCGAGTTAAAAATTAAATCACCAGCTTCACCTTTCGAATCATGTTAAATAGACACCTTTCTGAACATAAATGTGAAGTTTCATGCTCATTTGTTGTATTATTCACCTGATCTCAACCCTAAACATTTTCTTATATTTATACCATCTGCACTGACTTGCTGCTATACACGCACAGGAGCTGTACTTTTAAAATACGCGCCTAATCAATAATGAGTCTTTCACTCCATTGTTATGCACTTATCAAGTCTTTCCCCGGCCCTGGGGGACCCGGGACATAGCGGGGAACATGCCGGGACGTAGCCGAGGATGTACACAAAATCAATGCCCCGCAGGCCGGGAAGTTAGCCGGGACTTGGCCGGGGATGTACAGTAGATCGTCCCCGCTATGCCGGGCCAATCATTCATGTTAGCGGGGCTTTTGCCAGGGTGTACAATTTTTTCCCCCGCACTGCCGGGACATAGCGAGGACTTTCACGAAGAAGTCACACCATTAAAAAACATCAGTACCGGTACCGTATACCAAGAACTGCCGATTTTGACATGCATACTCTTCTGTAATGCACTATTTTCACGATTGTGGCGCTACAAAGCAAACTGAGGAGTGGGGTAATTACTTGTTATAAGAAAATTTTAAAAACCAATTTCGTGCATCTATAAATGAAAGCCTACTTTTTTTAAAACAATTTATTTTGTTTAAATCCTTGCGTCTGCATGTAAGTTAAGGCTTAAACATGTTGATGTCTTTTAAATTATCGGCATGCACTATTAAATCGGCCGTGTTGTGTACGATCAGTGCTATCCAAATAATCCAATCGATCTTTTTTTTATTAGGCCTATAATGTCGCTCATTCAATAATCGACACAGGTATATTAAACTCTGCAAGAAGGGCCGGGGCATAGCCGGGATTGTACATTGTTTTAACGCAAGTCCCGGCCCATGGGGTCGGGGATTGTGCCGGGATTGTCACACTGTAGCCCGGCTAGCGGGGCCGAGTCATAGCGGGGATGTACAGAAAATTTATGCCCGTGGGCCGGGACTTTAACGGGGTCAGTGCCGGGGATGTCACGCTGGCAAAATGTACTCCCCCGGCTAAGTCCCCGCTAGTCCCGGGTCCCCCAGGGCAGGGGAAAGACTTGATAAGTGCATTAAAGTACTGTGCTCCCTGTAGCATTATATGGAGTGACCAGGCCCTGGAGTGTAATGGTTTTGTAGCACATGACAGTACCGTATTCATTCAAGCCTATCAAGGTCTGTTATTAGCCACTTGCTGAATGGCTGGGCATTATCAACTATCAAAGAGATACCTTATGCTGCTGCCAATCACAATAGAGGTTAAACATTTTGTTAAAACCCCAGAAGTGATATCAGGACAAAGCTGTGCATGTTGGTACTTGATTGTTTGGATTCCTATGTTGAAAATCCCTTGTAGTACATTAGTATTTTTCTTATGTGTAGTGTATATTGTTGTGGAAAAAAGTTCACCTGGACTTTTGATTTTGTGCCACTTTGGCCATTATGGATGATTTTTGGCAAATGTTTTCTAAAAGCATGATTTCAGTGCCTCGGTTTGAAGAAATACTTAATGCTATTGACTAGTAAAGTGCCATTTCATAAGAAACCCCTTTGATACTTTCACAATATGCTTGTTTCATGTTTGCATATATATTAAAATAAAGAAATATAAAAGGTAAATATATGCTTATACCAATTTTGCTCACATTGCTATATTTAGACTTTGTCAATTTATTTAGTTCCAATGACCGGTCAGAATGGGACAGACATCGTCACACGGTCATGTGACAGTGTTTTCAATGAGAGATAAACAGAACCAATCTCCCCCATTAACAGCCGTGTGAAAGAACTGCGACTCAAAGGGAATCCCCCGTGATTTTTCATGTCTTTTACAAGATTACAAATGATTAGCATTTTTTAACTATCACTATTTGTTTCAGAGGTGTCAGAGCTGAGATGAGGTCCGCTAAAAGTAGGCCATTTCGGGGGCTGTATTTCGTGCACATGTCACATTTTGAACAATTTATGAGTGATAACCGACAAACAGATACATAGACAGTAGGCCTACAGCTGTGAATTATAGCGACGCTGTGGTAGACAGCCGTTCACTCTGGATGCACATTACAGTAAATTAATTAATGTGAGATTTAATTTGTAAACCTGTTTCGGAAAGTTTTTATACACATGTACCCGTGCAATATATGCAAGGGTGACGAATTTTGATGCAACTTGAATGACGTTTGTTTTGCCCGTGATTTGCTCCGAGTTTACAGCCTAAGTGGGAGATTCGTACCTAATTTTTCAACACTGTCAATACATATTAGCGTTTTAAACATACCAATTTCATCTTGACCTGTTCGAAAGAGTTTTTCTCGACTAAAACCTGTAAAATCTAAACCATTTCAGCTCACTGCTCAGTCCAAATAGCAAAATTTCTGAATGAATATTACACACAGCCCGTAGGCCATTATAGTAGAGAGGCCCCGGAGAGAGGCCTAGACTAATTCCAATCCGACACTGCTATATACCGGTAGTCTCATGCTGTACGTCATTATGTTAATATGAATATTAATAAGTAATATCAGGGCCACTTTCGGGACAGCCAGTGGCATATTAAACCACCGGGCAGTACAGTATGGCGCGCAATGGCTGGGGTGCACGGGTGTGGGTTTTTCTGGCTGGGTATCTTGGTTAGAAATAAAAACAATAGTTCATATTATTACAAGGTAATTGGTAGAGACAAATAAAAGAGTTGACACGATATTTTTCTCCATCGCTGCTCGCTCGCACAGCCCGGGTCGCACAGTGAGCAGTTGGCAAGTGCCCATGCTATGGTATCAGGCATCACACGTACGGCGTGGTATAGGCCTACAGTATGCTATACGTAAAACCCTGGTAAAACCAAAACCCAGTAAATGTGATCGGGAAGGGCCCAGAAATGTTCTTGACATTTATCTTACTAATTTAGGTCAACTGACATGTTTGGTGATAATAGGACTGTAGTAAAATTTGGGGGGGACAATGAAATTGCAACTGAATGTGGCTCAAAAAGAGTCAAAATGTTTTCTATCACTGCAACTAGAGAAGACCAATAAGGGACGCACCATAAGATATAAAGGGGGGGGGGGCTTGATAGTGTAATAATCCTTCATATAAGAAGTACCTGGATAAGATAGGTCGTACATAGTTCAGATTCGGAAGAAAATGATGTGTCGACATTTTAATACTCTTAGATAAGTCCACGTGTTTTCAGTGCTACTGCCCTCTCCTTTGGAGAATATGCCATTCTAAAAGTAGACAGTAGAGTGGGAGTTGTGTGTAGCTATTCAACAGAGAAGGAGCTAAGACCATCACTGTGAAGTGAATTGGTAATTAAAGCTGATAGTTAACTATGTAGAAGTTAGCAGGTTTCAATATGGCATGATTCTTTAGGCAGGAGAAGTACACTGAGAACTCGTCTTATTAAACATTAAGGCTCGGGCCAGGATGATTTGCACATCGATCCTGAATGCCCATCGTTAATAAAAGAGAGGTATCTCGACAGTAGTAACAAAAAGAATGTCTTAACGTCTTTCGATCAAGTCACGTTTGTCTCTTCAGAATCAAGATAACCGAACCCAGATGGATTGTAGGCCCATTCGCGTATCTCTTAAAATAATGAACGTACTTCCATTTCCTACAGGATAAGTGGACAACTACGAATTCCTACAATAGTTTTATGGGAAAAATATGTCTCGCCATCTGAGCAAAGAAAAGATATAATGTCAAGGGTAGAAAAAAATCACAGTTTAATTAACGAAAATTGACGTCCTATTTTATTAGTTTGGCTTAAAATTGCATTTGAACTTGTTCCAGCATGTAGGCCTACAGTTTTAGGCCTAATCCGGCACGGGAGTCAATCTTGATGCGGACACTGCACTGGTGCGGGCCTACTGTAGGCCTACTGGGTTTCGATGTGAGGATGTGAGCATGAATGATGATGTGTTTTATATGTGTCATCACTGTCATGTGAGTAACCATGGAAGTAGTAGATAGGCCTATAGATGTTTACCACAGAATTAGATATTTCGTGAGAAAATTAGTAAGAAAATATCATGGATCTCCTTTGAAAATATTTCGGCGCAAAAAAATCACTAGGCCTATTTTTTTAAACCTAAATATAATGCTTTTTACGGCACATGAGAATTTAGGTGCTATATAAAACGTTAAAATGGTAAAAATATAGACTTAGGCGGCCTATATTAAACAACATTATAAAGTTGTTTAACCAATCCAAACAAAATAGAGAACTTAGGGGTGGTGCAATAATTATGTGTACCCCGGGGGTGAATTATAGGGGGGGCAAAGATTTTTGGCAGGCCAAAGGGGGGGCAAGCATTTTTGGCAGGTCGAAAGGGGGGGGGTCAAGCGATTTTGGCAGGTCGAAAGGGGGGGCAAGCAATTTTTGGCACAGATATTTTGGGCACCGTTTCTATATTACGCCCTAAAAAGGCGTAGGAAAACGTTACGAACACGTTCAAATATGCAAAATTTCCTGCTCGCTACGCTCGCATTATATGTTAAGACAATTTAAGGTTTTAAATACGGGTTCCCAAAATCTTGCATGTGTAAGGGGGGGCAAAGATTTTTGGCACGTCAAAAGGGGGGGGCAAAGGTTTTTTGGCACGTCGAAAGGGGGGGGGCAAAGGTTTTTGGCACGGCCAAAGGGGGGGGGGGCAAGCGATTTTTGGCAGACCATTTTGAGAATTCACCCCCCGGGGTACACATAATTATTGCACTACCCCTTAACGATGGAAACAAAAATTGAGTCTCATGTTCAATGAAAAAAAACTTGCTTCATGGTGTTAAAAAAACACCCAAAATTGCTTCACCGAGATGTTAAAATAATGCTTCACCGAGGTGCTAAACAAATGGACCCAACTACCCTACCCAGTCGACAGTCCCCCATTGATATCTATTGGTGCGTCCCTAACTGTCGTGTAACAGGCTCTGTCGTGTAACTTGTATTTCGCGTAGACGTTCAAGGCCGTGTCAGTATGTGGGTGTTGCCACATTAGTTAAAATAAAATGAAACTAGTTTTCCTCTTTGAAATCGAGTTGCTATTTTCATTTTCAATACCCGGTCATTTTTCTACGAATGTTATTTCATAATCACTCATTATTCTATAAAACTGCCTATACCACCGGCATATACAAGATTAAACAAACAGATATTTTATATAATAGACCTAAATAAGAGCTCACAGACTCACTGGTAGTCTCGGGTTGTTTGTGAAGAAGACATTGCTTGGCAGTGAAGACCCCATAGTGTCGACTGTCTCATGATAATATTTCATAATTATTGTTTATAAAGAAGCCCCCCTCACTATATTTAAAGATAAAGAAAAAACCCTTAATTAAATTGATAATAAAATGTTAAACTCTCCGGTAGTCTCATGTCTAAATGAATCCCTCTAAGCACACAGATATATCACGGACATAAAAGACCCCCTATCGCCCGGTGCCGGTACCGGTAGTCTCATGTTTATGACAAAAATATAAAACGGACATGAGAGAAGACCCCCTATATCACCCGGTCCTCATGTTAATGAAAAGAAGAGGTCCAAATTGCTCTGGTAGTCTGATGTCGTTTGTAGAAGAAGACAGCATCTATGCTATAGGCAGGGTAAAAAGACCCAGATGTCTCATGATAAAATTTCATATTGTTTGTAAAGAAGCCCCCCCCCACCTATATTTAAAGATAATATCACGGACATGTTAAAAAGACCCCCATCCCGGTAGTCTCATGTTAATGAAAAATATACTCACGGATAACCAGAACATCGCCCAGTAGGCCTATAGTCTCATATCAATGAATAAATAGAAAGACCCCTAATATCACCCGGTAGTCTCACGTGAATGAAATAAATATCACGGACATGATAGGCGGACCCCCTATATCGACCGGTAGTCTCATGTTAATGAAAACAATATCAGATATCACGGACATGATAGAAAGACCCCCTATATCGCCCGGTAGACTCATGTCAATGAAATAAATATCACGGACATAGAAGACCCCCTATATCACCCGGTAGTCTCATGTTAATAAAAAAAAAAGTACTCACGGACGTGATAGAAAGACCCCTTATATCGCCCGGTAGTCTCATGTTAATGAAAAAAATATCACGGATATGATAGGAAGACCCCCTATATTGCCCGATAGTCTCATGTCAATGAAATAAATATCACGGACATGATAGGAAGACCCCCTATGTCGACCGGTAGTCTCATGTTAATGACAACAATGTCATTGACATGATAGAAAGCCCCTATATCGGAGTCTCATGTTAATTTTAAAAAAAACTCACGGACATGATAGAGAGCCCCTTCGACCGGTAGTCTCATGTTAATGAAAAAAATATCACTGATAAGGTAGGAGGACCCCCTATATCACCCGGTAGTCTCATGTTAATAAAAAAAATACTCGAAAGACCCCCTATATCGCCCGGTAGTCTCATGTTAATGAAAACTACATCACGAACATGATAGAAAGCCCCCCTATATCGACCGGTAGTTTCATGTTATTGAAAAAAAATATCACGGATATGATAGGAAGACCCCCTATATTGTCCGGTAGTCTCATGTCAATGAAATAAATATCACGGACATGATAGGAAGAGCTGGAAGACCCCCTATATCGACCGATAGTCTCATGTTAATGAAAAAAATGTACTCACGGACATGATAGAAGACCCCCTATATCGCCCGGTAGTCTCATGTTAATTAAAATAAAATACTCACGGGCATGATAGTGAGCCCCCTATATCGACCGGTAGTCTCATGTCAATGAAAAAATATACTCACGGACATGATAGAAGACCCCTATATCGAACGGTAGTCTCATGTAATGAAAATAAGAGGTCCAAATCTCCCCGGTAGTCTGATGTAGTTTGTAGAAGAAGACAATATCTTTGCAGGGTAAAAAGACATTATGAAGCCTCTCCCACCCACCCTATATTTAAAGATATATAACGGACATGTTAGAAAGACCCCAAAAAAAATACTCACGGACATGATAGAAAGAGACTAGAAAGACCAGTACATCGCCCGGTAGTCTCATGAATAAATATAATCAAGGATATGATAGGTTACCCCCCCCATATCGCCCGGTAGTCTCATGTTAATGAAAATAAGAGGACCAGACTCCGGTAGTCTCATGTCGTATGTAAGTAAATCACTCTATGAACACAGATATATCACGGACATGACAGAAAGACACCTATATCGCCCGGTAGTCTCATGTTAATGAAAATAAGAGGACCAGACTCCGGTAGTCTCATGTCATGTGTAAGTAAATCACTCTATGAACACAGATATATCACGGACATGACAGAAAGATCCCCCCCCCCCATATCGCCCGGTAGTCTCATGTCAATGAAAATAAATATCACGGACATGATATATAGAAAAAAACCCTATATCAACAGGTAGTTTCATGTTAATGACACGGACATGATAGAAAAAAAACCTATATCGACCGGTAGTTTCAAGTTAATGACAAAAATGTCACGGACATGATAGAAGACCCCTATATCGCCCGGTAGTCTCACTCGTGTTATTGATAATAATCATAGGCGTAGATCGGGGTGGGGTCATATAAATGAATAAATAAGCCCAAAATAAATAAATAAATAAATAAAAAGATATATAAATAAATAAATAAATAGGCCCAAATCAAACAAATAAATAAATAAATAAATAAATAAATAAATAAATAAATAAATAAATAAATAAATAAATAAATAAATAAATAAATAAATAAATAAATAAATAAATAAATAAATAAATAAATAAATAAATAAATAAATTAATTAATTAATTAATTAATTAATTAATTAATTAATTAGAAGATAAATAACAAAATAAATAGGCCGTAAATAAATAAATAAATAAATAAATAAATAAATAAATAAATAAATAAATAAATAAATAAATAAATAAATAAATAAAATCATGAGGAGTGCTATTTTGCAATGAGGAGTGTGATTATATGCTGAAATGTGATGTAAGCTTAGAGATTAAGGAGTGTGATAAATCGCACTCCTTATGATCATTTAAGGAGTGTGGAGGAGTGTGATTACACTCGCACTCTCCAAAACTCAAAGTCTTTCAATAATGTCCGTGATATTTTTTTCATTAACATGAGAAGATGAGACTACCGGGCGATATCGGGGTCTTTCTATCATGTCCGTGATTTTTGTTTTTCATTGGCTTGAGACTACCGGGCGTGCGGGCGATGTAGAGGGTCTTTCTATCATGTCCGTGATATATTTGTGTGCATAGATGGACTCACTTACACACGACATGAGAGATTTGGACCTCTTATTTTCATTAACAAGAGACTACCGGGTGATATAGGGGGTCTTTCAATCATGTCCGTGATATTTTTCATTAACATGAGACTATCGGGCAATATCGAGGGTCTTTCTTTCATGTCTGTGATATTTTTTTCATTGACATGAGACTACCGGACGATATAGGGCCTTCCTATCATGTCCGTGATATTTTTTTCATTAACCATGTTAACATGAGACAACCGGGGGGGGGGGGGTCTTTCTATCATGTCCGTGATATTTTTTTCATTAACCATGTTAACATGAGACTACCGGGCCATATAGGTGGTCTTTCCATACATGGATCGAATCCATGGGTTCCTACAGTCACCCATGGAAAACAGGGTACTGGAAACCAGAACACCATGTTCATATGGGCCATGAGTTAGTTTGTTTACATTGCAGTAATTCCATCAGAATAGCCAATACAGATTCCAAACAGATAAAACTTACCTCAAATCAGTTTTAGTTGCCCTTAATAACTCCAAATTGACATGACATTGAAATTTATTTGCTCAATTTCATACCAAAATCAAGGAAAACATGGTTTTGTTATTGCAATTTGCAAAATAACATAGAAATCACACAGGGTTATCTGATTACTGCAGTAAGCCACTTGAGGTAATCAATATTGGTACTTGAATGGCATGACTCATTGACTTTCTGCTCATTGTAAGACAGATAGTGTTGTAAACTTGATTGCATAACATTACAATTGTCAACTGATATCCTTTGTATTTGAGTTGTCATTTGATGGTATTAGAACTGTCATAATGGATGTAAACATTAAAAAATTTCAACAAAACATGCTGCTGCAGAACTCTATGCCTGTGTGTGTGTGTCTGAGGGCCGATGACCAGGCAGATGATACACATTCGATGGGTGTAGTCTTTCCATCATGTCCGTGATATTTTTTCATTAACATGAGACTACCGGGCAATATCGGGGGTGTTTCTTTCATGTCTGTGATATTTTTTTCATTGACATGAGACTACCGGACGATATAGGGGCCTTTCTATCATGTCCGTGATTTCTATCATGCCCGTTATATATTTTTTCATTGACATGAGCCTACCGGGCGATATCGGGGGTCTTTCTATCATGTCCTTGATATTGTTTTCATTGACATGAGACTACCGGGCGATTATAGGGGGTCTTTCTATCACGTCCGTGATGTTTTTTCATTAACCATTTTAACATGAGGGTACCGGGCCATATAGGGGGTCTTTCTATCATGTCCGTGATATTTTTGTCATTAACCATGTTAACATGAGACTACCGGGCAATATCGGGGGTGTTTCTTTCATGTCTGTGATATTTTTTTCATTGACATGAGACTACCGGACGATATAGGGGCCTTTCTATCATGTCCGTGATTTTTTTCATTACCCATGTTAACATGAGACTACCGGGCCATATAGGGGCCTTTCTATCATGTCCGTGATATTTTTCTAACATATTGACATGAGACTATCGGACGATATAGGTGCCTTTCTATCATGTCCGTGATATTTTTTTCATTAACCATGTTAACATGAGACAACCGGGCCATATAGGGGGTCTTTCTATCATGTCCGTGATATATTTTTTCATTGACATGAGACTACCGGTCGATATCGGGGGTCTTTCTATCATGTCCGTGATATTGTTTTCATTGACATGAGACTACCGGGCCATATAGGGGGTCTTTCTATCATGTCCGTGATATATTTTTTCATTGACATGAGACTACCGGGCGATATAGAGGGTCTTTCTATCATGCCCGTTATATATTTTTCATTGACATGAGACTACTGGGCGATATCGGGGGTCTTTCTATCATGTCCGTGATATTGTTTTCATTGACATGAGACTACCGGGCGATTATAGGGGGTCTTTCTATCACGTCCGTGATATTTTTCATTAACCATTTTAACATGAGGGTACCGGGCCATATAGGGGTCTTTCTATCATGTCCGTGATATTTTGTCATTAACATGAGACTACCGGGTTTTTAGGGGGTCTTTCTATATCATGTCCGTATAATATTTTTTTCATTAACATGAGACTACTGGGCGACATAGGGGGTCTTTGCATCATGTCCGTTATATTTTTTTCATTGACATGAGACTACCGGGTTATATGGGGGGTCTTTCTATCATGTCCGTGATATTTTTTCATTAACCATGTTAACATGAGACTACCGGGCCATATAGGGGGTCTTTCTATCATGTCCGTGATATATTTTTTCATTGACATGAGACTACCGGGCGATATAGAGGGTCTTTCTATCATGTCCGTGATATATTTTTCATTGACATGATACTACCGGGCGATCGCAGTGGTCTTTCTATCATGTCCGTGATATTGTTTTCATTGACATAATGGTCTGTCTATCACGTCCGTGATATTTTTTTCATTAACCATGTTAACATGAGACTACCGGGCCATATAGGGGCCTTTCTATCATGTCCGTGATATTTTTCTAACATATTGACATGAGACTATCGGACGATATAGGTGCCTTTCTATCATGTCCGTGATATTTTTTCATTAACCATGTTAACATGAGACTACCGGGCCATATAGGGGCCTTTCTATCATGTCCGTGATATTTTTCTAACATATTGACATGAGACTATCGGACGATATAGGTGCCTTCCTATCATGTCCGTGATATTTTTTTCATTAACCATGTTAACATGAGACTACCGGGCCATATAGGGGGTCTTTCTATCATGTCCGTGATATTTTTTTCATTGACATGAGACTACCGGGCGATATCGGGGGTCTTTCTATCATGTCCGTGATATTGTTTTCATTGACCGTACTACCGGGCCATATAGGGGGTCTTTCTATCATGTCCGTGATATATTTTTTCATTGACATGAGACTACCGGGCGATATAGGGGCCTTTCTATCATGTCCGTGATTGTTTTTCATTAACCATGTTAACATGAGACTACCGGGCCATATAGGGGCCTTTCTATCATGTCCGTGATATTTTTCTAACATATTGACATGAGACTATCGGACGATATAGGTGCCTTTCTATCATGTCCGTGATATTTTTTTCATTAACCATGTTAACATGAGACTACCGGGCCATATAGGGGCCTTTCTATCATGTCCGTGATATTTTTCTAACATATTGACATGAGACTATCGGACGATATAGGTGCCTTCCTATCATGTCCGTGATATTTTTTTCATTAACCATGTTAACATGAGACTACCGGGCCATATAGGGGGTCTTTCTATCATGTCCGTGATATTTTTTCATTGACATGAGACTACCGGGCGATATCGGGGGTCTTTCTATCATGTCCGTGATATTGTTTTCATTGACCGTACTACCGGGCCATATAGGGGGTCTTTCTATCATGTCCGTGATATATTTTTTCATTGACATGAGACTACCGGGCGATATAGGGGCCTTTCTATCATGTCCGTGATATGTTTTTCATTAACCATGTTAACATGAGACTACCGGGCCATATAGGGGCCTTTCTATCATGTCCGTGATATTTTTCTTTTTTATTGACATGAGACTATCGGGCGATATAGGTGGTCTTCCTATCATATCCGTGATATTTTTTCATTAACCATGTTAACATGAGACTACCGGGCCATATAGGGGTCTTTCTATCATGTCCGTGATATATTTTTCATTGACATGAGACTACCGGGCGATATCGGGGGTCTTTCTATCATGTCCGTGATATTGTTTTCATTGACATGAGACTACCGGGCCATATAGGGGCGTGTCCGTGATATATTTTTTCATTGACATGAGACTACCGGGCGAAATAGAGGGTCCTTCTATCATGTCCGTGATATTGTTTTCATTGACATGAGACTACCGGGCGATTATAGGGGGTCTTCCTATCATGTCCGTGATATTTATTTCATTGACATGAGACTACCGGGCAATATAGGGGGTCTTCCTATCATATCCGTGATATTTTTTTTCATTAACATGAAACTACCAGTCGATATAGGGGGTCTTTCTATCATGTCCGTGATATTTTTTTCATTAACAGGAGACTACCGGGTTATATAGGGGGGTCTTTCTATCATGTCCGTATAATATTTTTTTCATTAACATGAGACTATACTGGGCGACATAGGGGGTCTTTCCATCATCTCCGTTAAGTTGTTTTCATTGACATGAGACTACCGGGCGATATAGGGGATCAATTAATGTCCGTGATACATTTTTTCCATTAACATGAGACTACCGGGCGATCTAGAGGGTCTTCTATAGTCCGTGATATAATTCTGATATTTTTCATTAATATGAGATTATACCGGGCGATGGTCAGTAGCGTAGATTTCTTTTTGACATTGGGGAGCTGAGGGGGGATCATGGAGTTTGAAAATTTTTCTGAAGTATTGTGAATCAGCACCTTTTAGCGACAAAATAAGTTTATGGTACAATTATGGTTTGCGCGCGAAAAAAAATTGGCATATTGAAGCTAAACTGATGAAATATGGTACAAAAGTTTAACAAATGCGCGCGAGGCGCGCAAAGAGGTTCAAGTTCAGGTTAAAAAAATAGCCAAATATGAGGTTAATTTGAACCCACTTAGGGACTATTGGCGTCAACATGGGGGGGTGACTGTATGGACCATCCCCACAAGCGAAATATTGGGGATTCCCCCATCTACGCCTATGATTATTATCAATAACACGAGTGAGACTAGTGGGGACATAGGGGTTCATCATTTCCGTGATAAATCTTGATAGCTCCGAGTTGAGTCTTGATATTATAATCTTTTAAAAAACGACGCGAGACTACCTGAGAGTTTTTGCCCTTTTCATTATCAATAACATAGGCCTACTACCTGAGCGTCTAAACATGTCACACTTATGACATAGGTTGTTCAGTTCCCCCGAATGGAGTCTGATTTAGGTGTGTAAGCTGCGGTTTTAGCGTTTTCCCCGAATGACCAACAAAAGTGGGGGGGGCACGTGCCGCCCCTGCGACGTGAACAACAGTACTTTATATAGGCCCTACTTTAATATCAAGTATCATTTTAAATATATTCCAGCTCCCTTGGTTGAGCACTTTACCGTGGATGATTTACCTTACTTGGATTTATTTATATTTTGAATTATATATTTTAGTTAATATTTATTTATTAATATTTAGGCTGTATAATTTATTTATTTTATGGATCTCGATACAATTTAAGAAAACAAACTTTCTTTTTTCTTCCTTCTTTTCTTTTCTCCTTCTTTCTTTCTTTCTTTTTTCTTTTTAAAAATTTATATAGGCCTATTTATTTATTTTAAGATTTATTTATTGAAATAATAAGAATTAGCATGCTTCAAATTAATAAACAAGACGACTTTGGCAAGTCTAATTTCCCACTGCCAAAGTTTAAAGATGCGCGCCGCATAGCATTGTTATGGTATTATAACACTAAACTCCTTTACGTTTCAAACGAGAGGTATTTTTCAAGGTAAATATACCTGCATTTCAGTGTGAATGATTGTTTAGTGGTGTGTGCCTGTATACTGGTGGCCCTATCTGACTAAGTTGCCAGTTTATTACTAGGTCATATAAACCCGATCTTGGTAAAATTCTCATTATTATTCATAAGATGACGCACGACATGAGACTACCGGTATATAGCCAAAGCCGTATCAGCCGTCTACACTTCGCATGTACAGTGTATGCTTCGTAGTGACGTTGACGACTGAGGGCAGCAGTCTAAGAGAGGCCACTTTGCTTTGTGGCTACTTTGCTCCCGTGGCCGTGTCAATTCTGACAAGAAGACTTTTGTTGTTTGTTTGTTTGTTTTAGAAGAGTCTTTCAAAAAGACACAGTTCACGGATCACAGTGTAATTTACCCATTACCAACTTCAAAGTAATGCGCCATATTGCCTTAGCTCCAAAGCTGCAGCACCCATATTTATCCAACAGTCAAATAGGCCTAGGGTACCTGCAGGTAATATGGGACCATTAAGGACGTTTAGCTTATTTGCATAAAAACTAAAGAAGATATGCCCACAAGAGATTGTTATGATGAACAACCTGTCCTTTAAGATTAATAAAACAGGCAATGTTACCTTGTTTTTATGTTTGTTTGGACGCTATGACGTCAAAATGACGTCATCGTCAAGTGTCCCATATTACCTGCATGTGCAGGTAATATGGGACACTGTGTTATCTCTATGGTGAAAATCAAAAAGTTCAGAAAATCACTCTTTTGTTCTAAAAACATTTTTGTTACATGATTTTGAATGTTAAATGCAAATTTCTACAAGAAAATTCAATTTTCTAAATAGTTTTGCTTTTCGCATTGACAATGCACACAATTTCCTATGTGTCCCATATTACCTGCACCCATTCAGTTGAAAATCAGAGATAATAATCATTTATAAAAGGAAAGTGCCACTTGTCAGTGGAATTTTACCTGCTGATAAGCTTAACCCATCACCTAAAGATCATAAAAATGACAAATGCCCCCTCAGTACCAGAGTTTTTGGATACACAATCATAAAATGTGACGTCATTGATTTTATATCAGGCAAAAAAAACGACATAATTTTTTGGGCAATTTCACTCTTTTTGGCATTGATTTCCAAGAGTTTGATACACAGACTCCAAAACTGCATTTCTAGAAGCACAATTGATGTCTCTAAACACTTAACAAATCAACTTAAAGTGTTTACCTTCTCTAAGCTACTTTTTGTTAAAATGAAAACAGGTGTCCCATATTACCTGCTGTCCCATATTACCTGCACCTACCCTATGTTGAAAAATCACTCATGAACTTTCATGTTCATTTATTTTTCAGGTTCAAATAATTGTTAAATTATTCAAATGCTTATATTTACCCCATAACGTATTTGATATTAAACATTGACTTTGTTTTATATTTTACACCCTGCTACGATTGGTAGGCCTACACTCAGTCAGCAGTACTACTGTCTGTTCAATTAGCTTAGATTCTTGTATTTTTAAGATATTTGAAAAAATAAAACATTGTGGTCAAAGTCATCAAAGAAAAGTGTTAGCACAGCCTTAGACCCAACGTGATTTATACTTTTCAAATTCCAAAGTTCAATTTGAAACCCCATTTCTTTTCAATTTTTGTCTTTTCCCGCGATATTTAAAAAAAAGCCGTAGAACGTCGGGTACCATAAACTTTTTTGAATCAATCCATTTAGTGCAATGGGGACGAATGTCATAATAATTACATGCGCTGAGATAGTATTTATTCGACCATCCGCATCAGGAAATATTGTCCGGCAAAATAGCTATATTTGTGTTGAAACCCTACTGTTGAAACATTACGTTATTATAAAAATGTGAAGATGAACTAAGGATTTCCAGAATAGGCCCAGCTTATATAAATACATTCCTTGCGTATTTACATATATGTTTATTTATTTATTTATTTATTTTATGAATGGGTCTGTGAAAGTGTAGGCCTATAGGCCTATTATAAAACTACACATTTATTTTCAATTTGTTATTTCGTTTTGTTTGTTGAGTACAAACTATGTGAAGGACATTTGGAAACAAAAGAATTTTTGTACAAGAAAATCTAATTTAAAACAATGAGGTTACAGAAAACAATTCTTGTAAGGCACTGTATCTGAAAATGTCCAGCGAATGCTGATATTCTTGGAAAGGAATGATGGTATTAAACATGTTAAACAAAACTCAATTCACATTGTAAACCAGTTGAAATAAGAACGAAATCCATAATTTTAATGTCATTGTTTAGGAAAAAAATAATGCTCAGCATAATGTTATGCATAAAACGTAATCGCGCATATAAGTTCGTGCAACAAAAACCGGTGGACCATCATCAACTATATAGATCCTAACCAATAACCGGAACGGAATTACAATTGAAATGGCAGGACAGATTGGTGGACAGCTTGTTTTGCTAAATTGGATAGGGTCTATGGCCTAAGTTGAGAATGGACCGTCCCACTCGATTTGTAAAAAGGTCGCGAACCCTTTTGGTGGACCCAAGTAACTGCCGAAAATGAGGCAAAATTGAAAAGAAATGGGGTTTTAAATTGAACTTTGGAATTTGAAAAGTTAAAATCACATTGGGTCTAAGGCTGTGCTAACACTTTTCTTTGATGACTTTGACCAAATTTTTTTATTTTTTCAAATATCTTTAAAATACAAGAATCTAAGCTAATTGAACAGAGAGTAGTGTTTATGCATGCAGGTCGCTATTAATAGAATCCATGCGTGCATAGCTGACCCCGTTCCCACACACACACACAGCGGCCATGCGAAAGATGGATTTTTAATGTCACAAAAAACAAAAGATCCGCCAAATTTGCGAAGGATCCGCCTCACAAGCTTCAGCGCATTCAACGCTACGATAATACACAATGTTAATTTAAGTAAGGCATTGACATTCATGATTACGAAAATTAAATATCTGCAATTAAAAACTCGTGTTTTTGAACGATTTGGAATTTTATCAATGAAAATGCAGCGATGACATCATTGGGTTAACGATTTTCCAACTGCTGATTGGTTGATTGCGCTACTGTCAGTGATCCGTGCATGCACGGTACGGTCCGTACGGAATGATTTTTCGTATGGGTAAAATACACTGTGCGGATCAGGGGTATTATAATAGTACTTTGTTCTAACTTTCTATTTTCATATCTAACCTACTCTGCACAGATCCAGTACTAGGGTTGGTAGCGCCCGGGGCAAGAAACAAAATTGGCGCCCCTACCCCCCCGCGAATTTTTTAATACCTGAAAGAATTGCGGTTAGAATTAGGGAACAAACCAAAATATCGATGACGTCCTATAAACGTAACTAGTTTCGTTTCTCAGCCGACCCCCTCCCTCTCTGCCAGAAACGTAATAATGAAATGTTGAAAATTTTGACATAATAATAATAATGACGCATTCTTCAGACCGATGTTTTTGTACAAACGTAATCGAGTATTTTTACCCCCTCCCCCCTAAACGAAACTAGTTCGTTTATAGGACGTCATCGATCTTTTGGTTTGTTCCCTTAGTTACTTTTGGTTACTAGAAAATTTTGACTTTCATCCCTTGGAGGGGCGCAGAATTGATGCTGGTCCTGGCTGAATTGGTCAATTTGGCGCCCCCCTAACGGTAGCGCCCGGGGCATGTTGCCCCCCCTAGTTACGCCACTGCACAGATCTTACAATAAATTAGTGATTTGAGACATAATGATACCTACATCCTGACTCTGGCTTAGGCGTAACTCTCCATCCACTGAGCAAGAAACTCAAATCAATATAGGCTATCACTACCATAGGCCTATAGAAATCCAATTAATATAGGCCTACAATGCAGATAATAACCTTGGCCCAATAATTATTATAGGGTTCCAATTAAGATAAGTAAACATTACTGGGTAGATAACAGGAACTATAATTTTGTCAGTTGGAAGTAATAGAGTAAATCGTCTGTATGAATAGCAGTGTATTTTTATATGCAGTAATATGCTCAGCCTTATCACAAAATAAACAATAGCATTTACTTTACCAACCAATCAGTAAAGCCTATTATAATGATGTGATGGCTCAATCCAATAGTAAACATGATTAGAAAAAAAGGCAAAAAATATAGCCCTGTCTGCCATTGTCTCAATACAAGATGTGCTAAAAAGTCCTTGTCATGTGGGGCAGGATTAGATAAAGGGATACAAACCTGGGTATGAGACATAAGGAATTATTTCTAAGCCTCTTAACCACAGGGTTGATGGGCTACAATAGCTATAATTCAAGACACAGTGTATGTAAGGGATAAACTGTGCATATGAGATATGCGTTCAATTGGGGGAATGTTCACTCCGTGAACAACACTGACTCCGTCAGAAAAGATAGTGTGAACTGAGATATTTTGGTTGAAAAATTGTTTTTTGTGACTCCCCCCCCCCCAATTTTTACCCCAAAATGTCAAATATTAACCATAAACTTCAAAAGAATGGACTGCAACCTTAATTTTTGCTCTGAATATAAATAGAGGGCATAGGCCTATAATGAATACGAGGTCTGTGAACAAAAATATTCTATCATACCATATTGAAGTAATAATTTGGGTTAAAAAGTATTTTTCATGATTTTTATCATTTTTATAAATCAAAAATGCCTATTTTTATGCTATAAGTTTTATAAAGTGAAAATGTATTTATTTGACAAGAAATATAATAGGCCCTGCACAGTGTCGACTTCCTATTCGATAAATATAAATTTAATACTCCGTTGGTGAGCGACGGGCGACTGGTATTTCACCGAACGCAAGAAAAGGAGTTCTATCTGATTGGCTAGCAATCGATCGCTTAGGTCGCTTAGTAGACAACTACAAACTCAAAACTGAGCATCGTATTCAATTCGATTGAAATCGATATTCTATTATTGCCGTAGATAAAGAGAGTGATAGTGTGTCAATAATGTACATTGTATTGCAGCTGGATTTTACATGCATTCTTTTATATAAATTTTTTCTCAAAGAGTTGAATATGATCAAAATTTTTACTCAGGATTTCAAATTTTTTACCCGCAAATTGCAGTTAAACATATCCACAGCAAAATACCGGTCCTCACTAATTAGTGTATTTAATTTCCAGTTAGTGTATTTAAGATAAAACCTGACAACAAATAAAATTTCCTTGCAATAGAAATATCATATGGGATACTGATATGGTAGGCCGCAACCGCCACAACGTGGAGCTGACTTTTTGCTCCGTGGAGCCAAATTGACCAATCATGATCATGTTAGAGTTTTTCATTACTCGGAGGTAAAACTGACTAATTAAGTACGACTTACTCACTACGTGAAGCGAATTTATTCATTAAGAATTTGCCAGACGAGCGTCACGTAGTTGCAAGATATCCTCGGTCACGAAAGTTATGATTCAAAAAGTAGTTTTATGAAAAGTACGAACTATTATTAAGATGGACATGCACTCATAAGAAACTCATACAGTATTAAGATGGACATGCACTCATAAGAAACTCATACAGTATTGTACATAACTATATAGCTAGGCAGAGTGGTGGTAAACTATGCACACAGTTCTGCGATCTGCAGTGTATCGCCGGGAGCTAATTTGTATAACTTGCGCGGTGTCCCTGCGGAATTCGACCTTCAGCAAACTGCAAACCAGTTCGGATTTACTTTATATCAGTAGCGTAGCCAGCGGGGGGGCAGGTGGGGCAGAGTGCCCCCCCTGACAAAAACTGAAAGAAAAAGTGCCCCTCTGACAAAAAATGAGAGAGAAAATCAGGAGGGCAAAGGAAAAGAAAAAGGGCAAGGAGCCCCTTTTCTAGCAAATTTCAGGGCCAAAATAGTGTAAAATACAAAATTTTCCGCGCTACGCGCGCAAATTGTAACAATAAAGCCCTTTTTAGCCGGATAATGGGCGAAAATAGTGTAAAATACCATTTTTTTCGCGCTACGTGCGCACATTATCCCAATAAGGCCCTTTTCGGGAAGCTCGAAGACATACAGTCTCTATGTATTGTATGATGCAACTGCAATTGTTTTCGTCTGTGCCCCAAAAATTTTATTTTGCCCCCCCTGACCAAGAAAGCTGGCTACGCCCCTGCTTTATATACTAGTAGTAGGCCATACATAGGGGAGAGCGGGGAGTGTTCGCCCTAGGGGCAGGTTCGCCCACCCCTTGTTTCTCAGCACTATGGCTTTCAGGGAATTTGGTGATGGCAAAATTAGGTGACATAGGTCATTATAAACTTCTCATGTTAGCTACTCGACATATAGGGACGTGTTCATCGAACTGCAGCTAAAACAAAAAAATTACACCAAAACGTAATTTTTTCTTGCATTAATAATGTTGTATTATCATTGATACATAAATACAGATGGTTTTAATGTAAATCTGTATTGGGAACATATGGGATTTGTCAAAGATTTAATGAAGTTATAAACGCCTTACTCGATTTGTATTTTGCATACCCTGAAGAAAATACAAAAATGTGCACAAGGGGCACGTTCGCCCTTTTGAGGATGGGGCATGTTCGCCCTGTATCTTCCCCGGGCGGACTTACCCCAAACTGGAGGGCGAACCTGCCCCATCAGCGTATTATGCAAAATATTTATAATTATACCATTAAACAAGGTAAAACTACTGAAAAGCATGTTTATGTAGTTATGTGGTATCAGTATTACTCATACCACCGTTTATGTCCTAATCCATAATCTCCCCGAAGTTGTAAGCATGATATGTTTAAGCTCACTTTGGACCCTTACCTTTTACCCTGACCCGACCCCTCCAACAAATTTAGTGACTCCCCAGAAGAGAATGAATGCCCTGTATACTCTTGCTAAATGTTTGCATTTAATATATTATTGTTATGCAATGTTTAAACCTTTTTTGTGATTAGGGTGAACTTACCCCACCATATGGGCGAACCTGCCCCAATATGGGGCAAGTTCGCCACTTTGCAAAACTTTTTTGTTTGCTCTATCCTGTTGCTATTGTAAGGCATATAGTTCTGGGATTGTGGCCGTATATAGCTAAGACATAGGGCTTTCACATGGGCCAATCAGGTCATCCCTAACCTTAATATTGGCATCGCTAGGCTGGTCAGAAAAATATAGGGCGAACACTCCCCGCTCTCCCTACTGTAGTTACTGTCCGTTTTCCTTTACACAATACTCAGTGCGCTCACCATTGACGCGTGACCTCTACAAATAGTGTATGTTAGAAGTATAGGCCATTGCCTAGTTGACGTCTGTGTAAAAAATAACCGGCCAATATTTAAAGTATTCTCTGAAATTCTAGAAAATATAGTTTTGTAACATGTCCTAAATTTTAGCTAATTTAGGTATTTGGAAATATTGGTACTTTTGTACCAAAAAATATGAAGAAATTATTTCTAAACCGTGTTAAGTCATTAAGCTTCTCATTTTCAAGAACGCTGGTTAACAATAAGCAGACTATTGTCTCATTTCGTAAACAAAAGCCCACAGTATTGTTACCTTGCGTTCGCTTTATAATCGTTCACCCAACTGAAACTATAATACCAGCTCATTGCTCATTGCACAGGTAAAACAGACACAAGTGCAGTGTGTATTTAAAATCTGATGTAACATAGTTGAGCCATTTTCATTGAGTGTTATCTTGGTTTAATAGCTTTTAATAGGGTTTAAGTCCTTCAAAGGTCGTGGTGAGTTCTACTGTAGACATGACTGCATCATGATTATTTTTAAGTCAACAACATTCAACAATATGATCACCGTGATAGTATGAGAGTATCAGTACCGTGGGTGTCAGTGATCCTGGCCTGACACAGTAGACAACAAACAAACAAACACGCCACACACATGACACATGCATGCAAGGTAACATTGACTATACACTAATCAAACAATGGTATTGATCCTGTACAACTGGTCGTGGTTTATTTACAATCGATTCATTTAAAATCCCCATAGTAAACATTAATTTTGGCAAGAGTTTTCTCTCTGGAACGAGGATGCATCCACTGGCTCCGCGTAATGAAAAGATCTAACATGATTGGTCAATTTAGCTCCGCGAAGCGAAAAGTAAGCTACGCGTATAGCAGCTCCACGTTGTGGCGGTTACGGCCAGCCATATATTGATCATGCGAAAATCGTAAAACATAGAATAGAAACTGTGGCAGGCGCTCAAAATCTCAAATTGTATGCTTAGCCTGAGTTGCACGGCCTATCTCGAATAAAATCACCATGCGTAGTTGTTGAAAAACGTGAGGATTCATCGTAGGCCTACTATCACGGCAATTTTTAACACGAAGATATAGGGATGATGACGGTGTGCCCTGCTTGTTTTTGGCTACAAATGACACCTGAAGCTCAAAATGGGCATTTTTAAATAAATCTTTATATTTGTTGTTGCCTCTCTCAATAAAACAGTGCCCCTCTGACAAAAAAATGAAAGAGAAAATCAGGAGGGCAAAAGAAAAGGGGCAAGGAGCCCCTTTTTCATCAAAATTCACCCGATCATGGGCCAGAATCCCGGGGCCAGAATAGTGTAAAATACAAAATCAGTGTTAATGAAAGTTGCTGTTCAAATTGAAAAATAAGGGTCTTTGGGTGACAGATCAAATGGAAAAATAGGGGTCTTCGGGTGACAGAGCATGTGTTCAAAAAATATGGGGTGTTTGGGTGACAGTGACACCTCCAAAGTGGGAGTGCCTGGACCATGGTTATTGATTATTATTCATACATTTTTCTTTTACCTAAATTTGTTGAAAAATCTGATTGTTCAGATTTTTGTGAGTTTCAAAACTCAAAAATCTTAACAAATCTAATTAAACCTTAACAGTTATGTTATTGTACCAGAAAGTCACATTTTATTTTGTTTTTTTTTTATCAAAAATTCCAAAAAATAAAGATATTTGGGCATGGAATCAGAACTGATACCCCTTCGGGACTTGCTCAAGGCAAAATTTAGCGTCGGAATTTTGTGGCCCATAGCAACAATATGATATCCTTCTCTATGCATAAGGGGTTGTGCAATAATTATGTTTTTGGCTACAAATGACACCTGAAGCTCAAAATGGGCATTTTTAAATAAATCTTTATATTTGTTGTTGCCTCTCTCAATAAAACAGTGCCCCTCTGACAAAAAATGAAAGAGAAAATCAGGAGGGCAAAAGAAAAGGGGCAAGGAGCCCCTTTTTCATCAAAATTCACCCGATCATGGGCCAGAATAGTGTAAAATACAAAATCAGTGTTAATGAAAGTTACTGTTCAAATTGAAAAATAAGGGTCTTTGGGTGACAGATCAAATGGAAAAATAGGGGGTCTTCGGGTGACAGAGCATGTGTTCAAAAAATATGGGGTGTTTGGGTGACAGTGACACCTCCAAATTGGGAGTGCCTGGACCATGGTTATTGATTATTATTCATACATTTTTCTTTTACCTAAATTTGTTGAAAAATCTGATTGTTCAGATTTTTGTGAGTTTCAAAACTCAAAAATCTTAACAAATCTAATTAAACCTTAACAGTTATGTTATTGTACCAGAAAGTCACATTTTTATTTTATTTTGGTTTTTTTTAATCAAAAATTCCAAAAAATAAAGATATTTGGGCATGGAATCAGAACTGATACCCCTTCGGGACTTGCTCAAGGCAAAATTTAGCGTCGGAATTTTGTGGCCCATAGCAACAATATGATATCCTTCTCTATGCATAAGGGGTTGTGCAATAATTATGAGCCCCCCTGCCAAAAAATCTCTGCCCCCCCTCCTTTTTTTATACACATGCCAAAATATTTTTGGGATCCCAATTCGCTAGCTACATGTATGTGTTGCGAGTGCAGCGAGCAGGAAAATTTGCATATTAAAGCGTTGCCGTACTGTTTTCCTAAGCATTTTTAGAGCGTTTTATTTAACAGGCGTCCCATGAATGTGTGCTAAAAACCCGGGGGGGTTCTTCGAAAAAAAATTTACGGGGAAGTGCCACGCAGACTTTCGGATGCTTTCTCTATACCTACTTTTTGCTGATTTTGCCACCCATCAGTATACCAATTTCCACAAAAAACACCCAAAAAGCACCTAAATTTGCCCTGATTGGGTGCTTTTAGGGGCACTTTTGCCCAAATGCGCCCTCCACTGAAAACCCACCAATTGATATACCAAAATTGCTTAAAAAGTACCCAAAAACCGTGGCACATCGCCGTATACCTTCAACCAGGGAGAACCCCCTTTGGGGCTAAAAATCACTTGCCCCCCTCTCAGCTAGCCAAAAATAGCTTGCTCCCCCTTTCAGCTTGCCAAAAATTTCTTGCCCCTCCCAATTTTACCCTCCCCAACAGTCAAGATTAATAGGTAAATTTTCACGGGAAAATTTTCTGGACACGTGACCAATGTGAGAGTATTCCTCGAGCCTGATCTCTGACCCCGGCGGTGACCTCGCTGTTCAAGTCTTAGTAATTTTGAATTGGAATAGTATTTTTGACCACAATTTTGATAGAAATTTGTGCATTGCAAATTTATTAAATATTATGTTATCTTAATTTCTTCACAATATCATCAAAACATAATTTCAAAAATATCTATCTTCGGAAAAAAATATTTATCTACGGAAACTCTTACCATAATATTATTAACTTGCGACAAGTAACTTATTTTGCATCGAAGGATGAATTCTTCCTATTCAAATACATTGGAAGATCACCCGCTGTGCTCGGGGTCACATTCCATAATGCTAATATGTCTGCGCCCATGGGCGTCACGTGTCCAGAAGATTTTCCCGTGAAAATTTACCTATTAATTCTGACTGCCCAAGGACTCGTAACTATTGCACAGCCCATGAACTGACCTTTGAGTGTGTTGGGTACAAACTCATACTGTCACATCTAAAAGGTCAACTTTTGAGCTATTGTTTGTTTGTTTGTTTGTTTACGCAGGTTGGTCCGTGAGGAACACATGCTAATCCATGGAAAACCATGGACCGTTCCAAGCTCATACAATTGCACAAGCCTGGATAGCCAGTGTAGGCTAATATATGCATGCTGGCCTAGATAGCTTTGATAAACAAAGCAAGAAATGGAAGAAAATAGCTAGGAAAAAGAGAAAAGAGAGAAGGCCACTCCCAAACACAATTTTACTCTTAGCCCTTACTATGCTTGTTGAATGGAGGTTATGATAATAACTTAACCATCGGAGATCCAATACATATAAAGAATAAAATTATGCGATCACTCATGATTTATTTATTTCCTCTAGTTTATTAGTCAACAGTATTGTCCTTTTCAAACTGTACACAAATATCACATAATGCATACATGAACTTATCTCTCGAAAACAATACATCGAGAGATTAATGTCAGGTGGTTGTATCTGTAATAGTTGCTCCGTGAGTTGCCCTCAATTTCTGCATATCGAGGGCTCAGCACAACAATATCTTAACTCCCTATTTTTTCAATGGGAAATTAACTTTGCTGCATGGATGATTTCATGATGAAGTTAGCATTTATTCCACATTGAAAAGCGTGTTCCGACGGATCTGCACTTGACCAGCCTCTTAGGGACCGTTCACAAACACTTGTAATAGGGGGCCTGATGCAAAAAAGGGGGGGGGGGGGCTGATTTTTTAAACCATCTGAAGGGGGGGGGGGGCTTTAAAAATATCAACTTAATTTTTCTCGTAGAACATGAGTCTACACTATTTTCTATGGGGTTGACGTTCATTTTTCATGGCCAAAAAAAGGGGGGACCTGAAAATAATGTGAATTTTTCTTTTTTGTATCAGCCCCCCTGTTACAAGTGTTTGTGAATGGCCCCTTACGACTACTAGATTGTGCAAAGCATTTCTGGCACTACTCACACTGATGGGGTTTCTCTTTGATGTGAGTTCTAATATGTTAATGTAAGTTACTAGATTGGTCAAAGCATTTCTGACAGTACTCGCATGCACTGATAGGGTTCTCTTTGGTGTTGAGTTCACACATATCTGTTGAGAGAACTACTATAAAATATGCAAAATAGTTCTGACAAAGCTCACACTGTTAGGACACATCAGATAAGCCATCGCCTGTTATTTATAATTAAATACTTGGCCCGAGACATTTTCGAGAGAATAAAATCATTACATGTTTAATTTGCAGATCCACTATGAGCTGTTGTGGCGTGTGGTGGTGAACTCAACGACATGTAATCGTGAGTGTACGCTTTGAATCCGAACGGTTCCGATTTTTTCTCTCCTGAGCTCCATTTCTTTATGTATTATACATTTTCTCAGGCATAACATCCTCTGTGATCCTTATATTTAATATCTCAGTCATTGACCGATGTCCTGCTATTACACAGCAGATTGGCAGCCACCTCTTTTTAAGATAACAATTAAATGCAAAATATTTCTTTCAATACTCACACTGCTATGGGTTTTCTTGAATATGGGTTCTGATGTGATCTTTAAAACTACTAGATTGTGAAAAATACTTTTGACAATACTCACATTGATAGAGTTTAATGCTTTTAGTGCGATATGGTTTCTCTTTCGTATGAGTTCTGATGTGACGTTTCAAGCTATGAGGGTCTGTAAAGCATTTCTGACAATACTCACACTGATAGGGTTTCTCTTTAGTGTGAGTTCTGATGTGGTCTTTAAGATTACTAGAGTGTGCAAAGCATTTCTGACAATACTTGCACTGATATTCTTTCGTATGAGTTCTGATGTGACGTTTCAAGCTATGAGGGTGTGTAAAGCATTTCTGACAATATGCACACTGATCAAGTTTCTCATTTTTAGTGTGAGTTCTGATGTGGTAGTTTAAGTTACTAGATTGTGCAAAGCATTTCTGACAATACTCACACTCATAGGGTTTCTCCTTGGTGTGAGTTTTGATGTGTGCTTTAAGACTTGCATTCTGTGCAAAGTATTTCTGACAATACTCGCACTGATAGGGTTTCTCTTTGGTGTGAGTTCTGAGGTGGATTTTAAGAACACTTTTCCATGTAAAGCATTTACGACAAAACTCGCACTGGTATGGTTTCTCTTTAGTGTGAGTTCTGATGTGTTCTTGAAGGTGACTAGATTGCGTATAACATTTCTGACAATACTCACACTGATAGGGTTTCTCTTTGGTGTGAGTTCTGATGTGTATATTAAGAGCACTTTTCCATGCGAAGCATTTCTGACAATACTCACACTGATAGGGTTTCTCTTTAGTGTGAGTTCTGATGTGTATTTTAAGAGTACTTTTCCATGCGAAGCATTTCTGACAATACTCACACTGATAGGGTTTCTCTTTAGTGTGAGTTCTGATGTGTATTTTAAGAGTACTTTTCCATGTAAAGCCTTTACGACAAAACTCGCACTGATGGGGTTTCTCTTTGGTGTGAGTTCTGATGTGTGTTTTAAAACTATTAGATTGTGCAAAGCATTTCTGACAATACTCACACTGAAAGGGTTTCTCTTTAGTGTGAGTTCTGATGTGTATTTTAAGAGTACTTTTCCATGTAAAGCCTTTACGACAAAACTCGCACTGATGGGGTTTCTCTTTGGTGTGAGTTCTGATGTGTGTTTTAAAACTATTAGATTGTGCAAAGCATTTCTGACAATACTCACACTGAAAGGGTTTCTCTTTAGTGTGAGTTCTGATGTGTACTTTAAGAGCCCTTTTCCATGTAAAGCATTTACGACAAAACTCGCACTGGTATGGTTTCTCTTTAGTGTGAGTTCTGATGTGTTCTTGAAGGTGACTAGATTGCGTATAACATTTCTGACAATACTCACACTGATAGGGTTTCTCTTTGGTGTGAGTTCTGATGTGTATATTAAGAGCACTTTTCCATGCAAAGCATTTATGACAAAACTCACACTGATGGATTTTGCCACCGTGTATCCTAGTAATGTGAGTTTTGAGACCACAGTTTTGTGCAAACGATTCTGGGCAAGTCTCACACTGATAGGGCTTGTCTTTACCGTTATCCTGTATGTGCTTGTTCAAACGTACCGAAGTTGTAAAACTTTTATGACACACCTCACACTTACAAAGTACCTTATTGATGGTGCCTACCATATTACCTATAGCAATATTACTACATTTATGTATTTTAAGCAGATGTTCTATTAGAGCACTGCTGGCATTAACATATTTGAAACAAAAAGTACACTGATATACATAATGGTTTGTTGTGCATGATTTGATGTGGCTTAAAAGATCGTCAACAATTTTAAAACTTTTCAAACAGTGTTCACATTGATACAAAGCCCTATTCTGGGTTTTCGATTGTTTTTGTAGAATACCATCTTCCGTCACATTTCTCTGGCAATCCACATATTTTTTGTTTCCATAAACACGTACATATTTCCTCATATGTCTTCCAACGTGGGTTTTCAGTCTGTTCATAGAATGGAAGTTGATTGTACAAAATTTACAACGGAAAGGTTTTATTAGTTTTACTTCCATTTCTGTCAATGTATCATACTCAAATAGCGTTTCACAATCAACGGAAGATGTCAATTCAAAACTACAAATCCACCATAGAGCACATAATTTGTCCACCAGTGAAGACAATTCCTCTGCACTGGTTCCTAGCTACATTTATCCAACTGGTTCTACTTCTTGGTAAACTCGTCTTCAGACAGCAACTCAAAATATCTGAAACAGAAGTAAAACTTAATTGCAATCATTGTAATTTAGGCCTAAAAATGGTTTGATTGGCGTAACATAAAAAAATAGGATAGGTAGGTCAGGATTTAATTTTTTTTTTTACTTTTTAAAGCTGTAAATTATATTTGATAAAGGCCTTGAAAACTTTTTTTTCTTTTTTAAAAATTGTATCCATTTACTTTTTAATTAAAGACAACAAAAAAAAGTCTAGGGTCGGGCCTACTTTTAGTATCGGTCGGGTTACGCCTATCAAACAATTTTTATTTATTAGGCCTTAATATCAGACAAAATATCTACCGGTTAGTCAAGTTAGCTCACACAATAAGAGTAATACGTTCGACTATGAGGTTGCGTGTTCAAACCCTGTTGTTGGTTTTTAGTATGCTCTTGTGGAAAAATTGAGTTAGCTTGAAATTCCTGTGGACAAGGAACTTACGGTACTGCTAATTGTTCCGTTGTAAATCGTACGAAACTCAGGGAGCTGACCCTGGTTGCAAAGGTCAATTGTGGAATGTCTAGAGTACATGTATGCGCTCTTGAAGCCTGGAGGCCTGTGGCTTAACTGCTGTATTTTGGTGTGGGATATTCACACTGGTGTCTCTTTATTGTGAGTTTTGATGTGACCTATAACACTACTTGATTTTTATTTAAAATTTTGAGCCAAACACAAGGAATTAATTCCTACCTCGAAATTATCAGATGGTACTCCACCTTTTACAGATCCTGACCTTTCTGACCTTTTGAAGGTAAAAAATATCACAACCTGATACAGCCACTCACTCGCTGATGAAAGATAGAGTACCATCTGAAAATTTCGAGGTAGGAATTAATGAATTAATTCCTTGTGTTTGGATCAAAAGTCTAAATCAAAATCATGATTTATACCAACACAGATGAACTTTCATGAAAGTTTTACACTACCAGATTTGCATTTCTGACAATGCTCGCACTGGTTTTTCATTGGTGCGAGTTTTGATGTGACTGTTAACACTACAAGATGGTCTGAAACCTTTATGACGTCTGAAACCTTTATTACAACACTCACACTGATATGGGTCCTCATTAGTGTGAGTTCTGTATTTTAAGAACATGTTTGTTAAAACATTTCTTACAATACTCACACTAATTTGGTTTCTCTAATGTGTGTGTTCCGATGTGACCTTTAAGACTACTGGATCGTGCAAACCATTCCTGACAATACTCGCACTGATGGGTTTCTCTTTGGTGTGAGTTCTAATGTGTGCTTTCAGATGGCTACCACGAGCAAAACATTTCTGACAATACTCACACTGATGTGGTTTCTCTTTAGTGTGAGTTTTGATGTGTTCTTTTAGATTACTTTTCCATGTAAAGCATTTCTGACAATACTCGCACTGATAGGGTTTCTCTTTAGTCACACTAAAACAGTGAGTTCTGATGTGACATTTAAAGCTACTAGATTGTGCATAACATTTCCGACAATACACACACTGATGATAGTGTTCCTCTTTGGTGTGAGTTCTGATGTGACTACTACGTGAAAAACACTGAAAGGGTTTGTCTTCAGTGTGCATGACGATATGTCGGCTGAGATTACTTCTGCTTGCAAAGCTTTTATGACAAAACTCACACTGATAGATTTTTTTGTCAGAGTGAATTCTAGTGATGTGAGTTTTGAGACCACAGTTTTGTGCAAATGATTCCGAACAAGTCCCACACTGATATGGTTTGTCTTTACTGTTATCTTGAATGTGCTTGTTTAAATTTACAGAAGTTGCAAAACATTGTTGACAGAACTCACACTTACAAAGTACCCTATTGATGGTGCTTAACACATTACCTATAGCAATATTACTACATTGATGTATTTTACGCAGATGTTCTATAAGAGCACTACTGCAATCAACATATTTGAAACAAAATGTACACTGATATACAAATATATGCTTTGTTGTGCATGATGTTATGTGACTTAGAAGGTCGTTAATGTTTTCAAAACATTTCAGACAGTTTTGACATTGGTATGAAGGTTTTTGAAGAACACCATCTGCCGCCACGTTTCTCTGACAATCCACATATTTTTTGTTTCTATAAACACGTGTATATTTCATCATATGTCTTCCAACATGGGTTTTTAATCTGCTCATAGAATGAAAGTCCATTGTACAAAATTTACAACAAAACGCCCCAAACGGTCTCTCTTCCATTGTTCTTGAGCAGTGTCAATACATGCTCAAAATAGCGCTTGATGACCAATGGAAGATGTCAATTCAAGACTACTGTACATATACCTCAAATCCACCATAAAGTACATTAGTTACAGCAATGTCCACAAGTAAAGACAATTCCTTTGCAGTGGTTCCTCGCTGCATTTATCCAACTGGTGCTTGGTAAACTCATCTTGAGACAGTAGATCAAAATATCTGAAAATAAAGTAAAACTTTATTGCAATCATTGTAATTGATCTGACAAATGAATATATGAATACAAAAGCCACCCAAGTCCATACTTTGGCCAAATTGAGTTAAGCATGGGAAAGTGTTGCTATACATAGGCCTGTCATATGTATGAAAGAACAACTCAAATTCATCCTCTGTGTCTATTGAGCATGTGAAAAATAGCATGTATGAAAGAATCAACCCAAGTCCATGATTTGAGTCTTGTAACACATTGATTGAAATCCAGTATGTATACAAATCCACTTGTAACACATTCATTGCTGGAGAGTGACTTTTGAAAAAAAAATGGGTTTAATCAAGGAAAGTGTGTGGTTTATATTACATGGCAGAATGCTTATCAACATTATACATAACTGTGTGCTTTATTTTGTATTATCTTACTAGTGGTAATCTCATTCCAACATTATTGTCTTAGTATATGATTCAAAAAACCACCCAAGTCCAAAATTTAAAATGTCCCTGAAATGCTAATCGTCATACCTAATACAGTTTAACCCACCATGCGCGTACGCAGGAATTTTCCAAGGGGGGTGTGATGATAAAAAAATACTAAAATAAAGAAATGGCCGCGTAGCGGTCATCGCGTCGCGCCTGCGCGACGCAGGGGGGTGTCTGAGGGGGGATGTGCCCCCCTCAGAATTAGAAACTTTGGGAAAATGAAGCGATTTGGTGGACAATTTTGGCACTATTTGTGTATATAATTTTAATTTGAAAAAGCCGAAAATGTGTGAAATGACAGTCCATGAAGCGTTTCGTGAATAAGTTTTCTCTACTCAGTTGTAGGCCTATAAATTGTGTTAAACACAAATTGGTAAATATCGAAAGCAGAACCAAAAATTGCTGCTTGATTATCCACTACGCAGGGGGTGTCTGAGGGGGGATATGGCCCCCTCAGAATTAAGAAACTTTGCAAAATGAAGACCTAGTTGAAGCGATTTGGTGGATCATTTTGGCACTATTAGCATGATTATTGTGTAAAATCTTAGTTTGAAAAAAGCCGAAAATGTGTGAAATGACGGTCCATGAAGCCTTTCGTGAACAAGTACTCCCTACAGTTGTAGGCGTATAAATTGTGTTAAACACAAATTGGTAATTGTCAAAAGCAAAAGTGAAAATGGCTACTTGTTTATCCACAATCGCAGGGGGTGTCTGAGGGGATGTGCCACCCTGAGAATTAAGAAACTTTTGCAAAATGAAGACCTAATTGAAGCGATTTGGTGGACCATTTTGGCACTATTAATAGTGTGTAAAATTTTAGTTTGAAAAAGCCGAAAATTGGTGAAATAACGGTACATGAAGCCTTTCGTGAACAAGAGTTTTCCTTCCTGCAGAAGTTGGAAAAATTTGCAAAATGAAGGTCCGATTGAAGCCATTTGGTGCATAATTTTTACACTATTTAAATCATTGCTTCAAACAGAAGAAAGGGCCCGAACTCAATTTGCACAATTAAAACCTTTACGTATGTTGCCGGGTAGGGTCCGGGGGTAGGGTGTGGGGTATGATGTGGAGAGGTGTTGGTGTTAACATGTATGCCCTATATCCATGTCAATTAACAATTAAAACCTTTACGTACGTACGTAGGCCTATGTTGCCAGGGTAAAGGTGTAATGATGTGGGGTGGGGGTGTTAACATGTATCGACATATTTACGTACGTTGCTCAGTGGCCAATACCGTGTATGCCTAGGGGTGAGATAAATTTGTGTGGGCGGGGTGGTTAAGGAATCTATAGGCCTATGATAATTGTGATAATAGGCCTATATCCCCTATGCCTTGCTCATCTCCCTCCTCTCCTCTTCCCTCTCCCTTTCTTTGCCTTTTCTCCCCCCCCCATTTTAATTTTTTTGGACAGACCCCCCCTGCGTACGCCAATGTAACCCACCCATTTGCACGTACAACTTACTATATATTGATCAGGTAAATCTAACTGAAGGAATTAAAATGATACACAGGTTTTTTTCTCGAAATCACTTCCCATGGACTTGGGTGGGTTTTGGATTCATGTATTCAAATATATCCATGGATGTTAATTGTCTCTAGATTCTGCATGTACCAATGATACCTATGATATGGTTTGTTGTAGCTATGTGGTCACTGATAGCCAATTTATGTTGGTCGGAAACAGTGTTCTTTTATTGGAGTGCCCAGTAGCCTTCCAGTTTCTCTAACATTATGTGAAATCGCAATTTTGCGAGGATAAGATCTTAATTTCTCACCAGGTTCGACGTCGTCAATAATAAAGGAGACAAGTAGAAAACGCCTGTGCCTTTTAAACCACTCCGCCATGTGAGCTTCAGGATTAAGCTGCTTGAAATCCGAACCCATATAAGCGGTCACTTAAAATGTCCCCCCAGTCAGAACTCTTGCCCCCCTGTAAAAAGCCAAAATTACGAAAATGTCCACTTTTTACGGGAATTTTGAGCAAAATGAATGACCCCCATCATACCTCCGGGCATGGACTCGGATCGAGTCTGGACTCGAGCCGGACTCAAGTCCGGACTCAGGTCTTATTTTTGTTGGACTCGGACTTGGCACCCCCGGACTTGGACTCGAGTCCGGACTCGGACACAAAAGGACTCGGACTTGGCTCGGACTCGGATTCAAATGGATTTGGCTCGGCTCGGACTCGGACAAGCTGGATTCGGGTACAAGTCTGTTCCTAGCTATTATTTGAAATGAGACACATATAGCAGCCGACAAGTGCATCGTTTAGGCCAATTTGGCCGAGTAGCAAATGTGTTTACTGAGGTTTGCCTCTCATACCTAAATTGCGTGTCATGATGATGTGTATTAAACCTGCAATTTTGGAACGACTTCTCGTGTGCTAGCACTGTAGCAGCCTTTAATCGTAGTCGTGCCAACAAGGTCAAGGCATGCAAGGGTAGCCCCCGGGGGTAGCCCGAACCTTCATGTAGGTATCCCAGGCAAACCTTAGTTAACACATTTGCTAGTCAGCCAAATTCGCCGACAATGTCAATGCATATTTACATAGAAATTTAAAACAACTGGCCAAAGAAGGAAACCTACATAAATAGGTTTTCTATACTTCACTTGACCCAAATATATGATTTTTATGGTGATAAGACAATCGCACATGGAATTTTAGAGGGATTTTGATAGCACTTCCATTAAAAAAAGCTGCTATCATAATGAGACTAAGATCTAGAAACACCCCGAAATGCCGTTTTGGGGAATTTTGCTAGCTGAATCTTTTTGATGAAAGTCAATCTTTGACAAGATGTAACTTTGCTACGGAAAGTGCTATGAAAAAAAAGGTTTTCAGTTTTGGCTTTTTTACTCAAGGCAAGGGCTTTAATTTGATATATAAGGCCAAGGAAAGTCGATTTTGAGTTTCCCGTCACCCGCCCTCACTTCATTTTCTGACCCTCACTTGAATTCATTATTGTGATTTTCCAAAAAATGCCAATGAAAACTGGTTATATTTGCAAAAAAAATTGAATTTTTTTCGAGAATAGGTCGGTGAAGGAAACCTACATAAATATGTTTTCTATACTTCACTTGACCCAAATATATGATTTTTATGGTGATAATCAAGTCGCACATGGAATTTTAGAGGATTTTGATAGCAGTTCCATTAAAAAAAGCTGCTATCGCCATGAGACTAAGATCTAGAAACACCCCTCAATGCTGTTTTGGGGAATTTTGCTGGCAGAATCTTTTTGATGAAAGTCAATCTTTGACAAGATGTAACTTTGTTACGGAAAGTGCTATGACAAAAAAGTTTTCAGTTTTGGCTTTCTTTACTCAAGGGCTTTAATTTGATATGTAAAATAATGCAGTTTGATGGCAAATTTGAATTCACCTAGCATACCTACTGTAGTGTTGGGCCTATTAAAATGATGCAGTTTGATGGCAAATTTGAATTCACCTAGCATACCTACTTCATGGCCCTAGTGGTTCCTTCCTTACCATAGAACACGGAGAAGTTAGTGGAAATCGTACTTATTTCGTAGTGCCGGACAGCCGGAGGTGTGCAGTGTGAGTACCTCGGACTAATGCAAGGGAAACAGCGAACAGGGTGACGAATTTTGATACAACTTGCATGACTTTGTTTTGACCGGGTTTTGCTCCCAGTTTACAGCAAAAATTTGGAGAATCGTAGCTATTCATAGATAATGTTTTTTCTTGCACTGTTAATATATATTTTAGTAGCGTCATAAACTTACCAATTTCATCTTGATTAATACAATAATCATAACGAACGCGTTCGTTCTTCTCGACTAAAACCTGTAAAATCTCAATCGTTTCAGCTTACACACAGCCCGTAGGCTATTAGTGTCAATCATTCGCGAACTAAGATGGATTGTGATTGGCTACAAAAAGTTCTAAGGCCATATAAAATTGATGTTTTGCTTCTCGTCCCCTCCCTCTTCAATTTCTGGGATTTGTCTTTTTTTTTCCTTTTTTTTTCAAAAATATATTATTAGACTTTGGAATATTTTGGGAAACTGTAGGCATAAATAGGTTTATTAGAGAACATAATATGGATCAACAACCAACATCACGCCATCAAGTTTACCTTGGACAAAGAGTCGGAAGGCTGCTTTAATACCGATGCTTGATGTATCGGTGTCGCGAGATGATGTGGGCAATTTGAGCTTCAAAGTGTACCGTATACTAACACATAGCCTACGGACCAGTATTTGGGTTTCTCATCCAACCATCCACTGCAACACAAACTTTGAGTAATTCGCACCTTATATGTGATCGCGCTAATTCCATTGTCACCAAGAGCGGACACAAGAACTTGACAAAGTTCGTAGATCTCTGGCCATTTGTGGCTATGAAGATTGGAGCTGGGTTACTGCCAGAAAGAAACGGGAACCCAAACCTCAGTCCAAGAAACAATCAAGTCAACCTAAGGGGAGTGTCTCCATCCCTTACATTCCGGGACTATCGGAGTCCATTCAGCGGTTGCTACGGTCTAATGGTGTCATCACGTTACCCACATTAAACCAACGAACACTATCAGATCTGTTTTAGTCAATCCTAAGGACAAGACGGATAAATTGGACAAGTGTGGTGTGGTGAACCACATCCCCTGTGGTGACTGTACTTCATCGTACATTGGTGAGAGTGCCCGCTCACTTAGGACGCGACTCGTCGAACATGGGAAAACGCCATCACCCCCAGTCAATGAACATGTTTCTGGCTCCACCCACTCTATTGATTGGGAAGGGGTCAAAATTCTGGACAGGGAAGAGAACTGGTTTCGCAGAGGCGTCAAGGAAGCTATAGGCCTACAAATCAAACGCAATGAGAGTGATCTGAACAGAGACGAGGGGCGCCACCACCTCCCACATGCACCCACCTATGACTCGGTCATCCATTCATCTTACCGTCGGAGGTCAACATCAGTTGCTACTTCCGGTCAGATGACCCAATCTCCCGCTACCAACCAAAACATCAGTCGGCATTGAAGACCAGTGGATGCTGGTCGCAGGCCACCAACCTCCACAATGTAGCCTAAGTCGTGAGAACTTTGTTAAATTTGTACTTTCTCGATTATAATATATGGATCATTTCCAAGACTTTTTGTGGTACTCTACTCCCCATTCCAAAAAAATACAGAACTAATATTATCCTGTTTTGCGGCCAAATGAAACATAGCTTAATCCTAATCCTTTTTAATGGGGGGGCAAATAAACAATTTTGTCAGGCTTATTGATAATAATCGTATGGTATTGCATATCGTATGGATTCCCCACCTCTCTGCCCCCCCCCTCTCTTTTTCCTCTTTCTCCCTCCTTTTTTCTTGCACTAGGGGGCAGGGGCCCAAATAGGCAGGGGCCCAAATGCCCCCCCTTGCAGCTACGCCACTGCATGGTGGCACATGCAGGTACTTCTTTTGAAAATCCTATAGCATAGCAGTCGCTGATATGGAACACGGATAACCTCTTAAAAAAGACTATAGTTTGCGTATGGCTGTATTGAGCAGGTCAGTAACCAATCACGCTGCTCCTTTGCCCTGACGTCAACAAACTAGTCTTTTTAATTCGGGCTTAAATTAATATAGAGAGCTAGCCATTTCAAAACGTGCGCTTCAAACGCCCCTGCACCTATTTAAAATCTGTCATATGAGAGTACTGATTTTGTATCTATGCACGGGTGTTATGATACGTTTAGAAATCACAGGAATTTCATGAAAATTTGAAAAAAAAGGAAATTTTTCCAATGTCCTCGGGATCAAGTTAGTAGAGAATGTTGGATTTTCAGGAAACTTGGCAATGATCAGTTACGTAAGAATAGATTTTGATGATTTTTGCACCATATTGCCAGCCAAACACTTCATGGTTTTTTGAATCTGAGAAACTTTGAACAACCTATGTACTTGTGGCCCTTGAACATGTCTAAAACAAAACTGCAAAGAGGTTACATATACGAGGTTTTGCTTTAACCATGTTCAGGGGCCAATGACGTCATATAGGTTTTTCCTGCACAACGACACTATTATCATTATGCCTCGGCCTTGTTCCATCCAATCCATACAGACAAAAAATCATAAATACTAGTATGACAAGATTGTACGAGGGGGTATCAAAAAGTTTTAGAAATCGCCCAGAAGTGAAAGAGCTATATCAATGAAATTTTGTTAGTGCAATCACTGGTCCTTATGTACATTATGGTCCAAAAATGGTCTCATAGGTATGGTTACTTTTTTACAGGTGGCACTAGATGCCAATAACCCGCTGCCCCAGTTACTGCGCATAAACTGCAAGATTGAGAAAATTGAGGCAAGCAGCATTATTAAGATCCTGCTTTTGAAGGGTTGCAGTGCCTAGAAAATTGATGATGAAATGAAAGTTATCTTCGGTGGTGATTGTGATATGTCACTGTCGCTTTTTGGAAAAGGAATTTTTATTTCATCAAAGATTTTTTGGGCACTGTAACCCTTAAAATGGAACTTAATCATGCTTCATGCCTCAATTTTCTCCATTTTGCTGGTTATGCGATTACATAGGCAGGTAGTGACATCTAGCTCCTGTAAAAAAAGTAAACATACTTATGAGACCATTTTTGCACCATAGTGTACATAAGGACCAGTGATTGCACTGACAAAATTTCATTGATATAGCTCTTTCACTTCTGGGCGATTTCTAAAACTTTTTGATACCCCCTCGTATTCAATTTTTTCTTAGTTTATTACTACAGTGTTGTCCTGTACAAAATAATGTGAAGCATAACTGCATAATGCATTTTTAAATGAACTTAAATTTATTTTTAAATCTCCTCAAAAACAGTCATGTCTATGCAAATTGAGGTGGGTATAATCTGAGACGAATATATTCGTCTCAGGTATAATTCTACAGGGCAGTATCTCAAAAATGCGGGTCTCAACAAATCTGGTGATTTAATTTTAAAACTATTAATTTTGAGCGTAATTAGCCATGAGTCTTTATACAAGCAGCTACACTCATAGTTTGTGTTCCTTAAAATATATAATTATGCTATTAATGTACCTACAGGGTGACTAGCTTTACACATCACTGTGGGTGACTGCAGATAATGCAGACATACAAAAAACAAAACAAAACAAAAGCAAAAAAAAAAAAAACCAACAACAATAAAATATTATTAATAACAACTGTCAGCAAAATATTTTAAACCGAACTAATAAGGTAAAATGAAAGAAAACTCACAATCCTAGCTGCTTAACTGTGGTGTTCTATGGCAGATTTGATGGCAGATTTGAAGTAATAATAAATCCAGTACTATATGTGTATGTTGGGATACAAGTAAATATGCCAAACAATCAGGTTTGAAAAAAAAAGAAGACCAAACTCATTTTTAAAGCTCGTGCATCATGGGTTTAAATTAATCATAGGCAGCGAAGGGGGGTCAGTACCCCTAAACCTTTATGGGGGTTTGACCCCAATAATTGCCCTATGCATCCATGTTTTGGCCCACATAGGGTAAAATTGCAAAATCATTTGGAGCTTAAATAGTTTGAAATTGAAATTTTTTGCACGCTTCGCTTACTGTGAAACCGAAAACAAAATATGCTCGTCCCCTGGCCCCCTACATTTCAATGTTTCTGCTGCCACATTAATTGACACAGTATGCTAAACAGATAATTACCTTACAAAATGGGATTGTATCTTCATGTAAGCATATCGAGGGTTGACAAACAGAAGGCCTTAACTCACTTTTGGCCATTTTGAGATTTTGGTACACCCAAAATAATCTGTAATACCACAGATTCTTACAATCATAAAGCCTTAAGGGATCTAGAATGAGTGTTTATGGCGTTTCGACAGTATTTTTTGTGGGACATGGGTGCACCTCAGGCGTGTCGAATTGCATTCTGAATACTGAAGCATGTCTTTCTGATATCAAATAATTTTCATTTTTTGAAATTTACGATATAATACAGATTTTATGACAAATTATTGATATAACAGTCCTCGAAATAAATTTGATAAATCTAATGATATATTCTTAAAGTGTATGTAGCTGGGAGGAAAAAGCCGACGATCAATTGAAAATTTTGACCTTTTATATTGAAGATATGGATTTTTTTCCCAAAAGACCTAATTTTTTTTTTTTTTGGGAAAAAAAATACATATCTTCAATACGAAAGGGCAAAATTTTCAATTGATCATCGGCTTTTCATCCCACCTACATACACTTTAAGTATAAATCATCAGATTTACAAAGTTTACTTCAAGTACTGTAAAATATCAAAAATATCAATTTTTAATGATTTGCCATAAAATGTGTATTACATTGCAAATTTCAAAAAATCAAACTTATTTGATATCAAGGTCTGGACATTCTTCGTACTCAGAATGCAATTCGATATGTCTGATGTGCTCTAATGTCCCACAATAAATACTGTCCAAACGTTCATACCCCTTCCCTTAACTCAATTCAACTTTCTATTGCATCTATAGCACAATAATACTTGGGTGTGTTTGACAGCTAGGACCTTGAAATATGGGAAAATTTTGGGTGGCAATATAAAAAAAAAATGTGACCAAAATACTTGGAAGACCCAGGAAAATACTCGTTTAGGGAGGGACCATTACTTACGTCGGGAGGGGGATGGAGATTTTAGGGGGAATGTGAAAATTTTTGATTGACTTTAGAAGGGACATGAAATTTTGACCCTCATATTGGAGGGGGCATGAAATTATATACGAGGAATCATGGAGAATTCAAGGGGGGACGTTACATTTTTCCTTCGATATGAGGTGGGATGCGAAATTTTTGTGTGAAAATCCTCCGTTCCCCCCACCCCTGGCATAAATAATGATACCTTCCTAATAGAATCCACTTTTTAATTAAAGTCCAAGCATGCATGAGCATAATATGCACCTCAGAATATATGTGCCTCCCCCGCACCATAATTAACAAAGCAAACATTGTAATTATTAATCACCTACATATTTGTAGGCATCAATTTGCAATCTTGTAAAGTGGGGATACATTTGACTTGAATTTACAAAACAGAGCTGACAAAAAAAAAATGGCCATTTTGTTAAATGAACCATAACACCCTATATGAAGAGCTTTGTTGCAAAACCCTAACATCCACTTGAGCAATTTTGAGAACACATCAATAAATTGCATTGGGGTTTGAGATTGGAATTCCAGTTTCCTTTCTCACGAAGTAATTAGGGCTAAGAGTAAAATTGTACATTCGTGTTTGGGAGTGACCTTCTCTTCTCTCTCCTTTTCCTTGCTATTTTCTTCCATTTCTTGCTTTGTTTATCAAAGCTATCTAGGCCAGCATGCATTTAATAAGACTACACTGGCTATCCAGGCTTGTGCTTTTTTATAGTATGAGCTTGGACGGTCCAAGGATTTCCCATGGATTAGCATGTGTCCCTCACGGACCAACCTGGGTAAACAAACAAACAAATCATCAAAAAAAAAATCACTGATGTAAGGGGTTTCTCAAGTGGATGTAAGGGATTTTGCAACAAAGCTCTTCATATAAGTATTTTGGTCAAAATTTACACAAGTCACAAGATTACTAAATTGTGCAAAGCATTTCTGACAATACTCGCACTGAGATTTGATGTGACCCTTTAACACTACAAGATGGTGCAAAACATCTCTGACAATACTCACGTTGACAGATTTCTCTTTAGTGTTGAGTTCTAACATGCCTGTTGAAAGAACTACTATATGCAAAATATTTCTGACACAGCTCACACTGATACGGTTTCTGCTTAGTGTGAGTTCTGATGTGTTTTTTAAGTTCATTATTCCGTTTAAAACATTTCTGACAATACTCACACTGATAGGGTTTCTCTTTGGTGTGAGTTCTGATATGATCTTTACAATTACTAGAGTGTGCAAAGCATTTCTGACAATATTCACACTGATAGGGTTTCTCTTTAGTGTGAGTTCTGATGTGATCTTTAAGACTACTAGATTTTGTAAAATATTTTTGACAATACTCACACTGATAAGGTTTCTCTTTGCTGTGAGTTCTGATGTGATTTTTAAGAGTACTAGTGTGTCCAAAGTATTTCTGACAATACTCACACTGATATGGTTTCTCTTTGGTGTTTGGATTGCGTACTTTTTCGATGTCTAGTGAGCAAATTTTTTCAATATTTTGAGAAAATGATGTCAAATTTTCTATTCTGTATTGTTTGGTAATAATGTCTTTTGCCAATAGTATGTTTAAAGTTGTAATTTTGTGTTTTTGATCGTAAAGATCGGATATTTTCGTTCCCGATTCGAATTCTGAACCCTTCGCAAGGGTGCCGATTTCGGCAGAACTTTGACGATAATTTTGCCTTTTTGGACTCTAAAATGCTTTCGATCCTTAATTTTGTTTCAACCGAGTCTAAATTAGCAAGCACAATACGGTTGGTACCACTTTTATATACATTAATGAAATTTTAAAGATTTTTTTTCAAGTTTCTAACCGGCGCAAATCGTTAAGTGTGTATTTCCCATTGACATCCAAAATGGCGTAAGCCAGTCCTCAATATACATAGGTACGGCGTATATAGGACTGGCAAGCGAGTCTAAGGGAAACAGCGAACAGTGTGACGAATTTTGAATTTGATACAACTTGCATGACTTTGTTTTGCTCCCAGTTTACAGCCAAAATTTACAGAATCGTAGCTCTCCATAGATAATGTTTTTTTTTTTTTGTTAATACATATTTTAATAGCGTCATAAACTTACCAATTTCATCTTGAAATACAATAATTATAACGAACGCGTTCTTCTCGACTACTGACTAAACCTGTAAAATCTCAATCGTTTCAGCTTACACACAGCCCGTAGGCCATTAGTGTCAATCATTCAACATCGCGAACTAAGATGGATTGTGATTGGCTACAAAAAGTTCTAATAAGGCCATATAAAATTAATGTTTTGCTTTTCTTCCCCTCCCTCCTCAATTTCTGGGATTTGTTAGATTTTTTTAAAAAAAAAAAAAAAATATATTATTAGACTTTGGAATATTTTTGGAAAACTGTAGGCCTAAACATAAATAGGTTTATCAGAGAACAATAATATGGATCCCTTCCGTGGTTTAGGCTATTGAAACTTGATGTTGAGTTTAGCGTCCCATTTTCTTCAGCTCATGTTCAGTTCATTATTCATTATTTTCAAGGTTTCATTATCAGCGGCCTTTTTAATACCAATGCTTATATTATGCGCTTTTGTTCATTCTAATTGGGTATCGACAGTCGCAATATAATGTCACAAACACGCATAAACATTTATAAAAGTATAATTATCTTGCTTTTTGTTTTTCAAGTTTTAAAACAAACTGAATGTATTCAAGTATACCATGCCAGTCTTCTTCACTCCAATTTGTACTAACCTCTCCGTGTACATTTGAGGATAGGGGAAATGGGGGAATTGACTCATTAAATACAAAAATAACAATCATGCAGAACATTTATGAAATAAATTTTTGGCACCAATTTGTCAAAACTAGGTCTTTCCTAGTTAAATTATTGACAAAATCAACAATCTGGTAAAAACATTTTGGCTTCTAGTCTACCCTGGTATCCCAAAGGTATAATTGAAATAATTAGATAGAGCAAGGATCAAAAACCTGTATATTTTTAATGCTAAAATATTTAGATGGATTCACCTAATAGTTCTCAAGGCTTTCTATAGTTTTTGAAGGGTTCAAATATAAAAAAAGGGGTTTAAAAATTTTGCAGAACAAATTTTCGTAATAATAGTTTAGTAATAATTTGCAAAATAATGAATTATTTACAGATTTTACATCTCAAACGCGGCACAAAATTCATAACACGGCGGTGAACGCTAAACTCAGAATCAAGTTTCAAGTGCCTTATCCTCAGAATCTCACATTAAAAAAGATTTAAAAAAAGGGGGGGAGGCTCTTTTCCTCGATCACAGTTGCGAAAGACCGGAAACTACTAACAATGATAATTTTACATGGGGGGGGGGGACCACAACCCTCCCTCATCAATTGATAAAAATCCTCTGGATGAGAACTAAAAAATAAAATACGGCCTAATTGTGAAGAATGCACCAAATAGCTAAAAACTTATATCACAGAGGATGTTTAAATACACTCCCATAACCTGGGGTTTCTGACCTTGGTACAGTTTGTCTGCCTTTGTACACACATGTGGCACAGTTGACCATGCCTTTCATTGGGATTGTGTGCAAAGATCTTGTGTTTTCATCCTTTTATTTAACGTTCAAAACATTGAGACTTACGAATAAAATTAATGCAGTGGGACAATATGAACATTAATATAAGAAAATCAAATTTAATTTTTTTTTTTAAAGTATACACTATTAGCTCATTGGCTGCAATTTTAAAATTACCATTTTGTGTGTGTGGTAATGGGGACTTTGTCTTTAAAATTAGGTTATATTGGTCAAATTTCCCAATCATAGTGCATTGTGGGAATGTATTTAAGCCCCCTCTGACTTGATCCCCAGGACTTGATCACATCACGTCACAAGGTCATGTGAGGGGATTTGAAGTCAAGTTAGAAAAGATTTTAATATAATTGCAGACCGAATTAAAAGACTAGTTTGCGTATGGCTGTATTGCGTCAGCAACCTCTTTGGTCAGAGGGGCACTTTTTTCTTTCATTTTTTGTCAAGGGGGTAGTATACCCCCCTGGCTACGCACAGGTGTTATGATACGATGTACGTTTGGAAATCACAGCAATTTCATGAAAATTTGAAAAAAAAGGGAGAATGTTGAATTAGCAGTCTAAAAGCAGATGACCTCATGGCATATACATGCTCGCTCACACACAGAGAGGTCAATTACCAGGCTATTGTCAGTAGCCTTAGTCGGATGTCCCTCGGCTCATTATGCATCTCAAAACTATTAAACAGGTCGGAACAAAATGACCATGCGTGGCTGTGCATTCAACCTACCATGGCGATTTCTGCCATGAAGATATCGCGGCGATGACACTGTGCGAGGTTTTGCTTTAACCATGTTCAGGGGCCAATGACGTCATATAGGGTTTTCCTTCACAACGACACTATTATCATTATGCGTCGGCCTTGTTCCATCCAATCCATACAGACAAAAAATCATAAATGTAGTATGACACGATTGTATTCAATTTTTTCTTAGTTTATTACTACAGTGTTGTCCTGTACATGTGAAGCATAACTGCATAATGCATTTTTTTAATGAACTTAAATATATTTATAAATCTCCTCAAAAACAGTCATGTCTATTTAAAGATTGTGCATTATGGGTTTAATCATAGGCAGCGAAAGCAAGGCTGCAAGGGTCACGACCCCCCTTTTAGGTGGGGGTTTGACCCCGCTGAAATCAAAATAAAGCAATAATTGCCCTATGGATCCATTTTTTTTGGCCCAAGAAATAGGGTATTAAAAATTGCAAAACCATTTGGGGCTTAAAAAAATGGTTGGAAATTGAATTGACCCTGTGCCCACCAGCGTACGAAACTAGGGGTCTATCGGTGTAGCAATTTTCAGAACAAAGGGGATCATTCGGTGTTGGCAATGTCAAAAATGGGGTGATTTTGTATGGGAGTGCCCAAAATTTCACATCACTGACAATCAAAAATAGCTTTTTACCCAATTTTACAGTACAAAATAGACAAAACTCATTTATTTTGCTCAAAATGCATAATTTTGAGGAATAAGTGTTCAAGAAAGGGGTCATTCAGTATAGGCTACTAAAAAAAAGGATTTGCCAAAAATACCGGGTTCTTTTCATGGACACATGACGTATGTCAATATAATTGAGTGCCCCCGGTAAAACCATAACAAAATATGCCGTCCCGTGCCTCCTTACATTTCAATGTTTCTGCCTCACATTAATTGACACAGTATGCTAAACAGATAATAATTACCTTACAAAATAGAGTTCTATCTTCATGTCAGCATATTATCATGGATTCTACATTTTTCGGCAGATTCTGAGATGCATGTTGTGACTGCAACAAAATGTGTTATAGGGAACTTTTTCATGAGCCAGTGATGTACATGCATACATCGTTTCAGGTGTCAACAATCAGGAAAAGGGTGTGTTTGACAGCTAGGACCTTGAAATAAAATATTGGAAAATAACACTATTTTGGGTAGTAATATAAAAAATGCCACAAAAATACTTGAAGACCCAGGAACATACTCATTTAGGATCTACTCTTAAAGAAAGTCCCAAGCATGAGCATGATATGCACCTCGGAATACATGTGCCCCCCCTCGCATAATAATTAACAAAGCAAACATTGGAATTTGTAATCATTAATCACTAAGGCATCAATTTGGAATTTGTAATCTTCCTTGTAAATTGGCCTGAATTTACTAAACGTGGCTGACAAAACCAAAATGGCACATTTTACCAAAATGAACCATAACACCAAGTATGTTGGTCAAAATTTACACAGGTCACAAGACTACTAGATTGTGTCAAGCATTTCTGACAATATTCATACTGGTTCCTCTTTAGTGCGAGTTCTGATGCAACCTTTAACACTACTAGATTTTGTAAATATTTCTGACAATACTCGCACTGATAGGGTTTCTCTTGTGTGAGTTCTAATGCAACCTTTACCATTGGTGTTGACTTCTTCTTGGTTGAGTTGGCATGTATGTTGAGACATGTATGTTGTGAGAACTACTATGTAAAATATTTCTGACAAAGCAAACACCCCCGGGGTAAAAGCAGGGGGCAGCCAAAATGAAGGGGCGGCGGAAGAAGGGGCGGCAGGAGAAGGGGCGTAGGAAAAAGAAGGGGCGGCAAAAAGAATTAGTAAAGAAAATGTGTTGCTTTTAGGGTGCTAGCGCTTTTGGCTTAGTGCGAGTTCTGATGTGACATTGAAGGTAACCAGATCGCCAAAATGGGGTTTTCTTTAGAGTGAGTTCTAATGTGTCTTTTCAGATGGCTACCATGTGCAAAACATTCCTGACAATATGCACACTGATAGGGTTTCTCTTTGGTGTGAGTTCTAATGTGTGCTTTCAGATGGCTAACACGTGCAAAACATTTCTTACAATACTCACACTGATAGGGTTTCTCTTCAGTGTGAGTATTGATGTGTTCTTTGAGATTACTTTTCCATGTAAAGCATTTCTGACAATACTCGCACTGATAGGGTTTCTCTTTAGTCAAACTAAAACAGTTAGTTCTGATGTGACATTTAAAGCTACTAGAGTGTGCAAAATATTTCTGACAATACATACACTGATAGTGTTCCTCTTTGGTGTGATCTTTCGGTTGACTACTACTTGCAAAACATTTCTGAAAATACTCGCACTGAAAGGGTTTGTCTTCAGTGTGCATGACAATATGTCGGCTGAGATTACTTCTTTTTGCGAAACATTTATGACATAACTCACACTGATACAGTTTGTTGTCACCGTGAATTCTATTGATGTGAGTTTTGAGACCACAGATTTGTGCAAACGATTCTGGGCAAGTCTCACACGGATAGGGGTTATCTTGACTGTTATCTTGTATGTGCTTGTTTAAACTTACAGAGGTTTCAAAACATTGTTGACAGAACTCACACTTACAAAGTACCCTATTGATGGTGCTTAACACATTACCTATAGCAATATTACTACATTGATGTATTTTACGCAGATGTTCTATAAGAGCACTACTGCAATCAATATATTTGAAACAAAATGTACACTGATATACATATACATGCTTTTTTGTGCATGATTTGATGTGGCTTAGAAGGTCGTTAATGTTTTCAAAACATTTCAAACAGTTTTGACATTGGTATGAAGGCATCTTCTGGGTTTTCAATTGTCTTAGAAGAACACCATCTGCTGCCACGTTTCTCTGATGATCCACATATGTTTTGTTTCTACAAGCATGTACATATTTCATCATATGTCTTCCAACATGGGTTTTCAATCTGTTCAGAGAATGAAAATTGATTGCACAAAATTTACAACAAAACGCCCCAAACGGTCTCTCTTTCATTTTTCTTGAACACTGTCTATACATGCTCAAAATAGTGCTTGACGAAAAATGGAAGATGTCAATTGAAAACTACAGTGTATACCTCAAATCCACCATAAAGCACATTAGTTACAGCAATATATGTCCTCAAGTAAAGACAATTCCTTTGTTCTGGTTCCTAGTCCTAGCTGCATTTATCCACCTGGACTTGCATGGTTAACTTGTCTTTATAGACAGCAGATCATCAAAATATCTGAAACAGAAATAAAACTTTATTGCAATCATTGTAAATTATCAGACAACAATATCCATGTAAACTCCTCAACAAAAGTTTGGAAAGTTTTTTCAAGCATCTGTATCGATTCTCCAATTATTTGTGACATTCATATCGTGTTCATATCACTGGATACATTCACAAGGCGTGTACTCAGCCTTGAAAAATGTTTTTGTTTCAAATGGGGTGTCATTGTAAAGGGGAGTATTGTAGCTATCCATTGATATGCAACACGATATGAATGTCACAAATAATCTGAGATACAGATGCTTGAAAAAACTTTCCAAACTTTTGTTGAGGAGTTTATTTTAATTGTATTTAGATTCTGCCTGTACCAATGATGGACGTATATATGATTTGTTGTAGCTATGTGGTCAGTCACTGAGCCGATTTACGTTATGTTTGTCGGAAACTGATGTTAGTTTGGAGGTGCTGGTCTGGATTTTGCTGGAGATCTTTTCCTCTTCTGCACAGTGTTCTTTTATTGGAGTGTCCAGTAGCATTCCAGTTTCTCCAATATATACGAAATCGCAATTTTGACAGTGGGAAAGATCTTAATTTTTCACCAGGTTCGTTGTCGCAAGTAATAAAGGAGACAAGTAGAAAAAGTGATCCCGCTTGGGAATCGAACCCAGCTGTAAGAGACCTGTGCCTTAACCACTCAGCCACAGGAGCTTCATGATTAGGCTTGTTGAAATCCGAACCCATAAGCGGTCACTTAAACTTATCTTAGTAGCTAGGGCCTCAATAGCACTGGACGATCAATAGAACATACATTGTACTAATCCAAAATACAAACTGTACCTCATATCCACCATAGAAGACAAAATAGTTATATATTTGTCCTCAACGTTAAGGTGATTCCTCTGCACTGGTACCTAGAGCTGCATTTATCCAACTAAAACTGGTTTGCAGCAGATCAAATATCTGAAACATAAAAAATAATAATATTGCAATCATCGTTTTTATCTGACAAACATATCTACATGTTTAAACATAACTCATACAAAGATACTTGTAATTTGATTGGCCAATTACTATTGATTATCATTGCTATTTCTAAAGTCAGCTGCAAAAAGACTACCGTAAAACCTCCTCTACAAGCATATGTGACCGTCCACGGCGAATGAGCCGTAAATTCCTCCCCAGTCAATTTTGTTTTATTTTGTGTTTAAAAATAAACATCATAAACTTAAAAATGGTATATCATTTGACTTCAAACGATATCCAGAAGCGGGGTTATGGTTTGTTAAACTTTGCTCCTTCAACAAAATTATAGCTTTTTACATTTTTACATGTGTCTCTTTTTCCACATTGCTGGCAATAAATATCAAACAGTCATATGGGCGGTCATTTCAAATCATCCCCAAGTCAACGAGGTTTAAGAAAGTTCTCTCATTGATAATTGTTGGTTATGCATACCTGTACAAAACACAATGCCTGGTAACCCACCACTTGAGCAGGATTTAGCGAAAGCAAACAAAGATCCGAGCTATTAAAAGTTCTATAGCTATCTAAGGTAGAAGCTTATTATCCACTTCAACAATAGGATTATTGATTAGTTTTAGACTATCAAAATGAGGCGGATGTCAGGCCAGCTTAAGTTACCGATGAATATGACCTTCGTACACATTTTACACCGTAACTCAGAATACAATTTAGGGAATTTACGGCTCATTTGTGCTGCCGCGTCACATATAGTGTTTTTGACGAAGACTAAATTAGTACGATACATGCGTAAATATGCCAAAACAATACATTGGTCTTACAATAATACTTGTTTGCATATGCTTGGACCTGTAATTTATTTGCTCAAACTACATAATGGCGCATGGATTAATTTAGCTTTCATCAGAAACACTCTATATGCTTGTAGACGAGGTTTTACGGTATTGCATTCTGGGCCACTTAACGCCGATTTCTCAGAGTTCACTTTTGACAATATTACAAGATTTTTGTGACAAGATAACTCGACAAATGTGCAAGCAAACGGTTAACTTTTTGCACTTTCCTTCAGAGCACATCAATGTCTTGGGAAGGTTTTCTCATTTTTTCAAAATATTTGTTTTAAGAACATGAATTATATACAGTACACCATTTTGACCATTATGTGCAATTTCTAGTTTAAAAGTGATGAAATTCCTTTTTTCACATGCTTTTTTTACAACATTTTTTTACTAAAAAAGAAATTAAACACCTTCCCTAAGTTCATGTCTCTTCTTGATGAAAAGCTAACTCATATTAAAAACTAAACTTTTTTACTCCAAACCAATTTTTGTGTTCTGGGTGTTGATTTTTCAACAAATTTAATGGACATGCCTGATTACGAAAAAATTATGGAGTCTGTGACAGGTTTAATAAAACACTGGTCTCAAAGAAATATAACTGTATTGGGAAGAATAACTTGTTAAATCTATTTTGATGCCAAAGTTTAACCACCTTGTTCGTTCTATTCTATTCCAAATCCATCTAAAGAATTTATTAAGGCCCTGCAAAAGCAATTTTATGATTTTATTTGGAGGGGAAAGAGAGATAAAATATTAAAGTAGAGATCAATTGTCAAATGATTACTCTGAATCTGATGGTGGTTTAAGATTGGTAAAAGTAGATTTGTTTTTTGAAGCACTTAAAGGAGTATTTTGTGATCCTAGCATCCTCTATTATGTAATTTTTCATTAGATATCCACGAAAAAACCTATTCCCAAAATTTCAGTTGATTCCGATTTTATGCGTTCGCATGAGTTATGCATGATTATGTGTATTACACTGCTCCATTGACAATGTGTTGTAATTTCGTTCTGGTGCACCAGAACGAAATTCAAATTTCACGGTATCTTTGCTAAACGAATTAATTTGCAAGAAATATTTTGTACATAAACATGTAGCCAGAGGTTTCCAGTGATATAAAAATCTCAACTTTTTTTGAGAAAAGTGGGGGGATGAGGCTGTGGATCACGAAATGCCCTTTTAAAAGTACTTTGATCAGAAGAATTGCAAATGGAAATATTTATGAAAAAGGACTGATGTTCTTGAAAAAGGAGCAAATCATACTTTAACAGTAGCGAAAAGGATACAAAATATTTTCTGGAAAGAGGTTCTTTTATCGTGGTCCCATATAAAAAAGAAACATACTCCTCAAAAACTTGATGACATTTTAAAATCATGTTTGTGGGACAACAAGCTATTCAAAATTGGTGGAAAAGAAATTAATTACATGTACAAGAAATGGCACACATATATTTGTTTCATTTCGGATCTGGTTCATGCTGATAGTAATCATTTTCTTTTCTTGAATGAAATTGAAGCTATGTATGATTTGAAAATGAATCTTTTAGAATATAATGGTGTACTTTGTGCAATTAAAAGCAAATTTAAGCATATATTCCGGGCAAATATTCAAATGTACCCAATCCCAAAACCTTTTATTCCTTTTCATTTAAGTCTGATCCTCCAGGATAAAAAAGGTTGTAAATCACTTTGTAATCAACTAATGAATATAAAGGTTCCAAAAGCAAAACAAAATTGGAGCCAAAAATTGGGCTTCCCTTTTCAAGATGATGAAAAATCATCTTCAAATTTCTTTGTTTTTTCAAAATAAGTAACAAAATCAGTGATAAATGAAAGTTTCTGTTCAAATTGAACTTGTAAGGGTCTTTGGGTGACAGATCAAATGAAAAAATAGGGGGTCTTCGGGTGACAGAGCATGTGTTCGTAAAAAAATATGGGGTCTTTGGGTGACAACGATGCTGAAAAAGGGGGTCTTAAGGAGGCTGTACTCTCAGACATGCATGTAGTAAAAGTGCAATAACTTTGTAATTATTCGCATAAGACATATAAAAGTATACATTTTTATGAAGGCAAGACATCAATAAATCTTAATATAAATACAGATTTAGGGTAAAAACAACAATTATGAAGAAAATCACAAAAAGTGAGTTTTTGGCAATATTTGTTAGGTACATCATAACAAAAATGAACATTGAAATAATGGCCGTTGAAGTTTAAAGTGGTCACATTTTGTACTTTCATCGAATCTCGCAGAAGAATGCAGCAATTTTTATTTTTCTACCTTACATTACATAAACATCAGGTAAATCCACGGCCCATTGAGAAGTTTGTGCGAAATCCATTCATAACTTGATATTTAAATTGGGGAAATGAACTTGAAAAAACCCACATTTTATCAGCTAAAACGGAGCCATTTGACCACTAGGTTTTTGTGCTTCCGTGGTGTTTCCATAAGATGCGCCACGCATGTAGATAAGCGTCGCATATGCGTAGCGTATTTGTGCGTTAACAAATTGCAGGATATGCAACGCGATGCGTTGTTGCGCGCGTGTACCCTGCTGGTACAACAAAGATTTTCTTTCCTTTTCAATTTCAAACACGAGTGGAATAGTGAAATAAAATCTTTAAAATATTGCAGTTGGAGTTTACAAATCTGGATTTTCATTCCTTGTATTTATAAAAACATAACAAAGTACAAACATATCAAAAAACTCAATTTTATGAAAGAAACAATGTCTAGAGTACACAGCTGCCTTAACAGCCCTACATACGCGTCACCTCCAAAGTTGGAGTGCCCCCGGTCTAACTAAGTATGTCAAGGTCAGATTGGAGAAGGACAGCGTCAGAGTCTTTGCTGATGGTTTGTACATCACACAGTCATCAGCAACTCGGACGGTGCCAAGGCATGCAAGGGTAGCCCCCCCCCCCCCGGGGTAGCCCGAACCTTCATGGCCCTAGTGGTTCCTTCCTCACCATAGAACGCGGAGAAGTTAGTTGAAATTGTACTTATTTCGTAGTGCCAGACAGCCAGAGGTGTGCAGTGTGAGTACCTCGGGCTAATGCAGACAGGGTCTAATTCTGCATAAAACCGGGCAACGTTATTTCTATAGATCTGCTGCGCAATTTAATTGCATTGTATTGCACTGTAATTTCATTTGTGTCCATGCTAATTTACAGTATGTTATAACACCATTGTGCACGTAACACATAAACATCAATGATTGGCAGATATCAATAACTCACGTGTGTGCAGAAATTTCCCGATAACAGGTGATCAAAAGCGATCGGAACGTTACAAAAGTACAGATCACGTTTAGCCATAGTTGGCAGTGGTGATACAAACCCACCCTTTTTATTTCAAACCCACCCTTTTTATTTTATACTCTTTATACCAAAACTCCGAAACCCACCCTTTCTAAGCGTGGTTACTACTTACTTGAATCATAGATAAATGGTTATGGTGGTCCAGGAGGTGCAGATTTGCATCCAAAGAGAATTATATATTGAAGTTTTAGATGACCAAACACCACATAATGGGATTTCATTTTATTTTCATTCATTTTAATGCGTTTCATTTAGTGTCATTCAATCGGAAATTACAGTAAGCTTTGAGATTGCAATTGTTGACTTCTAAACCCACCCTTTTATCTGTGACCACCCTTTATATTTGGACACACATTTTAACCAGAAATTTTTCAAACCCACCCTTTTAAGCATTTTGTGGACCTCTCAAACCCACCCTTTCTAAAGCGTGGGTTACCAACAGTGTTAGCTTACTTCGTTTCTAAGATGATTCAGATGAAAATTGTGGCATCATTTCCAATGATGCTTGCAGAATTTCGTGTAGTTTGTGAGATGAAATACTCCTTCCTGTTTATCGATGAAGACGGCTAAAGATGTCAAAGGTCAGCTGGGTTGTAGCATTTTATAAGAGGGGTATGGATATCCTATTTCATGGGTGCAATATAAATCGCCAATACTCAGGCCTGCCCACCACCGCCTGACCTGCACATCAAAACACAAGATCGCTCTACACACCCCTCATATCGGCTATTACATTTTTACCAGTGAAGTGTGCAAACTCCGCAATATTGAAATTTAAGCGCCCGTCATACTTTCCTGCCGCTTGCCACTGCGGCAAGTGGCAGGGCGTTTCAACCAATGAAAAGCCTTTACATTGCACGTCCATTTGTCTGCAATGCGCGTGCGCCACGCCGCTCAGCGGCAAGCGGTAGGGTAGTATGAAACCAGCATCACTAGCTTTTAATCGCCATTTTCAAAATATTGATGTCATCGAATTCGAAGATGGCGAATTCGCACATGGAGGTGAAAAAGATCGACAAATTGCACTTGCAGGGGTAAGAGTGCAACGATTGCTGATTTGGTGATGCCAGGAGTTACTGTAAGTGCATAGGAACAGGACAAGTTTGTATTTAAATATGAAAATGCTGAATTAAAGTCATATAGGGCGCAAAGACCATGCGATTAAGCTTATGTTTATTGATAGTCACGTGAGTAGGCGGGCTTCTTCTTCGTCTATTGTTCTAAAAAAAAACCCGGAAGCTTGTCGTTTGGAGCTCTAGCTGAAATACAGCAAGATAATGTAAGATAGTAAATGTAAACCTTTATTTTAGCTAGAGTATCTCGAGCTAGGCTAATGCAAGGGAAACAGCGAACAGGGTGACGAATTTTGATACAACTTGCACGACTTTGTTTTGACCGGGTTTTACTCCCAGTTTACAGCCAAAATTTGGAGAATCGTAGCTATTCATAGATAATGTTTTTTCTTGCACTGTTAATATATATTTTAGTAGCGTCATAAACTTACCAATTTCATCTTGATTTGTTACAATAATCATAAATATAAAATCTCAATCGTTTCAGCTTACACACAACCCGTAGGCTATTAGTGCCTGGTGTCAATCATTCGCGAACTAAAGATGGATTGTGATTGGCTACAAAAAGTTCTAAGGCCATATAAAATTGATGTTTTGCTTCTCGTCCACTCCCTCTTCAATTTCTGGGATTTGTCATATTTTTTTTGTGATTTTTCAAAAATATATTATTAGACTTTGGAATATTTTGGGAAACTGTAGGCATAAATAGGTTTGTTAGAGAACATAATGATTATGAATCACTTCCAAGACTTTTTGTGGTACTCTACTCCCCATTCCAAAAAAATACAGAACTAATATTATCCTGTTTTGCCAAATGAAACATAGCTAAATCCTAATCCTTTAGGTAGTCCTAACTGACAATAAAAGTCAAATTTTAATATTTTTGCAATTTGAGGTAAAATGGTTCAAAAACATGCAATTTTGATCAATAAACAAAAATTTCAACTCTACCTTCACTTATTTATAAAATCAAATATTGTTGTGCAATAATTTAAAATGTCCACTCTAGTCAAAACAGTCAATAGTTGCTTGTAATAGTTCAAACCAAATAAAGAAAATAAAAGATAATTAATAATTAAAAGTCACCTCGTCCCTTTTTCAAAATCTTTAACAGGAAACTAATAATCAAGTGCGAAGGGCCTTAGAGAACATAATACGGATCTTCCAAGACTTTTTGTGGTACTCTAGAAGGATTTACCCCTCAGAATCTCACATTAAAAAATTTAAAAAAAGGGGGGGGGGGCTCTTTCCTTCGAGCACTGTTGTAAAAGACCAAAAACAACTAACAATGCTAATTTTACATGGGGGGAGGGTAGTCTTTTTAATTCGGGCTTTATAGAGAGCTTGCCATTTCCAAACATACGTATCAACACCCCTGCACCTATTTAAAATCCTGCCATATGAGAGTGATTTTGTATAGATGCATGGGTGTTATGATACGACGTACTGTAGGCTACGTTTGGAAATCACAGGAATTTCATGAAAATTTGAAAAAAAAGGGACATTTTTCCAATGTCCTCGGGATCAAGTTAGTAGAGAATGTTGAATTTTCAGGAAACTTGGCAATGATCAGTGACGGGATGACGTAAGAACAGATTTTGATGATTTTTGCACCATATTGCCAGCCAAACACTTCATGGTTTTTGAATCTAAGAAAATTTGAACAATTTAAATTATGCAAACCATGTCTAAAACAAAACTGCAAAGAGGTTATACATAATATGAGGTTTTGCTTTAACCATGTTCAGGGGCCGATGACGTCATATAGGTTTTTCCTGCACGGCCTTGTTCCATCTAATCCATACAGACAAAGAATCATAAATACTAGTATGACACGATTGTATTCAATTTTTTCTTAGTTTATTACTACAGTGTTGTCCTGTACAAAATAATGTGAAGCATAACTGCATAATGCATTTTTAAATGAACTTAAATATAATAATAAACCGCCTCAAAAACAGTCATGTCTATGCAAATTGAGGTGGATGTAATTCTACAGGGCGGTATCCCAAAAAAGATGTGTAAATATGCCAAAAAATCAGGTTTGAAAAAAAAAATTGACCAAACTCATTATAAAAGCTTGCGCATTATGGGTTTAATCATAGGCAGCAAAAGCGGGGGTCAGGACCCCCTAAACTTTTAGGTGGGGTTTGACCCCATTAAAATCAAATAACTGCCGTATGCATCCATTTTTTGGTCCAAAATGGTTTGAAATTAAAGATTTTCGCAAGCTTCTTTCAAAGTACCAGTGAAACCGGAACAAAATTTGCCATCCCCTCATTAATGTTTCTGCCACTTTAATTGACACAGTATACTTAAAAGGGCATTTCGTAATCCATAGCATCATCCCCCCATTTTCTCAAAAAAAGTTGAGATTTTTATATCACTGGAAACCTGGCTACATTATGTTAATGTACAAACAATTTCTTGCAGATTAATTCGTTTAGCAAAGATATCGTGAAATTTTAATTTCGAAATTACAACACATTGTCTATGGAGCAGTGTAATGCACATAATCATGCATAACTCGCAAACACAAAATTGGTATCAACTGAAATTTTGGGAATAAGCTTTTTTCGTCGATATCTACTGATCTAGGATCACAAAATACTCCTTTAAAGCCTTAATGTACAATCTTATAATATGAAATTGGTTAATTTTTTTCAAACCTGATTTTTTTGCATATTTTTTGCATACATGTCCCAACTTGCACCTAAATGGAATCAGCTAAATTTGTTGTCTTTGTAGGTCAACAGAGCAAAGTTCAACATATTATCATAATTAAAAAAATTATGATAATATGTCCTCGGAGCGAGGGGGTCACTAATATACAGGGGGTCCCAAATATGGGGGGGTCATAAATATTTGGTTAGAAAAATAGGGGGTCATAAAATTCTTGATTCATGACCAAAGTGTAGGGAGTCACAAGATGACCACAGATATATATTTTTGTTGCCGAAATGGGGGGGGGAGGTCGCAATTGTAGTGACGCCTAACTTTATGAATATTTGGGATCCCCCTTCCGTGAAAATGATAGCCCTTATTTTGGCCTAAGGTACCATGGGGTCAATTCCCATGATAATACAATACAATGGCCCAACAAGTGATAGGTATAGTCTGATCAGTCTATTTTAAAAGTTTTGGCCCAAAACTACTAATTACTCACAATTGATATTTGCCCTCCGTAGTAATCTCTGGTACATTGTTATGATAAATCAAATGTTCTGAACAGTTACCTATTGCCTTGTATGTCAAATGGGAACTGTAATTGGCAAGTGCCTCCAGGGGGATGCTTGTGGATTTGTGGTTGGGCAATCATTCACAACAGGATTATTATCACCTCTATGTGTGTTTAGCCAGGAAAATTCCTGGTTTAGCTAGCCTGATCAGCCTATATGGCCTATGGTTTCTCATGTGACTTTTAAATTGTGCACAGCATTTCTGACAATATTCATACTGGTTTTTCTTTAGTGTTGAGTTCTGATGTGTTTGTTGAGACTAGTATTGCGTGTAAAACCTTTCTTGCAATACTCACACTGATAGGGTGTCTCTTTGGTGTGAGTTCTGACGTGACCTTTAAGACTACTAGAGTGCCTAAAGCATTTCTGACAATACGTACACTGATAGGGTTTCTCTTTGGTATGAATTCTGATGTGTTCTTTAAGTATGCTACTATATGCAAAACATTTCTGACAATACTTGCACTGATGGGGTTTCTCTTTTGTATGAGTTCTGATGTGACTTTTAAGACTAAAAGATTGTGCAAAGCATTTCTGACAATACTCACACTTGTAGGGTTTCTCTTTGGTGTGAGTTCTGATGTGAACTTGAAGACTACTAGAGTGGCCAAAACATTTCTGACAATACTCGCACTGATGGGGTTTCTCTTTGGTATGAATTCTGATATGGGAATTTAAGTTACTAGATATCGCAAAGCATTTCTGACAATACTCACACTGATACGGTTTCTCTTCAGTGTGAGTTCTAATGTGTGTTTTAAGAACGCTTTTCCATGCAAAGCATTTCTGACAATAATCACACTGATGGGGTTTCTCTTTGGTGTGAGTTCTGAGGTGATTTTTAACACTATTAGATTGTGTGAAATGTTTCTGACAATACTCACACTGATAGCGTTTCTGTTTAGTGTGAATGTTAATATGTTTGCTAAGATTACCTCTGCTTGAAAAGCATTTATGACAAAACTCACACTGATAGATTTTTTTTGTCACCGTGAATTCTAATGATATGAGTTTTGAGACCACAGTCTTGTGCAAACGATTCTGGGCAAGTCTTGCACTGATAGGGTTTATCTTTACTGTTATCTTGTATGTGCTTGTTCAAACTTACCGAAGTTGTAAAACTTTTATGACACACCTCACACTTACAAAGTACCCTATTGATGGTGCCTACCATATTACCTATAGCAATATTACTACATTTATGCATTTTAAGCAGATGCTTTATTAGAGCACTGCTGCAACCAACATATGTGAAACAAAAAGTACACTGATATACATACACATGGCTCGCTGTGCATGATTTGATGTGGCTTGAAAGTGCATCAATATTTTCAACACTTTTCAAACAGTTTTCACATTGGTACGCAGGCATATTCTGGGTTTTCGAATGTCTTTGACGAACACCACCTTCTGCCCTGTTTCTCTGACGATCCACATATTTGTTGTTTCTATAAACACGTACATATTTCATCACATGTCTTCCAACATGGGTTTTCAATCTGTTCATAGAATGAATGTTGATTGTACAAAATTTACAACGGAACAATTTTATTAGTTTCACTTTCATTGTTCTTGAGCACTGTCAATGTGTCAATTCAAAACTAGTGTATACCTCAAATCCACAATAGCCCAGCAATATACAATGTATGTCCTCAAGTATTGACAATTCCTTATCTGCCGGTTCCTAGCTGCATTTATCCAACTGGTGCTTGGTATAGACAGTAGATCAAAATATCTGAAATAGAAATAAAACTTTATTGCAATCATGAATGTATCAGACAAAAATATCCACATGTGTCTCTATCTATTATTATCTTTACCCAGAGTAATGAGGCCGGGGAATGAGGTTTTCTTGTTTCAACAATCCGATAGTAGGATACGAAACGTAGGCTAAAAATGTCTAATGACGTCATTCATTCGCCATGTTTACATGAAAACATTAGCTGCTGCGAGGTCAGTGTCGTTCAATTCGTTACCTAAATTCCTTTCAGGATATTCTGATTTCACTTATTTATAATGTGTACGAACGTGCTCCATACAAACTCAAAAGTATGAATGCAAGGTGTTATTGCTGACCATAGAAACATTGTTGCAACGTCATTAAAAACAGGTATGTACTACAGACGTTCTTTCGCTGAAACGTGATACAGGCTAGTAAGGCAGTCTGTAGAAACACCACCGAAATGCTTTTGGGGAATTTTGCTAGCTGAATCTTTTTGATGAAAGTCAATCTTTGACAAGATGTAACTTTGCTACGGAAAGTGCTATGAAAACAAGGTTTTCAGTTTTGGCTTTCTTTACTCACTGGCTTTAATTTGACATATAAAATGATGCAGTTTGATGGCAAATTTGAATTCACCTGGCATACCTGGAAGTTTGCGACTTTTTTAGACCGTAAGGTACTTATTTCGAGGAGCATAACAAACACCAAATTGGTGTCGTATGACCTTTGACATGCATGCATTCTTTTGTCGAGAGTTGACATGGTCTTTCAATTTGTGCCGAGTGTCCTTGGCAGACTTGACTATGCTTCAATGGTCATGAAAGGATTCAATAGATAACCTCTGCCCCACTAATCCCCAGTTATTGTCTGAAATTGCTCCTCGGAAAATATATTATAAGAACTCAGTCCTCAAATGATAGTCATATATTAACGACCAAAAGATAAATGACTATCATTGAGGACTGAGTTCCGCAGTCTAGTATGTTAGGCCAATGAAAGTCAATTCCTTGTTTCCCGTTACACAATTTTTCATGACTGTGTAGGTGACCATTTCATTTTTCATTATTTCATACCATTTCATTATTGCATCTGTTACAGGTGTAAACCGATAACTACCCATGTGATAAATCACAGTTTGTAGTTTACAGATATATAGTTTACAACCACATGAAGGTGATTGTACAACTATTATCAAAAGTTTCACAATGTTTTTTACGGGATGAGATCAGAGCAGATCAAAAAGTGCGGGACAGAGAAGTGAGTAGGCATTCATTATTAATTCATTACCGTAACCATATGCACACTCCTACTGCAAAGAAAATCCCTGAAAATCAACAGAAAGAGATTTATGATATATTTAAAATCACAATTATTTGTTGGTATGTTAAAGTTTGTTAGAAATCAACATTTTATTCAAAATAATGAAATATTTGGCCAGCAATTGGTTTTGAGCGGAGTAGGGTAACGGGAAACAAGGAATCGACTTTCATTAGCCTAAAGTGCAATAGATATTACAGGAAGCTTAAAATTGGCAGGCAGTCCTAGAATTTATCCGCGTCTTCCAAAATTGTATAGATGTTCTCGGGGGGCTGAATTTTGACGTCGTCATTGGTTTTACACGTAAACACAAAAATGTCTCAAATTATTCCAAAACTGTACGTATGTTATTAAGCACTATTTTATCAGTCTAAATCCGTTGAGGTTCGCCAGTGAACCACATTGTAAGTACTGTTTTTTGAATGTTTTGTATGAATAACGCACGCTATGTTTATCATATATACCTAAAATTTCCTCCATTGTGTATCACGGTTAGCGTGGTGTAATGGTAACGGTTGTCGCCTGCGGTGCAAAGGGTCCCGAGATCGAGTCCCGCTCACTCCCGGCTATAATTTTTTTTTTCTTCACATTAATTTTGAATCCAAAAATATTTATTTTTATGTGAAAATTTATACATTCACTGAGAAATATATTTTGTGCCTTTTTTTTCATTGGGCGTCCAATGTCCAGGCAGTGTTGCCGTCATATTGTCTGTTTTGTTTACGATATTGGCTGTTGCCACAGTGAATAATGTAGTCCACCGTCGTCTGGATGTTCTGGACACGTCACACCGGAAGTGTGACGTGACCACACTGGACATTGCCTATAGAGTGCACTACACTAAATCCTTCCGCATTTGGTGTAACCCTTCATAGTTCCGGTAAAAAATAGCGCCTATGCGAAATATATCGGCGTCCCAAGGGAACCAAATTTGAGTGACTCTTGGTTGTTTTGATAAAACGATAGAATAGGAGCTCAACATTACAAATGTGACTCCTCGCCACAACTGAGCCCGGATGTCGCCAGTGCCACTATTGAGATATGCTCCATCGAACTTAACAATAAACAATAGGAAACAAAGGATTTATTGACTGTTTTATTGATTTTTCACTACTTAAATGTCAAGTACTATAGACATGATATAATCATTTTAAAGCTAATTTAAAGCAGAATATTTTGGTTGAATATCTCAAAAATGATGATTGGCGACTTCCGGGCTCAGTTGTGACGAGGAGTCACAAATCTGTTCAGAAAATGTTCCGAATCGAATGTACATGGGCAATAGGCCCTCGGAACAATATCATGGCCGGAACTGGTAAGGAGGCGAGAGTGTCGGCTGAAATTCGGGATGGCGCTGTTCAGGAGTTTGTATCTCTTAAGGGGGTACTACACCCATGTGGTAAATTTGTGACTATTTTTGCATTTTTCTCAAAAATAATTACACACTGGTAACAAAAGTTATGTATATTATTGGGGCAAGGAATCCAATTACTACACTGAAATTTCAGTGTCTCAAGACAAGCGGTTCAGTATATATGATAGGAAACGAGGTACATCCTAGCGGTACCTTATTTCTGATCATAAATAACAAACCCCTTGTCTTGGGTCACTCAAATTCCAGTGTAGTAATTGGATTCCTTGCCCCTATAATATACATAACTTTTGTTACCACTGTGTTATTAGTTTTTGAGGAAAATGCAAAAATAGACACAAATTTATTGAGGGGTGTAGTACCCCCTTAAGCTTGTCTCAACTTGTCCCAAAAAATCAAATTTAAATAAAAGTTTAATCTTTATTTAAGACGTTGATTCGATCAAAATATTAAAAATGTTGTTACATGGGGTAGAAAAACAAACTTACTTTCTTGTATTTTCCCGTGTATTTCAATGGGACGATTATTTAGTGGTGTGCGCCCTTCGAAGACTCATTTTTATAGGTTATGGACATGATTAATACCTGATTTTAAGTGCCAAAAGTTGACATTTTGTCTGAAACTGATGTCTTTGCAAAGAAAAAAAAAGATCTGTTTTCTATTTCCGTCTACAAATACGCGATTTCATTCTTAAACGCACGAGAAATTTGCTTCAAAACACAAGTTCCCGTCGAATTGACAATTTAAGACCGGGCTATTGAAATTGAGCTATTTTGGCCACAATATCATAGAAGTGGTCACTTTTGATTATCTCGGTGCAGAAAAAATGAAACATCTTTGGAATTATTTTGATGCAAAATGTAATTATAAGATCAAAACTCAATTATAACCGTTTTGAAAATAATCACTGAACCTTTAATTGGGTCTTAATAGACATTTAAAGTCAAAGCAAACTATATTACGGCCTAATGATGGAAAAATGACGGCATTTTTATTATATGACCAAATATTCAATTCCCAAGAGAGAAATTTATCAAACAATTCTATTAAATGATGGGGGTTCTTAATTTTAGATCTTGCAAAAATAATACACACAACTGGGAAATTTAACATTTTAGAGTGTCAAATTGATGTTCTATCTACCCATACCCCCCCCCAACTTTAGGCACATGCCTATTTGCGCGTCCTTATATTATGCATGATATAAGAGTGGGGGGGTGAAATGATCACATGTCGCTTTTCGGTCATGTTATATTCGTGATTGTTCATATTTTTAGTAAACAAAGTCTTAATGGGATTATAAATACAGTTTAACATGGTCAAAATGTTGCTCTGGCCCTTGAATGCCGAAAATTGCGAAAAGTATCATATTTTTCACCCAGTCCCAGCTTGTTTGGAGCCCTGTTTTATAACTTTAGAGCGACTAGCGATAAAAAGCAATTTCACTTTTTTAGGAAGTTGACCACTGATTCCAAAAATAACTAGACTTAGCTGTGGTCTAAGACCACGAACACAGCCGTGTTATGACCCTTTAATCACCTTTGACCCCAAAATATATGAAACCCCCATAGACATTTGCTAATGTCAATGCACGTGTCCACGTGGCATCACTTTGCTATGCTTTTTGTGGCAGAAGGGGCATTTTGAAGGTATATCGTTTTATACCGGAAGTGACCCCTTACCGACCTTTAACCCCAAATGTGTGTACACCATATAGACACTGTGTTATAACAATGCATGTGTGCAAGTGGCGTCACTGTCCTACGTAATTTGTGGAAGAAGCATTTTAAAGGTATTTCGTTTTATACCGGAAGTGACCCTTAATGACCTTTGACCCCAAATAAAATAATACTACATATAAACTGGGTAACCACAATTCATGTGTGAACATACGGTTACTGTCCTATGTTTTTCTTAGCAAATAAAATTTTTGAAGGTTTTTCATTTTATACCGGAAGTGACCCCTTAATGACCTTTGACCCCAAATCTGTGTACACCCCATAGACACTGGGTAATGACAATGCATGTGTGCAAGTGGCGTCACTGTCCTACAGAATCTGTGGAAGAAGATGCATTTTAAAGGTATTTTGTTTTATACCGGAAGTGACCCCTTAATGAGCTTTGACCCCAAATAAAAAAATACCACATATACATTGGGTGACTGCAGATCATATGTGAACATACCGTTACTGTGCTATGTTTTACTTAGCTAATAAAATTTTTGAAGGTTTTTCGTTTTATACCGGAAGTGACCCCTTAATGACCTTTGACCCCAAATCTGTGTACACAACATAGACACTGGATAATTACAATGCATGTGTGCAAGTGGCGTCACTGTCCTGCGTAATTTGTAGGAGAAGATGCATTTTGAGTTGAAATCACGTTTTTGACCCCTGTGACCCCTGCGTGACCTTTGACCCCACACGTTTCATGTGACATGTAGGGGCATGGTCAATGATCATTGTGACCAAGTTAGGTCAAAATCGATGTAAGCATGTGAGTGTTAGAGCAAATGTAATGGTTGACAGAAGAAAGAAGAACTAGACTTAGCTGTGGTCTAACCCACGAACACAGCCGTGTTGTGAACCTTTAATAGCTTTTAATGACCTTTGACCCCAAAATATATGAAAACCCCATATACATTGGCTAATGTCAATGTATGTGTGCACGTGGCATCACTTTGCCATGTTATTTGTGGCAGAAGGGGCATGTTGGTTACCAAATTTGTGTTTGTGGGCAGGGAAAGGAGATAAGTAGGGTCACGGGCATAGATGTTCGTGTTTTGTCGAACACAACTCTGCTGAAGCCACGTGGTTCAGCTATGCAAATGATGATATTCCTAAACAATTTGAAGCAGCAAGAGATTTGCGGATTCGTCCTCAGTGCCCAGGACACGCACGACTGTACTTTGTCAAATCAAGAGAAGACAAAGTAGGAGACTAAGACTCGTTTCTGACTAGTGCAATTTTTGTTGTAGATAGAAAGGGGTCCAGAACAGTGTACTTTGTCTGCAGAGAAGACAAAGTTGCCCCATTCTAACTTACGCACAAATTGCCCTACCCTGGGCATACGAGTCTTAACTAAGACTCAATTATAATTATTGGTTAGCATATAGTATATACAATAATTGCAAATAATTTATTATGATTCATCACAAATTATTTTAAGTAGGCTATACAGAGTGACATTAATACATTATTAAAAAATACACAGAATATTTTATTGATATTGCACAAAGTGAAGGTATATATATAATTTACAAAAAAGTGAATAAAAGCGACTATTCAATATTATTTGATATAATGATGTCATGTATAATAGGCTGGACAATGTGAAAGCATAAATAGAATTACAACATAATTATCGAGGTTTATATGTCACAGAAATACGCAGGCTTATAATCTTTATTGTACGTTGCATTTTCTAAAAGTAATACTAAGATAGAGGCATCTACGTGTACCAATTCTCTGAACCATTAACGAATTATGAAAATGCATTTTTTACACTTTGAATATGAACATGTTGAAAAATAGTTCAATGGAATGACGATGTTCGTTATATTATATAAGTTATAGTATGATGAAAATCGGTAATTGATTGACATGATTAATGTATGTTATTTTTGATAAATAAGGTATTGAAACTGTTGAAGACGAGTATAAAATATGCAGGAAAAACACAATATTTAAATAATCCGATTCATGAAACATTCACAGATCATTGTACAATTAAACAATGTTATATAGATATTAATTAACATCTGCTATGTCACAATTATTGCGTATAACAAAATACTTGGATTAACATAAAGATGTTTCACTGAGCTCAATTCTTTTTAAAAAGATATAAATTTAGATTCTCATGCAAGACATTACTAAGTGCATGGTTTATATTAATTTTGACATAAGTTAACAGTTATCCTGCTCTTAAACTTGCTTTTGCATATAATCAAACATTATTTTTACCTTTATTGTTTTGTTTCAGTACAAGGGAATCGTCTTTGTATGTAAATCTAAATGGTTTAACTGAAAAGAATTGCTAATACGTTATGGCAATAAATGTTGGCTGATGGTAGCTGTAATATGTTGTCATTACAGATGCTTGGTATTGCGTGGGCTTGGGCTTGACATAAATGTGATCTAGCAGAGTTCCTTTAGCGGTGGTAGAATTGGAGATGACCTGATGGTATTGTCTGAAAGCGGGTAAAATGGTTTCTTTGAACAAGTTGCGATTGAAATCTCCGACGAGTACTTTGTAATCTGTATCTAGTACTTCCATTTGGGCTGTGATATTGTTCATTTCTGTGCTAAACGTGCTTGTACTTGTTGCCATAGGCTTGTATATTGTCGCAACCAGCAAGTTTGTTTTTCCACTTGTTCTTATGGCAAGTATATCACATTCATTACTGAAAAGTGGTACTACTGTATAACGGATGCCGTTCTGAATATACATAGCGACACCTCTACCATTTCCAGAGTTAACTACTTCCAATGTGTATCCTTCAATTGAAACAGAGTCGAGGTTACTGTCGTCGGTAAGCCATGTTTCAGACAAACAGATCACATGGGCCTTTCTTATTTCTGGGTTCTTTTTGAGATCATCTATGTGTCGATGTAAACTCTGTATGTTGTGATGAGCGATTACAAAATTTGTGTTGTGGTCGATTTCTGTCAAAGGGTTTGCTTTGGAAAGATCACATGTAGGCATTTTGGCGACGTTTGCTTCGATATCTTCATTACAAAAGATGCGGGATTCATCATAATCCATCAAATACATTCCTTCAAGATGAGTGACTCGACTGAGTGCCACGTAAGCCATCGATTTTCTTAGACCTTTCATAGAAATCACTGCCTGATCTGTCGTTTGGCCCTGCACTTTATGAACAGTAACAGCCCATGCAAGTTTCAATGGCATCTGTTCTCTTGTCGTAGTGAATGTTCTACCTTTGACCTGGAACGATTCTTTACGTGGCTTTATTGGTACACATCCTGCATAGTGTGGTGGAATAAACTGGGTAGTTCGTGTTTTTGCTCCAACTCGATCACTGTCAAATTTGACATATACAACAATTGGCATATTTTGAGAATTGCAGAACTCGATTCCTTTCACTATGCCAGGAACTCCGTTACATAGTCCATCTGAAACATCTACATTTGCTATGAGCATAACTCGAGCATCTACTGCTAATTTCAGGTAAGATGCTAAAGAAGTATCATCTGCACGTGTTGTTCTATGTGGCGTTTCATGCACTTGGATAATTCGTCCACCTCTTTGGTCAACGTCATTAGCTTTAATGGTGAACATTTCAGTGTTCAGTGACGCAAGTTTTCTTTCATTGTGGCTATCGACATCTTTGTTAAGGTAAAACAAATGCAATGCATCAGGAGGCGTTGTTAGATTATTTTCCTCAACTCTTCGTGATTCGAGCAATTCTTTGTCTGTCTTTTGCAGTGGTTGCTTCTTTTTCCGTTCACGTAGCCGATTAAGCATTTGAGCAAAGATAGCATCATCTTTTTGGCGCATGATTTCTTTGAGCTCAACTATTTGAAAGAGTGGGTTCCATATATCTTTCAAAATTTCGTCGTGTGGAAAGCATAATGGTGTAGGTGGGCTAATTGGTGGCAATTGATAGAAATCTCCCACTGCTAGGATTGACACATTGCCAAAGTCAGTATATGTTCCTTTAATCTGCTGCAACCGTCCGAATATATATGTCAGCTGAGTTGTACTAACCATTGAAATTTCGTCTATAATTACTAATTGCAAATGCCGATATTTGACTCGTAAAGTGTTTAGTGATTCTTCACCAAGTGGTTTGTATTCTTTTTGAGATTTAGGATTAATTTTTAATCCGGAGCAGATTGTTTGACCACAAATATTGAATGCAGCTGTTCCAAGGTGAGCAAGTGACAAAACTGTCATATCTTCGGCGGATTCTGTCATGCGTGCAAATACTTTTTTTGCATAGTACTGAATGCATTTGATAACATGCGACTTTCCGGTTCCTGCACCTCCAGTAACAAACATTTGAAATGGGTCGACACTCTGATCTCTTGCTTTATCGTCACACCATTTTGAAACATGATTAAATACCTGACGTTGCTTTTCGTTCAGTTGGCGCATCATGTGTTGTGCTTGTTCTTCGGTTATTTCAGGATCGCATGTTTCAATCGCACATCTAGGTTGATCTGCCTGATGTATATTTTGTCGTGACTGCAGTTCAGGAACTTCAATTTCGGCAAATTCATCATCTGAATCTTGAACTAAATTGCGGTCTAATTGGTCATCCAGACGTTGTTGTTCACCTTGTGGATTGATTGCTGCCCATGCATCTTGAAGGTCTGCAACATGTTGAATCGCATCCCATGCTTCATCTAGTTGATCAGTTGCTGGTTCAAACTCTTGCATATTTTCTTTAACTATATCTTTGACTTGTGCTCTTTTGCCATTGATATTCACATTACCCTTCATATGATAATCTTCATATTTGGTAAAGGCATTTGGCTTGATTTGTTCATTTCTGTGTGGCAAATATAAGCGTAGCATGTTCATATGATAACGCTCACTATCTTTCTTAACTGATACTCTTGGGTAACGAATAACAGCTGGCTTTCCTCTTGTACGTTCTTTCATCTTGATGGAGCAATTTTGCAGTTCGATTGGTGTATTTCGTTGGCAAGATTTTGCTTGTTTCTCATTACTTGCTTCATCACCTACATCTTGTTCATTCTCTGATTCATCAGTTTGCTCAACATCTGTTTCGTTATCTGCTTCATTGTTTGTTTCGTCATTACGTACATCTTGTTCATTCTTGGGTTCAGTTTGCTCAATATCTACAGCATCTGTTTCGTTATCTTCTTCATTGTCTGTTTCGTCATCAATTAATTCATCTGGACTGGCATTGATATTATCTGATTTGCCTGATACTTGATAATGACTGGAGAAAAATTTAGCCATGCACATGTTATTATACTTTGAGGTTCTTGGTCTACCTATATACTTTTCAATTTGGGATGTTTTCCAAACTTGTTCAGATTTCCTGCGTTTGCTTGTACCTCTTTCAATGGCAATGATATTTTGTGTCCGTCCAAATCAGTTTGAACAAAGATGACCTTTCTGGTACTATTTCGTAGAGGCATGCTACAGATTAGGTAGATGGCGCCCATGACACTGATTTCTCTATGTTGCAAATAAACACTTCCAAGCTTTCTCAATTGCGAAACAGCATCATCATTTCCCAATTCCCTTGCTTCTCTTTGTGCATTTCTTAACAAATCACCCATTTCTCTTTCAGATTTGGTAATGTAGGAAAGCATGTACATGGCGGCACCAAATGGATCTAACACGAACTGTATGTCCATATTTCCATTCCAGCATCGAATCAAGTGTGGGTTGTAATTGTTGATCCATTGATCTTGGATACGTCGTTTCAGGTTTATTGTGTTTTTTCTTGTAACCAATGCTAAGTACTCTTCAAATTCAGATTGTGTAACTTGTGCGGTACGGAGTATTTGTTCAAAATCTGCGTCAGTGTTACCTTCGACAAGTTCCCAAATCTTCTTTAAAGTTTCCTTTGCCTTTGTCTCATCTTCTTTTCTATGTTCAAGAGCTTCTTGATATTCGAGATCTTCTTCATTTCCTTCTATCCCTTCAACTGGTCTGGAGATAAATGTTCTGTTGGATGGTGGTTTTGGAAAATTAAACCGACATACTTTTCCAGTTTTACGACATGATTTCGAATGACTTTTACTGTGTAGTTGCACATTCGTCACTAGTTCATGCAATTCTTCATCAGTCTCAGGGGGCAGTTCACAAGATATATACTTGTCAACAAACTCTGTAATATCTTCATCGGAATCTTCATCAAACTTCGGTGCATCTTTAATCCATACCATCATGTGAATGTGTGGCCAACCTCTTTGTTGGAACTCTGTCCTGTAGTAATAGTCCTCAACTTTACCAATTGGGTTAGCTGATGAGCACATTACATCTTTAATTAAAGTGTGCACTCTTCGTTCAAACATTCTGGCTGCTGCTGCAGGATTAGACATGATGATAGTACAGTGATCTTCCCATGTCATGTTCTTATGTTGCTCTTCAGTCATTGGTGGTTTGCCTTGTGATATTAGGATACCATTGGTTATTTCGATCCAGCGTCTGTCTGCAGCACTAAATGACATGAAAAATGTTGGGATTCCTAATTGACGTATCATTGCAAACAGATCTCGCTTTGATCTTTCCCAATAAGCAGGTGTTCCTCTTATTTGTGTCAGGAATCTATATCCTTCGTCCCTTTTGATTAGGTTTTTACTTGTTCCTTGTCTCGCAACATAGATGCAGTTATCTTTCTACCTCCTGCTGTCTTCGTGTTACCTACTCTAATTGCGATAGAAATACCGGAGTGAATTTGGTGAACCTCTGTTGCATACAAAGCAAAAAATATGTATTCCGGATTCCTGACAAATCTGTTGTCCATTGAAAATAAGCGAGCATTAAAGTATCGTGAAGGTGATATCTTTTTCTCTCTCTTTTCCATGTAGGTGTTTTTGCCATCAGGAAATTCAGTTGGAAAATTCTTTGATTCCATTTCCAAAACCTTTTCAGGTATATTTCCTTCGCCAGGAGCAAGACACATTATTGATTCATCATGTTTGTCTGCAACATATTGAGCAAAATCTACTGGATGTAGAAAGGAAAAAAGTGGTGCTGAGGTATTTGTAACATAGTCAGTTTCCGCTTCTACATTATTTTCTGATGCATCTGGAGGGTTATATTCGGAAGGCTCATCTATCATCATACGATCCAGATCAGAATTGTCTTTAGTAGCTTGGCTATCTTTATTTGCAATATTTGCAATATCATCTTTGTGTTGATCTTCAACATTACTCATATTGTCACTGGCCAGATGACTGGAACATTCTGATTCATTTTGGTTGACATCGGTAGACCCAATGTTTGTTGTTTCACTCACAGATATATATGTATCGACTTCAATGGCTAGTGGTTGAATGACAAACGTTTTGTATCTTAGATGCAATTCCTCAGACAAGAGAAGCAGATAGTCGTGAAGGTTTTCAAAGTTTTCAAAATACAATGCAACTGCAGTTCCTTCTGATGTTGGAAAACCGAATTCATCTCGTGAATGAGAATCAAAAAATACATATTGTCCTGATGTAATGTCCTTATAAATCGCCATCATGTAAGGTTCAAATATCAAAATGTTAAAATTTGATACATGGAATGCGTCCTGTAATTCAACATCAAGTGGTCTTAACGCACTGTCTGGAGTGGCGTCTAATCTTCCACATCTTTGAATCAGATATCGAATCGGGAAAGATGAATTGCCAAAGGTACAAGTCGTCGGCAATTGTTCACTATCTAGATACTTGCTACGATCGAGTTGGCCATTTGCATTTAGTTCCTGAGATGTTGTCTTGTACAATTCATCGCCATATATCAGAATTTGGTCTAAATCATCGGATGTCAATTTGTGGGAAATACTCGGTATATAGCATAACATTACTAATGCATTACAAGAACATTGTACAGCTCTTGATTCTTCGCTGAATTGGACATCTCCTTGATGAAAATTTGCGAAAATTCTGTTTGCATAGGTTAATCTAATGGCCAGATCATCATCATGGAAGTCATTCATTAATTCATTCTCATTAATAACGTGGTCATCGTAACATTCACTAGAACTTCCGTCATAGTCGGTACTTTGTATGAATGACTCATCATCGTTCTTCGATGTTTCATGGAAAAGTTCATCAGAAGCATTTGTGTGGGGACTTGATTCCGACATTGTTTTTTCCAACGCATCGTTTTGTGCCTGGTGTTCTTCATTGCGAAGTAACTGATCGTCTAACATAGTGTCAAACTCGTCGAAATTTATATCTATACTTTCATACTCTGGATTGTTTCGTTTTAACCAGACAAGAGCCTGCCTTACTTTTGTTGGATTTACGTCCTGACACATGTGATGTCCTTTGTACTCTAATTTCTTTTTCAGTTTGACTCTGATCAGACTTTGTTCCGTTGGTAGTCTTGGTAAACATCGAGCAGTATTATCGACATTAGCTTTGACGCATACAACCTGTCCATTGATTCCTTTTTGAGCACCCTTTATAAGTGAAATCATCTTCATGAATAGTATGGCAGGCGAAATGAGATGTCTTTCCAGCATATTTAACTGAGACAGTTCAGGTGGCTGCTCATGTAAGCTAAGCTTATTTACTGTTGCTAATCTAGGAACAGAATTTGATAGCATATTTCTATGACAGGCTTCACAGATCCATTTGTTTTGGTTATCATTATCTGTTGTAAGAGGTAATTCTGCAATTGCAACATTTGCTGGTATACTCTTGAGTAGGATGCGTTCATTATATTTGTCTCGATATAATGTTCTAACCTGTTGCTTGAAAAGGATTCGCTGGCATATTTGACATATGTATATCAGTTGTTGGTCTTCTTTGCACGATCTTTTGAAATTTGCAATAACAGTATCGATATCTGATGACTTCTTTAATCTATTAGACTGAACACGTTGTCGCTTTATGTTGGCCTTTTCAGGGTCTTCATACTGAAGTCGAGACTGAAGTCGTGCTTGTTGTCGTTTTATGTCAGCCTTTTCAGGGTCTTCATACTGAAGTCGAGACTGAAGTCGTGCTTGTTGTCGTTTTATGTCAGCCTTTTCAGGGTCTTCATACTGAAGTCGAGACTGAAGTCGTGCTTGTTGTCGTTTTATGTCAACCTTTTCAGGGTCTTCATACTGAAGTCGTGCTTGTTGTCGTTTTATGTCAGCCTTTTCAGGGTCTTCATACTGAAGTCGAGACTGAAGTCGTGCTTGTTGTCGTTTTATGTCAGCCTTTTCAGGGTCTTCATACTGAAGTCGTGCTTGTTGTCGTTTTATGTTGGCCTTTTCAGGGTCTTCATACTGAAGTCGAGATTGGAGTTGTGCTTTTTGTCGTTTTCTTTCGGCGTATTCAGGTGATGAGTACTGATCCTTTGATCTTTTCCTTTTTTGTGCACGAATTTCATTTTGTACTTCTATTGGTTGATTTTGTAACCATTTTTGATGTTTTGTTAGTTTTTGTCTTGGTTTGGGCAAACTGGAACTATCGTGGCTACTTGTACATGGTTTGATATTTTGTTCAGTCCATGTCGAACATCCTGGTTCATTTTCCACGCCAACTTTAACAGTCTTGGTATCTCTAATGTAGGTTTCAGTCACAGATATATCGATTTTTATGGATAATGGTTGAATGACAAACGTTTTGTATCTTAGATTCAATTTCTCAGCCAATAACACCAGGAATTGGTGAAGGTTTTCAAAGTTTTCAAAATACAATGCCACAGCAGTTCCTTCTGATGTTGGAAAACCGAATTCATCTCGAGAATGAGAATCAAAAAATACATATTGTCCTGATGTAATGTCCTTATAAATCGCCATCATGTAAGGTTCAAATATCAAAATGTTAAAATTTGATACATGGAATGCGTCCTGTAATTCAACATCAAGTGGTCCTAACGCACTGTCTGGAGTAGCGTCTAATCTTCCACATCTTTGAACCAGATATTGAATCGGGAAAGATGACTTGCCAAAGGTACAAATCGTCGGCAATTGTTCACTATCTAGATACTTGTTACGATCAAGTTGGCCATTTGCATTTAGTTCCCGAGATGTAATCTTGTACAATTCATCGCCATATATCAGAATTTGGTCTAAATCATCGGATGTCAATTTGTGGGAAATAATCGGTATGTAGCATAACATTACTAATGCATTACATGAACATTGTACAGCTCTTGATTCTTCGCTGAATTGGACATCTCCTTGATTAAAGGTTGCCAAAACTCTGTTTGTATAGGTTAATCTAATGCCACCAGTAGGCTTCGTTACATCCGATTTTTTGTCAATTGAGCTAACAGATTTGCTGCATTTGATTTTACTTTCTGGATTATCACGACTATTATCATCCTGTAATTTCTTGTGTAATGCCAATTTGGCACGTGTTAATCTAATGCCATCAGTAGGCTTCGTTACATCCGGTTTTTTGTCAATTGAGCTAACAGATTTGCTGCATTTGATTTTACTTTCTGGATTATCATGATTATTATCATCCTGTAATTTCTTGTGTAATGCCAATTTGGCACGTGTTAATCTAATGCCACCAGTAGGCTTCGTTACATCCGGTTTTTTGTCAATTGAGCTAACAGATTTGCTGCATTTGATTTTACTTTCTGGATTATCATGATTATTATCATCCTGTAATTTCTTGTGTAATGCCAATTTGGCACGTGTTAATCTAATGCCATCAGTAGGCTTCGTTACATCCGGTTTTTTGTCAATTGAGCTAACAGATTTGCTGCATTTGATTTTACTTTCTGGATTATCATGATTATTATCATCCTGTAATTTCTTGTGTAATGCCAATTTGGCACGTGTTAATCTAATGCCACCAGTAGGCTTCGTTACATCCGGTTTTTTGTCAATTGAGCTCACAGATTTGCTGCACTTGATATTACTTTCTGGATTATCATGATTATTATTATCATGTAATTTCTGGTGAAATGCCAATTTGGCACGTGCTTTATTAGAACGCTTAGGCATTTTCAAAGAAGTAATGTGATTGAATAAAAAGTGATAAATAGCGTTTAGGCTAATTAGTGTAAGTTTAATAAACACAAACAATGAAACTTTTAATACTATATAACGGCAAAAATATTTACGATATCTATTAAAATACGTAAAAAGTAGAAAATTATAACTACAAGAATACAACAATTTTAACAATGAAAGGTAACTTTTAAACAAACAAGTTTATGTATATAATAAATAGAACACGATAAAAACTAGGAATTGTTAATAACGTTTAACGGTTTAATATGGTAACTGATATACAAAAGGAAATTCCGAAATATCGGACTACTTTATGATGAAACAATTTAAATTGTCCAACATATACTTTGAGCTACTGGTTTTTGAAGTAATTCGGCTCTACGAAAGAGATTCGTATTCGTGTCGTTAACGTTTATGAGTCTGTAAAATTCTTACTTTAACGGGACTGCACGAAGAGTCAAGACTCAAGAAAAGGTCTATCCGTTAATTGTTACTTTTTTCTTTGAACAGAACACTAGTTTAGACAGAACGCTACTTAACGTTTAGTATTAGATATTCAATTTACGTGTCAAGTACGAATGTAGATTTTAGCATTACCCAGGGTCGGTTGTACGCTTAGTAAACGTTGTTTTATATCATACGGAACCAATCTACAGACCCCATAGACAATAAATAGAACCGTGTTGTTCACATTATTGTTGTACTTGCATTTGTTTTAAAATAATTCCATAATTAGGTCTGAGTTTTGGTTTATTCTCAAAGCACATTTCAAATTCGGTTTTAACTTCCAATACAGAACGTAAATCCTATAATAATTATGTTCATTGATCTTTTTCACATTGTTATTCCAGTCGAAGATACTGTGTGTCTGAACACCAGTGGTTGAGGCTGATGTTGGCAAATGTAAAATTTACTGTACTTCCATAAATCGTCATTAAGGTGTTCAAAATTCATTTTTTTGGCCGAAAATACCTTGATATCTCTTTCAAACCATATTTTATCTTCTGAAATCCACGTTAACATGTTCAAAACAGAGAATGTCTTTTTTTCTACATATGCTGCAACTTTAAAGGCTTGTTTCTCTGTATTTTGTATTCAAGTTCCATGACCTTTGACTGATAATAACTTTGTGTAACTACATATCCCAAAGGTATCATTTTAATCCACACTTACTGCTTTATAATTATGAAACTGTAAATATCTCAATTAACTAATTTATGCCATGTGCCTTATTTACATGCGTTCGGTAAATTAGTAAGCAATTCTTGAAATATGAACGGCGATGTCTTTTACTTTTCTGCAGATGTGAAATATTGTTGCACTAGCTCTGTATCAATGATAATTGAGTATAATCGAATTTGGTGCACTTTTAAAGAACTCGGCCGATATTTTCAATCTAGGGTCAACTTTGTCAAGCGAAACACATGTATAATACATAGTAAAGCAGATAGTACATTACGAATCCTAATGTTATTCGTGTTTAATCAAATCTGTCTACTTCCAGGGTGCTTGAATTCTTCAATAACGCCATTTGTATTTATCAAAGTCCCGATTGACTTGTTACAAAACGAGCATGCGCATGGATTGTTTTCTATCATGCCGTATTGATTTGAAACAACGGATTCTTCCCCCGCAACTTTTAATAAACTTAGTGACGTTGTTTTCCCTGTATCACGATGTACTCACACTTAAGATAATCTCACAAGAGGCAAAAGAGACGTTCTGGATGAGAATTTATTTTTTTAATTGCTGGTACAACAAATTAGATCAAATACATGAGATACAATTAATATTTGAAAACACATCATGATGTACATCTGATAATAAACAATAAATTTGTACAGAAAATATAACTACGCATTTTAGTTAATTAAATCTGGTATTACATGACTAATAATCCATATCCATTGGTGTAAGCATGAAAGAATCACAAGATGCATTAGAATTATAATAATGTATTTTAACGGGGTTAATGTGTATTGCTTGGGTACGCCTATACTTAATCATCTTCGACTGATTTACTATCCTAAAAAAACTAGTTTACGTTTAATTATCTATATTCATTAGGTTTTTGGTAACTATCCCATGTAAGAATTACGAGAGGCAAATGATCAATGTTACTTATAACGGGGCTTCACTTGCGTATTTTTAGCTATGTATGGATAGTCCTATGACTGACTGTGCTTTGCTATATATTTTACTTTCCTTGAATTTGTTTAGGCCAACCTGATTCTTTGGCGACGCTTTGGTATATCATTGTAATTAATATTTACATGTACTTATATTGTTTCATTGTCCATGTTGATTATTAGGTTTTCGGTTAATGTCTCATGAATGTAAGAATTACGAGATTGCTTGGGTAGGCCTATGCTTAATCATCTTTAGCTATTTTACTATCCTTGACTTGGCTATATCATACTGTAATTAAAATCTACTTAAATATTATTGTTATGCAATCAAAAAGCTAGTTTACGTTTAATTTTCCATATTCATTATGTGTTTGGTAACTGTCCCATGTAAAAATTACGAAATTCAAATTATCAATATGTTAATAATACTGAATATTTACGAGGCCTTACTTGGGTATTTTTGGCTATACATGGTAGACCTATGATTGACTGTGCTTTGCTAATTATTTGTCTATTTGTTTGCCTACCTGAGATGATGCTTTGGTACATCATTGTAATTTAAAATTACATACATGTACTTACATTGTAATGGAATAAATTGGGTAGTTCCATTCGCCATGTTCATTATCAATTCAGTTCAACTCATGTTTCATTTCAATTCAATGCGCTTCGATTTCGTTTCACTTCAATTCAATTCGTGTCAACTCGTTTAAATTCGTCTCAATTAGTCTCATTTCGTCTCAATTAGTCTAAATTCGTTTATATCTATGTTGGGTGCAAGGTCCAGTTCCAGCTCTAGTCCGACGGACCCCAGAACTCCCTTGTCGAAGAGATTACCTACAATTCAAGAACAATAGGTAACTCTGTGGTAGTCTGCAATCGTGACATATAACGAGGACAAAAACAACACAATGGCCTGCAGATAACCATGTCACATATAACAAGAACAAACACAAACATAACATGAATGAAATTGTCGCTGACCTAGGACAGCGTTCAAGCTTTTGACTTACGTTTGGTGGTCAGAATGGTGGGAACTTGAAGTGAAAGATATCCTTCTTAAAGGAACATTTTCTAGGGTGAAATTTTGTGTAGAAACTGAATCTGACATAAAAAAAATGCTTAATTATCAACTTGAAAATTTTCCCCATAGCACGGTACATGCATATTTCTGCCCGAAGTCCTCAAATTTGAGCGAAACTTGTCGCAAAAAAAATAAGTCCTTCAAAACTGGGACTCTCAGGGCTAAACAAATATAAACTTGCTCTAGAGGAGGTCTTGGCTATAGCAAGTTTATATTTGTTTAGCTTTAAACCTGTTTTGAAGGGATTTTTTTTTTGCGAAGGCCTTTATTTTGTAGTAACATATTACTAATTTATTTTTTGTCAGTACATTTAACCGAGTCAAGTTTTATACCACTATTTAACTATTGAAATTCTGAACAAAAAGACACAAAAAGCATTTCAATAACTCATACCATTGAGTTATATGGCTTTTTCAAGCTCAAAATTAGGCGAAAATTGCATTTTTTCTCAAATCAATGGTCACCCTGACCCCCAACTTTCTAACCATGTTACAAAAATAAAGAAATTGATTTATTCCATTTAATGATTTGAATAGCACAAATGTGCCCTTGTCACATAATTAGCATAAACAATTAGGCACTACTCAGTAGTTTTCATGTTCATACATTCACAGGAAATTAGCATGTGAACATTTTTCTCACCCTAAAACGGCCATTTTCGGCCAAAATTGGACAAAAAAATGATTTTTTTTCTCAAAATCAGTGAAAATATGGGGATTTAAGTGCCAAAATCTGAAAATATGTGACATTTTACCCCTAAAAACATTTAAGTGCCAGGTTATCAAGAATTTTGACTGTTTTCATCCCGAAATATTTTTTTCACACGTGTGTCCGCCAAAAGTAAGTCAAAGCTTGAATGCTGTCCCAGCAACTTTTTCAAATTTTGATGAATTTTTGAAAATTTTGTATATAATTTTATATACATGAATCATGTCCCAAAGTTTATCCTAGTCTCACTGAATAACCTCCTGTTTTGGTCATATTTATCACAAATTTCCAGTCTCATGGAAAGACTCCCATTTTTGGGACCTTTCCAATGAAAGACCCCACCCACTTTTTTGGTGTCTCACCGAAAGACCCTTTTTTTCTAAAACCTGTCCGCACATCACCGTCACTTCCAAAGTTGAGTGCCCCCCCCCCCCCTCCGACGGAACTCATTGTCAAAGAGATTATCTACAATTCAGGAACAATAGGCAACTCCCAAGATAGCAAGACAACGTTAACAATGTTCAGCATGGTCACGGTCGGTAAGCTGACACCAAGACAATGTTAGACCATTGTTAAATTATGGTTGCAATGGGAATGTCAGCCTAACGTTGGGTCAACGTTGCTATTCCAACCTTACATTATGGTCGGTATGTTAACGTCAAGCAGCCATCCTTAAAATGACGATCAGCAGTGATGTAGCGTCATAGGGGCAAGTGCCCCCCCCCCCAATCGATTGCAAAATTTAGAAAATCCCATAGGAAAATTGCCAAAAAACAGCTTGTGCCCCCACACTACGCCACTGACGGTCAGCATCAATTCAAGTTTGATATCAAGACAACATTGGCCCAACGTTGACAATGGTCGGTATGGTCACAGTCGGTAAGCCGATGCCAAGCCTATGTTAAACCAACGTTGACATGCCAACCTTAAATAATGATTAGATTGGGAACATCTGGCCAACGTTGGGTCAATGTTGTTATGCTAACCTTATATTATGGTCGGTATGCCAACATAGCCAGCCAATCTTAACATGACAGTTGGCATGCCAACGTTGTTGTGCCAACCTTAGATGATGGTCAGTATGCCAACATCGAGCCAATGTAGCCAGCCAATCTTAAAATGACAGTCGGCATACTAACGTTGTTGTGCCAACCTTAAAATGAGAATTCTATTTTATATTACTTTTTAAGAAAAAAATCAACATTTATAGTAAATGTTACCAACATTTACAGAAACTTTGATCAATATCCTTAAAAAGATGGACTTGGGTGGTTAATAGTCATTAAAATATATCTTATATTAAAAACACTTCTTCAACTATAAACACCCCATTAGCTCAATGAAAGGTACGGTAATCAATTTGTCTTCGTTGTAAAATAGAGAATATAAGACTAAATGTAAGCATAGTAGACACTAATAACTCATTTAAAAAAAGATTTTTGTCTCATTGAGCTAGTTTGCTAATGGTTGGGTCAACGTTGGCTAACGGCCCGGGGGGGGGGGGCGCACTCACATGTTAAGATGGTACGGGTATGTGCGGCGCTCAAGGGTCCCTTTTTCAGGCTCTCCGGCAGTTCCTTAAGCCCCACATTTGGATCTGCTCCAGTTCTTTGAGCCTCAAATTCTGACAATTGTAGCTCTTTAGCTCAAATTTGGAAATAATTTAGACATTTTTAGCTCAACAGCCTATAGTAGTGGCCCTAATTTCAGTTCTTCAAGCCCCTATTTTGCCCGAAAATCAGTTCTTAGTTCCCAAAGTTCGGCGCTCCGCGCCGCACACCCCTACCAAAATTTAAGTTGAGTGCCCCAGGGCTAACGGTTGGATCAACTCGGGTCAATGGATGGATTAATAATGTTGGCCCACAAATTACATCTGTATTAGGCCAAAAAAAGTTTGTCTTGACCTTTTGGCTAAAAAGCTGTCCTTTGTGATTTCTTTTTGCAATCCTGTTTTAGGGCTTTTTGTTTAGAAAGAAGCAGAACACATGCCTTACTACGAAAATGTAGTTTGCCTATTCTAACTGTCACTCCTAAACCCCAAACCTATGCTCACTAAATCCTAACCCTGACCTAAAACTACACATCTGCTAAATAATTCAAACATTTAATAATTCAAACCCTTAAAAACTTGCAAAGTTCTGAAAAATCAAGATCACACAATGTGACAATGTAATGTCAATGGTGCAAAATTAAGCACCCCAAATGTTGATGTGCGACACTAATTTACTGTTATTTTATTCTATATTAAAACATTACCGAAGTAGGAGTACAAAAAGTTGACGTTTATGTGTTTAGGAAACCCTAATATTTACTCGGCATGACATGAAAATGAGTGAAAAGGTGATCTTTCCTCTACCAATATCAATCGAGCAGTAAAAATTGATGGTGTTATACAAGGCGGAGATCTATTATAAGTAGAGTTGATTCTCCCGCTATTTCGATCACAGAGCCAAGACTTGTATGCTCTTTCAATAGATCGATATTCAGAGCGATATTCTGATACAGTTTTTGGAGTATTTATTTTTGACATTTTGTCTGAAATGATCGGAAATTGTTTTGTGCCCAAAATGTTATTTTTCTTGGAAACTTCAATGATTTTATCATTTAAAAAAAATGCACTGGCGCATTGTGCTAAATCTCATTTTAAAAGCTATGCGCGTGTGGTCCGCAGACAAACTTTTTTTTTTTGGACTATGTTGGATTGACGTTGATTTTAGTGATTTCCAGTGAATCTACATAAATGGGAAAATTTCCAAATGTAATTTTCTCAAAATGCTGTTTTTTGTGATATATGCAGGTATAAATTTACATGTACATGCAGAAATTGTTACAGATATTCTCCATTCATTTGACATAGTAAGGATATGACCAATTATAATTTTAATGTAAAACACTCCAAGACAAATTTGATGTCCAAAACTTACATGAATTTGACATCTAATAATATGAAATTGCAAATGATGAATGCAGTTGTCTTATGGCCTTGTTCATATTAATAATAAATAAGCATTACAAAGTCATTCAAACCAGATCAATTATACACAAAACATACAATCATATCAATGATCATAACAGAGTGGTGAAATGCACACGACCGTATCCAAACAAAGGGCTGGGACACGACAGCATACAACCGTGCATACATGTACGTACCCCCAAACACCATACCATGAGTTATACAGTGTAGATGCACAGATATGGCTCCTGAGAGCTACAAATGTACAGCCATGCATCCCACACAACATGTGTACAAATAATAACAATCAATAGATAAGTGCAACAACAATTACAAAATGTGAGAAACAATTAAAAACATAACTTCAGCACAGAGCAGAAACAATTCTGAGTTCACACAACCATTTCCCAACATAGCTGCTAGGAAGTAATTGTGTGAGTCCAACAATCATGAAATGAGAGGCCCACTATCACCGGGCACTATCACAACTCCAAGAAAGCAGGAACAGTGCACCTCGCATAGCCCCCATTCATCAAACAATAATTACAAAATTAATAAATGGTCATGTGTCATAAGTTGGGACCCCTTTCGGTAACACATAGGAAATTTTGAACATTACAATGGCTTAACATCTTACTTGATGAGGCTTGTTTTCCTAAGCATTTATTTATTGCGATGGAAAGAGTATAGATTACTCTTTAAAATGACACAAACTTTATTATTGCGATGGAAAGAGTATAGATTACTCTTTAAAATGACACAAACTTTATTATTGTATAACTAGTATCATGGAAAATATGACATAATCATCACTTAAAGTGGAAAAGTGTTATTCCACCGTCAAATTAGGTATCCCAACTCATGGCGCAGGACCAAATCGAGTAAATTAATACACAATATAGCAATTAAGACATTTATAAGGAAATATTTCTTATAAATGGCAGTAAAAATATGATCATGTATGAAAAGCCCACCGACTGAGCACTGATGATGGGACAGTCGGTGTACCTCACATACAAAGTAACACATAATACATTCTTTAAATATTAAAACATTGCACAAAGTGAGACCTCTCTCAAGCACACACAATCAGTAGCATCAGGGGAAGCTTAGGACCTACTAACATGATTCCAGGGAGCCAGTCAGTGGGCCTCGCATAACATTCCGGTACATGAGTAATAAAAAGCATAACATGAAAAGGTCCCAATTAGTGATACAACAACTCAGCAAGTAAAACAATCATATAAAACAGCACAGTTCAATAGGCAATACATACATGCACATGTAGCAGGTAAAAACACTGAAACACATTTATAATTAAAATGAAAACAAGTATGTTTTTAATTTAAAGATGCTTTAAAACTAGTCACTGACATAGAACATTTGATTTGTAAAGGCAGTTCATTCCATAGCATTAGTGCTGTAGCAGCGAAATACCAGCTTCCATACAATTTAAATGTCTTCACTGGAGTAAGTATTTGGCACCGGACCTGAGCGAGCGAGTGGGTTTGTATTCCACAATCAACTAAGAGATATAGTCCGGTGCAAACCCATAGTGATTTGTAAGTTATTAGCAAGATCTTATGTATAATAATACGCTTCCGTACTGGTAACCAAAGAAGCTGTTGCAGAACCAGTGTTATATGTTCATACTTTCTCACACGAGGTACCATCCTAGCTGCAGTGTTCTGCACTTCCTGTAGTTACCGATTTCATAATGCGGTAGTCCATAAAGAATTATGCCATTGCAGCAGCTGTCTAAGAGTGAACTCACGAAGGCATGGGAGAGTTTCTCAGTGCATGCATGATCGAGGTACTTTCGAACTTGACCAATTTAGCGTAGAGCGAAGTTAGATGCTTTGCCGATTTTATGCACATGAGCGGATATATACTAAGGTGTTTATCAATGGTCACACTAATCACTAAGGTTTTGTGCTGAAGAAAGTGCATGAACAGATTCCGAGAGAATATGAACACGTGGAATGGTATTACTTTTACGTAAGAACTTGGAAGTAATATGCAGGAATTTGGTCTTGCTTCTACTCAGTTTCATCTAATTGTCTGCACACATCCAGTTTTTCACATCATGGATGCAGTGTTCCAGATTGGAGATGGCAGTTGAAGTCTCTGACTGATTGAAGATCATGTAACAGTTGTGTATCATCAGCGTAGAACATCAGCTCTATACCATCATGGGACGTTATTATGTCTTCTAAGTTCTAACAGAGCGGTGTACATGGTAAAACACAACGGGCGAAGTATTCATTCGATATTATGTGCCTTTTTATGTATGGACGTCTAATAAAGTGATGCTGTTGATTGAAAATCAGAATTACTTCAATTCATCCATGAGTGCAGCCTGATCTTAAGATTGTGAATATAGAGGCCAGGTTATGACAATCATGGTTAACACATTACTCTTTTCAACTGTGTGATCATCAACAAATAACTAATTGTATTTGTGACCGTTGGCTTAGGTATGTACTTTCATGGTTCATGTACCTGATTCTAAATGTACCATAAGTAAAGTGAAAGCCTGACTTTAATGTACTGATGTCACCACTTAAAGCCAGACATTTATCTTCTGATGATTTTAGTCTTATTTAAATTCGGAATTCATTCAGTTTCTTGTAAACTTCATTGCTCAGCAAATTGTGCTGATAATCTATATTGAAAGTACTATTGGAGTAAGCAGCAGCAACTGCTTTGTTTGAAATGTAGTACCAGTTACTACTGGTTTTGAATGCATCGCATGATGAATGGGCTAGCAGATACTTAAGGGGGTACTATACCCGTGCCAAATTTTGTGCCTATTTTTGCATTTTTCTCAAAAATTATAGCGTATTGGTGACAAGTAAGATATGTATATTATAGGGGCAAGGACTACAACTACTGCACTGGAAATTTTATTTCAGCACAGAAAACAGTTGTGGAGTTACAGTCAAAAATGAGGAAAACCAATATTTGATCAATAAATCAATAACTACTTGACTTGAGTTGCTGATTTTCAGTGCAGTAGTTGTAGTCCTTGCCCCTATAATATACATATCTTACTTGTCACCAATGCGCTATAATTTTTGAGAAAAATGCAAAAATAGGCACAAAATTGGCCACAGGGCCTCAGATTCGACGAGAATCACCGAATCGATTCTCGTAATGATTCTTCTAACATTTGTTGCGAGAATCAATTTCTTTCATTGAATCATGCAGTAAGTGAAGCCACTCTGATGGCTTTTGATTCTCGCAAACAGGAGCGAAATTTAGGCCCTGGGCCAGAGGTGTAGTACCCCCTTAATGAACTAAGTTCTTAATTTGTTTTGTTGATGTAATTCATTCATGTTAGCTAGCCTTCATAGGCATAGTTTGAGGGTGCAGGCATGTGCTGCAACGGCCTGCTATATAGCATCTCTATCTAGATATTCTGTGCTATTTTACATGATCCATTGCCTGGCAAAGGTGGTGCAATCTCTGTACATGCTATTGAGTGAATAAATCTAAAATCCAAACAGTTCAGTTTCACAAAGAGATGACATCCTTGAGAATCCTGTTGCTTCTTTAATAATGCGATCAAAAATATCAATCTCTATTCTCTATAGATGCTGCTTACTGAGAGAATAAATCTAAAATCCAAACAGTTCAGTTTCACTAAAAGGTGAACACAACACAGCAGCTGTGATGCTTTGGAATCCTGCTGCCTCTTTGATCAACAATATTGGCAAATGCTTTACCAAATCCATGCACAGAACATAATCTGCTTCATATGGAATGTTGGATGCTAGAAAGTATTTTTCTGAACGTCAGAATGGTTCCTGAGTAACATAATATAATAGAGACTAGTGTCCTGGTTTGTCTGGTCAACTTGGGCAGTCTGTGTAAAAACAAAAGATAATAATACTACATTATGAACAAAACACAAACATCATATTCAGAAGTGGGAAATCAGGGTCAGAATTTTGGCGAGAATCGATATTCGGAAACATTCTGGCAAACAGATTTGCATGAATCAAAGTAAATTCTCACAAACTTTTGTAGTTTACACAGAAGTTGATTTGCAAGAATGAAATGATTACCGCAGAATTTATTCTGCAAGAATCAAGATTGATTCTCGCGCTATGAAACAAAACTCTGACCCTGGATGTGAAAGATTACAAAGGTTCAAAGTGACTTGTGCAATGTGAAAGTTTTGTTTTCCTTTTTAGCAATGTGTTAGTCCACCTTCATTCTCACCAAATTCATTGCAACGATTCTGCATTCTATTGACCAGGTTTCGAATGCATTGCTGTGCAGGTGACTCCATGCACGTTGCAGTATTCTCAGCAACCCTTGCAGTGTTGTGTTGTCATTTAGTCGGGTATCTACCAGGTTTTAATGTGCATCCCCCCCAGGACTCTACCAAACCTACTTTTTTAGCTTCCTTTTATGGTCCTATAAGACATTCAAGATGTTAACAAAAATTGCTCAAATCTGGTTAACAAGCACACCAAATTATTCCTCTCATTGCAAGGATTCAGAAAAAGTATAGTTTGACCTACCTGCGACTTACCGTTCTTGAGTTATACGCAAAAAGGTCAAATTTTGGGCGGTGGTCAGTTTTTTTTTAACGAACCGCTTGTCTTGGGTCACTGAAATTCCAGTGTAGTAATTGGATTCCTTGCCCCAATAATATACATAAATTTTGTTACCACTGTGTTATTAGTTTTTGAGAAATATGCAAAAATAGACACAAATTTATCGAGGGGTGTAGTACCCCCTTAAGGGGCCTAACAGTTTTTTAGTTATGCCCAAATATGTCAGGGGACTTAGTTTTTTGGAACCATTGACTACATCATACATGCTTGTGCATATTGCTAAACCAGATATCCGTGACCGTTATGGGCGCCCAGTTTAAATTCTTTCTTTGTGCTATGTGCCTGCAGTGTAACGTTTACATGGCAGACACTCACCTTACTCGAGAACTCCAGCTTCAAAATTGCACACAATAGTTTTGACTAGAGTCCAAAGCTATCGTTTTTCGGTAGATCAGTATTGCGATTTTTTGCAATGCATTACAAGTGATGTTTGATAACTTATCCACACCCTTACTGTCAAAACTTGTTCCAGCCAACTTTGATCCAGGCCTACGAAAATCTCTGCCACACATCCTACACACCTTTCACAAATTTTGCTGATGCTGAAGGAGCCCAGACATATTTTAGCCTGTGAATGAAGGGAAAATAAAAATTTAATTACAATTTAAATGTGATTGTTCCAATCACTCACATAAATAATCCGCTTATGCGTCCCGTTTCTTAACACGCAAACAAGCACATGTAATCACCACGTAAGTTCACATACTAAAGATCGCATATTAAATGTGCATGAAGTTCACGAACGGAAGATACATTTCATAAGTTTTATTTACTTATTATGTACGGATCTGTGATACAAAAAAAGTTTAAAATTATTTTGGTAAATATTAACACCAACAACTCACATACATTATATACAGTATGAGCGTGCACAGCGCCCTCATTCACCTTAAAAAAATCATGAAATCTCAGCCTCTCTGAGCCTTACTTACAAGTAATAAACTTTGGAGGTGCATAATGTACATGTATAACATTGTGAGCCATCATCATCCCAACCTGCATTTTGCATTTTTTGAAGTACCAAATGATTACATCACAAAAACCAAGGGGAAAAATGTGATCTTTGATGGCGCAAAAAAACCAGCAAATCCAATGTTTTGATCAAAAGTGCCCGTCGTGAAAATTTTTTGTGAAAAGTGGACTTTCTTCTACAAATTTAAGGTAAAAAAACTGATTTTTTTGCTTGCTACTCTCGCAAATTCTTATATTTTGGGACTTTTTGTATAATTTTGCAAATTTGGGGAGGTGCGGTCGTACCCCCACACACCCCTGCGTACGGGCCTGGACTTGGGATAAGTTTAATTTTGCAGCAACAAGTTTTTGGGATTTTGATGGCACACTAGTTTTTAGTAATTTGACCTCATCTGACCCCTGGATGACCCCCAAATGACCTTCAAAACATTTGGCTTTAAATGTTGAATGTACCCACTAAGTTTCATGCCCATATGACAGTTATTAGTAATTTGACCTCAAATGACCCCTGGGTGACATTTGGATGACCCAAAAATGACCTTCCAAAAATTTGACTCTAAGTGTTGACTGTACCCACCAAATTTCATGCCCATACAACAATTATTAGCAATTTGACCTCAGATGACCCCTGTGTGACCCTGGATGACCCAAAAATGACCTGAAAATCTAATCAGGTAGAAGGCATGCACATTCTAAATTTTTTGTGCGCTCCTCGTGCATTATTGTTAAGTATTCATTCAATTGTGTAGGGGCCTACATGTTCTCTCAAGCTTCAAATCAACAAAATGTGTAATGTATACACACTTTACAATTTTGGTGTACTATCACTATGACTGCAATGAGTAATAACTTCAAATTGTAATTTTTAGCTAATGAGTTAATGACCATATAGGCGTAGATACGGGGGGGGGGGATAAATTCCCACCCAACATTTTGAAAGAGGGGGGTGGTCCATACAATCATCCCCCAATGGTGACGCCTGTAGGACTATATGGGTTTCTGACCAAATTAACCCTGATTCGGGCAATTTGACCATTTTAAAACCTAAAGTGCCAAATTTGTTGTACTTGGCGTGAATTCATTCCAGTTTTGTAACATATATCGCTAATTTAGCTTTAATATGGCAAAAATTTTCACGCGCTTCGCACATTTGTACCATGATCTTATTTTGGAACCAAAAGGTGCAATTAGACTTTAAGAATATTTCTCCAACTCCATCAACCATGTCAAAAAGAAATCTATGCCACTGTTAATGACGTCACGGTATATATTTTTTGTGGTTTTTAGGACATGAAGGGGGAATCAACAAATTTTTTGGGGATAAAAAAAATCCACCCTTTTTTAAGGGGATCAAAAAATTTTTGATGTCCAAGGTTCCAACTTTTCCAACAACTCCCACCAAAGTATAAATTTATGAACACTCCCTTACATGTAGGTAACTGAAAACAATTCTTGTAAAGTGACTTTATCTGAAAATGTCAAGCAAATCCTGATATTCTTGGGAAAGAATGGTGGTATTAAGGGACCATTCGCTAACACTTGTTAGGGGGGGCCTGATGCAAAAAGGGGGGCCCTGAAAATTTTTGAAAAAATTGAAAAGAAATGGGGTTTTAAATAATATTGAACTTTGGAATTTGCAAAGTGTAAATCAAATCATGACGAGTCTAATATTACCGTACTATAGAAAAATTATCAAGTTTGTGTACATCGTGGAACATACTCTTTGCTGTGCGTAGTAAGCAGTTGTATGCGCAGATAGCCTCGCTATATGGACGCCAGAAGTAGCGTTAGTGCGGCTTTACGCGCGTCACGGCGTGTGTACTTAGCATGATTAGTCGCGGAGTTACAAGCATAGTTGAATGTTCCACGATGTACACAAATTTAATATTATAGTATTAGTCTTAACAACATGTCTAAGGCTGTGCTAACACTTTTGAGTTTGACCAGAATTTTTTTATTTTTTCAAATATCTTAAAAATACAAGATAAAGAATGTATTAACTACTAAGGTTTGCCCATCATATTATACGAAGCCAAGAAAGACCCTAGATTTTGACTGCTCGCAGCTCCAAAAGACCCACCACCTCAAATTTCCAGGGGAGAACATTTTTTTGATGTGCCCCCAGGTGTGTTCTAGGCGAATTTGGCTGACTAGCATGTGGTAAGGTTTGCCTGGCATACCTACATGTACATACATGCTGCATGCACAGGTAAGCGTTGGATTCCTGTGCTTAGAAGGAGGTAATGAATATTGATACACTACGTCACTGTCCTGGTTCTGAGCATCGGCTGCAAACATTTCTGTATGATGAGTAATTTGTAGGGGTGGGGGTGGTCTGATATGATATTTATATAATTATAACAGAGGCCACAATTTTGTCAAGACTTTTGAAGGTTTAGTTAAGATTTAGTTAAACCCATTATAACATTTGCTGGGAAGAACGCCCTCAAAAAAATTTTAATTCAGGTTTTTGCACGATTGTAATGTCCCGGTGTAATTGTACTTTAGTAAACAAAGATTCTCTGCAAAAAAGACTTCAGGTGCTGTAGTTTTGTCAAAATCATATCCGAGATTTTGAATAAACCACGATGGAAATATTACTCGAACCGAAGTGTATTCGATGTCAACACACCCCTACGTACACGGGCGTGCGGGACACACACACACATGCCAGAGGATCGTACCATATTACAACCACCGGAGTAACATGCATTGGCGCTAGTAGTAAATTCCAATTTTCTTTGCTTTACCTCACTTGTTCGGCTCAAAATTAACAGGGGACATACCGTATCTCAGTGATATCTGACAGTAAATGTAGGTACATGTATGCCAGGTGAATTCAAATTTGCCATCAAACTGCATCATTTATATATCAAATTAAAGCCCTTGAGTATAAAAGAAATTAAGCCAACACTGAAAACCTTTTTGTCATAGCACTTTCCGTAGCAAAGTTAGGCTCTAGTCAAAGATTGACTTTCATCAAAAAGATTCTGCTAGCAAAATTCCCCAAAACAGCATTACGGGGGTGTTTCTAGATCTTAGTCTCATGACGATAGCAGCTTTTTTTAATGGAACTGCTATCAAAATCCCTCTGAAATTCCATGTGCGAGTCTCTCAGCAGCAAAAAAAATCATATATTTGGGTCAAGTGAAGTATAGACAACATATTTATGAAGGTTTCCTTGAGCAAGCGGTTCTTTTAAATTTCAATGTAAATTTGTATTGCCTGTTTTGGCCATTTTGGCTGACTAGCAAATGTGTTAAGCCCAGGGCTGTCAACTCTCACGCATTGGCCGTGAGTCTCACGCATTGGGTGACTTTCTCACGCCAAGGTAGTATAATCTCAGTATCTCACGCCTAGGTAGTAAATCTCACGCAAAAAGCTCGAAAATGTGTAAAATCTCACGCATCGTCATGAATATTTTGTTGCTCCTACCCCTTTTCACATTCTTGAGCGCCGTGGCTCAAGTAATCATGGTACAAAATGAACAGTGCCTTTGAGTTGGCAAATCCCGGTACGCCTGTCTCACGCCAAGCAATTCCAAAAAGTTGACAGCCCTGGTTAAGCCTCCAGCATACTTTTGTTTCCGTTTCAACCAATGACATGCCTTGATTGTGTCCGTTTGTCTGCAATACGCGTACGCCACGCCGCTCAGCGGCAAGCGGCAGGGTAGTATGAAACCAGCAATAACTGAGGTTTCCCTGTTATACCTAGTAAATGCTAGCATTTTATTGAAAATGAATACTAATCTATTTTTAATTTTTATTTTTTAAATGTTATAATATGGCTTTAAGTTGAGCTAAATTTTCCAAAGTTATTGAAAACGTCATAACATAAATATTCATGACCTCCTTCGAAGTGCAGGAATCCAACGCTTACCGCATGCACTGCATGTGATTCACATTGCTAACTTTTAATACGCGTCTACATGTATAAACCTCTACAATTAGCAATCGGTTCTCAATATTATACATGTATGTGACCTTAAAATATTACTAATGTGTTTTAGTCAACACTCACCACCAGGCTTGGGTCCTTTAACAATGTTTATACCTTCCAAACACGTCGCGATTCTCGGTACGTACTTTCCACGTAGGCTGTCATTGTATCATGTCAGATCATGTGCTTAAAGGAGAGCCCGTTTTCAAGAGGAGCACCCCTGTGGTAGGTGAAATGGCGTTACATGTCTATCATCATTTTATACCGGAAGTGACTCCTAAATTACCTTTAACCCTATAAAAAAAAATACCACATGATACATTGGGTATAACAATTCCTGTGTGAACATAACATCATTCTCCTATTGTTTTTTTAGCTAATAAAAATTTTTGAAGAAATTTCGATTTATACCGGAAATGACCCTTTAATGACCTTTGACCCCAAATCTGTGTACACCACATTGACACTGTGTAATAACAATGCATGTGTGCAAGTTGCATCACTGTCCTACGTAATTTGTGGGAGAAGATGCATTTTAAAGGTATTTCGTTTTATACCGGAAATGACCCCTTAATGACCTTTGACCCCAAATAACAAAATACCATAGATACATTGGGTAAACACAATTCATGTGTGAACATACCATCACTCTCCTATGTTTTTCTTAGCTAATAAAATTTTTGAAGACATTTCGATTTATACCGGAAATGACCCCTTAATGACCTTTGACCCCAAATCTGTGTACACCACATTGACACTGTGTAATAACAATACATGTGTGCAAGTGGCGTCACTGTCCTACGTAATTTGTGGGAGAAGATGCATTTTAAAGGTATTTAGTTTTATACCGGCAGTGACCCCTTAATGAACTTTGACCCCAAATAAAAAAAATACCACATATACACTGGGTAACTGCAACTCATATGTGAATATACTGTTACTGTCCTATGTTTACATTAGCTAATAAAAAAAATTGAAGGTATTTCGTTTTATACCAAAAGTGACCCCTTAATGACCTTTGACCCCAAATCTGTGTACACCCTATAGACACTGGGTAATTACAATGCACGTGTGCAAGTGGCATCACTGTCCTATGTAATTTGTAGAAGAATATGCATTTTGTGTTAAATTTACGTTTTTGACCCCTATGACCCGTGGGTGACCTTTGACCCAACGAGTTTCATGTGACATGTAGGGGCACGGTCAATGATTATTATGACCAAAGTAGGTGAAAATCGATGTAAGCATGTGAGTGCTAGAGCAAATGTAATGGTTGACAGAAAGAAGAAAGAAGAAAGAAAGAAAGAACCTGTAAGAAAAAAGACACAGCCGTGACTAACGTCACGGCTGTGTAACTAGACTTAGCTGTGGTCTAAGACCACGAACACAGCCGTGTGGTGACCCCTTAATCACCTTTGACCCCAAAATATATGAAAACCCCATAGACATTGGCTAATGTCAATGCACGTGTCCACGTGGCATCACTTTGCTATGCTTTTTGTGCCAGCAGGGACATTTTGAAGGTATATCGTTTTATACCGGAAGTGACCCCTTACTGACCATTGACCACAAATGTGTGTACACCATATAGACACTGTGTTATAACAATGCATGTGTGCAAGTGGCGTCACTGTCCTACGTAATTTGTGGAAGAAGAAGCATTTTAAAGGTATTTCATTTTATACCGGAAGTGACCCCTTAATGACCTTTGACCCCAAATAAAATAATACCACATATAAACTGGGTAACCACAATTCATGTGTGAATATACCGTTACTGTCCTATGTTTTTCTTAGCAAATAAAAAATTTTGAAGGTTTTTCGTTTTATACCGGAAGTGACCCCTTAATGACCTTTGACCCCAAATCTGTGTACACCATATAGACACTGTGTTATAGCAATGCATGTGTGCAAGTGACGTCACTGTCCTACGTAATTTGTGGAAGAAGAAGCATTTTAAAGGTATTTCGTTTTATACCGGAAGTGACCCCTTAATGACCTTTGACCCCAAATAAAATAATACCACATATAAACTGGGTAACCACAATTCATGTGTGAACATACCGTTACTGTCCTATGTTTTTCTTAGCAAATAAAACATTTTGAAAGTTTTTCGTTTTATGCCGGAAGTGACCCCTTAATGACCTTTGACCCCAAATCTGTGTACACCCCATAGACACTGGGTAATAACAATGCATGTGTGCAAGTGGCGTCTCTGTCCTACAGAATCTGTGGAAGAAGATGCATTTTAAAGGTATTTCGTTTTATACCGGAAGTGACCCCTTAATGAGATTTGACCCCAAATAAAAAAATACCACATATACATTGGGTGACTGCAGATCATGTGTTAACATACCGTTACTGTCCCATGTTTTACTTAGCTAATAAAATTTTTTGAAGGTATTTCGTTTTATACCGGAAGTGACCCCTTAATGACATTTGACCCCAAATCTGTGTACACCCCATAGACACTGGGTAATAAAAATGCATGTGTGCAAGTGGCGTCTCTGTCCCACATAATTTGTGGAAGAAGATGCATTTTAAAGGTATTTATTTTTATACCGGAAGTGACCCTTAATGAGCTTTGATCCCAAATAAAAAAATACCACATATACATTGGGTGACTGCAGATCATATGTGAACATATCGTTACTGTGCTATGTTTTATTTAGCTAATAAAAATTTTTGAAGGTTTTTCGTTTTATACCGGAAGTGACCCCTTAATGACCTTTGACCCCAAATCTGTGTACACCACATAGACACTGGGTAATAGCAATACATGTGTGCAAGCAGGGTTGCTGTCCGACGTAAGTTGTGGGAGAAGATGCATTTTAGTTGAAATCACGTTTTTGACCCTGTGACCCCTGCGTGACCTTTGACCCCGCAAGTTTCATATGACATGTAGGGGCACGGTCAATGATTATTGTGACCAAGTTAGGTCAAAATCGATGTAAGCGTGTGAGTGCTAGAGCAAATGTAATGGTTGACAGAAAGAAAGAAGAAAGAACCTGTAAGAAAAAAGACACAGCCGTGACTAACGTCACGGCTGTGTAACTAGACTTAGCTGTGGTCTAACCCACGAACACAGCCGTGTTGTCACCCCTTAATGACTGTTGACCCCAAAATTTATGAAAACCCCATAGACATTGGCTAATGTCAATGTATGTGTGCACGTTGCATCACCTTGCCATGTTATTTGTGGCAGAAGGGGCATTTTGAAGGTTTTTTTGTCTCAGACCGGAAGTGACCCCTTAATGACCTTTTACCCCAAATAAAAAATACCACGAATACACCGAGTAACATCAATTCATGTGTGAATGTACCGTCTCTGTGCTATATTTTTATTGGCTGATAAAGTTTTTTGAAGTTATTTCGTTTTATACCGGAAGTGACACCTTAAAGACCTTTGACCCCAAATCTGTGTACACCCCATAGACACTGGGTAATAACAATGCAGGTGTGCAAGTGGCATCACTGTCCTACGTAATTTGTGGTAGAAGATGCATTTTACAGGTATTTCGTTTTATACCGGAAATGACCCCTTAATGACCTTTGACCCCAAATAAAAAAATACCATATATACATTGGGTAAACACAATCCATGTGTGAACATAACATCACTCTTCCATGTTTTTCTTAGCTAATACATTTTTTTGAAGATATTTCGATTTATACCGGAAGTGACCCCTTAATGACCTTTGACCCCAAATCTGTGTGCACCACATTGACACTGGGTAATAACAATGCATGTGTGCAAGTGGTGTCACTGTCCTACGTAATTTGTGGGAGAAGATGCATTTTAAAGGTATTTCGTTTTATACCGGAAATAACCCCTTAATGACCTTTGACCCCAAATAAAAAAATACCATATATACATTGGGTAAACACAATTCATGTGTGAACATACAATCACTCTCCTATGTTTTTCTTAGCTAATAAAATTTTTTGAAGGTATTTTGTTTTATACCGGAAGTGACCCCTTAATGACCTTTGACCCAAAAAAAACAACAACATATACACTGGGTAATCACAATTCATGTGTGAACATACTATTACTGTCCTATGTTTTGTTCAGCTAAAAAAAATATTTGAAGGAATTTCGTTTTATACCGGAAGTGACCCCTCAATGACCTTTGACCCCAAATCTGTGTACACCCCATATACACTGGGTAATAACAATGCATGTGTGCAAGTGGCGTCATTGTTCTACGTAATTTGTGGGAGAAGATGCATTATTAGTTGAAATCACGTTTTTGACCCCTATGACCCCTGCGTGACCTTTGACCCCACAAGTTTCATGTGACATGTAGGGGCATGGTCAATGATCATTGTGACTAAGTTAGGTCAAAATCGATGTAAGCATGTGAGTGCTAGAGCAAATGTAACGGCTGTGTAACTACTGGTCTACGAGTTCTGTTTATGCCACTCGTTCGTCAAAGGATAAAACACTTCTATCTCAACCAAAAACCAAGACACGTACCGGTGATCATTCATTTGAATCATGTGCACCACGGATATGGAACATTCTACCTCGTGACATCAGGGAAGCTGGTACACTCTAGCTTTTCAAAGCAAATCTGAAAACATACCTGTTCAAGTAGTTTTTTTATCATGCTCTTATCCAATTGTCATGACATATATTATGCTTTGTCATGTTTGTATTGTTTGTATTAGTTTATGGTTCATGTACCTGTATATATTTCTTTTGTAAAGCGCTCCGTTCTTTGTGGGACGCTCAATAAATGCCTATTATGTTATGTTATGTTATGTTATGTTATGTTATGTTATGTTATGTTATGTTATGTTATGTTACCATAACGTATACAGAGTGGACCAACCATGCCAACCTTTCACATCCTGTTTCATATAGTATTCTAATCAGTGTAATAACAAATATGAGTTAGGGTTAATCTTATTATTAATTGATAAAGCATTTCGCAATTCAGTATGCAAGAATAGTCACAGAATGACTCATATGGCATGCTTTGATCAAATTCAATGCACTCTACGGTAGAAATCTTATTCTTTAGACTGTATTATTTTGTCCCTAACATTAACCCTTAATTTAGCCCTCACTGTTAACTCTAAAACCATATCCTTACCCTTACTATAAATTCTTTGTTCTTTGGAGCTGAAACTCGTAAAGCCTAACTAGAACATAAGTGGGAATATATTAAAGCACGAAATAGTTATAATAATAATCATATTTAAATAGTATTTAAATTACCAAAATAAAAACAATACTAGACTTAGCTGTGGTCTAAGACCACGAACACAGCCGTGTTGTGACCCCTTAATGACCTTTGACCCCAACATATATGAAAACCCCATAGACATTGGCTAATGTCAATGTATGTATGCATGTGGCATCACTTTACCATGTTATTTGTGGCAGAAGAGGCATTTAGAAGGAATTTCGTTTTAGACCGGAAGTGACCCCTAAATGACCTTTAATCCCAAATAAAAAAAATACCAGAGATACACTGGATAACCACAATTCATGTGTGAACATACCGTTACTGTCCAATGTTTTGTTTAGCTAATAAATATTTTTGAAGGTATTTCGTTTTATACCGGAAATGACCCTTTAATGACCTTTGACCCCAAATCTGTGTACACCACGTAGATACTGGGTAATGAAAATGCATGTGTGCAAGTGGCGTCACTGTCCTACGTAATTTGTGGGTGAAGATGCATTTTAAAGGTATTTCGTTTTATACCGGAAGTGACCCCTTAATGACCTTTGACCCAAAATAAAAAGTATCACATATACACTGGGTAACCACAATTCATGTGTGAACATACCGTTACTGTCCTATGTTTTGTTCAGCTAATAGAAATTTTTGAAGGTATTTCGTTTTATACCGGAAGTGACCCCTTAATGACCTTTGACCCCAAATCTGTGTACACCCTATAGACACTGGATAATAACAATTCATGTGTGCAAGTGGCGTCACTGTCCTACGTAATTTGTGGGAGAAGATGCGTTTTAAAAGTATTTCGTTTTATACCGGAAGTGACCCCTTAATGACCTTTGACCCAAATTTAAAAAATACCACATATAAAGTGGGTAAGAACAATTCATTTGTGAACATACCGTTACTGTCCTATGTTTTGTTTAGCTAATAAAAATTTTTGAAGGTATTTCGTTTTATACCGGAAGTGACCCCTTAATGACCTTTGACCCCAAATCTGTGTACACCACATAGACACTGGGTAATAACAATTCATATGTGCAAGTGGCGTCACTGTCATACTTAAGTTGTGGGAGAAGATGCATTTTTAGTTGAAATCACGTGTTTGACCCCTGCGTGACCTTTGGCCCCACAAGTTTCATGTGACATGCAGGGGCACGGTCAATGATCATTGTGACCAAGTTAGGTCAAAATCGATGTAAGCATGTGAGTGCTAGAGCAAATGTAATGGTTGACAGAAAGAAGAAAGAACCTGTAAGAAAAAAGACACGGCCGTGACTAACGTCACGGCTGTGTAAAGACTAGTGGCAAATGGTGGTCATAGACCACAAACCTAGCTGGGTGTTTGACCTGACCTTTGACCTTAATGTTTCCCGGATAACGAGGTTTGTTGTCACCGAGTTTGAGACCCGCACCCCTTACAGATGTCCAGTAATTGTATTTCTAAAATTTGACCTGTGCATGACCTTTGACCTGACCCCTGCAAAATGTTCCCCTGGTCATGAGATTTGTTGTCACTGAGTTTGAGCCCCATATCCCTTACAGTTGTCCAGAAAATAAAATTATAAAATTTGACCCAGGTAACCTTTGACCTGACCCCTGCAAAGTGTTTCAAAATATTCCCCTGGTCATTAAGTTTTTTGTCACCGAGTTTGAGCCTCGGACCCCTTACAAATGTCTAGAAAATGCATTTCTAAAATTTGACCTCTGCGTGACCTTTGACTTGACCCCTGCAAAATGTTCCCCTGGTCATGAGATTTGTTGTCACCGAGTTTGACCCCCATACCCCTTATAGATGTCCAGATTTTGCAATTGTAAGATTTTGCCCCTTTAATGACCTTTGACCCCAATTCTGTGTACAAGTTATAGGCACTGGGAAAAGCCGATGCATATGTGCAAGTGACGTCATTGTGCTATGTAATATGTGGCAGAAGAAGCATTTTGAAGGTATTTGGTTATATACCAGAAATGCCCCCTTAATGACCTTTGATCCCAATTCTGTTGACACCCTATGGGTACTGGGTATAGCCGATGCTTATGTGCAAGTGGCATCATTGTAGAATGTTACATGTACGGGAAGAAGCATCTTTAGCTGAAATTACAGTTTTGGCCTATTTGACCCCTCTGTAACCTTTAACCTACTAAAAGTCAGGTGACGGGTATGGTCGTGGTCAATGATGATTGTGACCAAGTTAGGTCAAAATCGGTCAAAGCATGTCTGAGCTAGAACAAAAAATGTGCAGTTTGTTGCCAGAAGAAAGAACTAGACTTAGCTGTGGTCTAAGACCACGAACACAGCCGTGTTGTTACCACTTAATGACCTTTGACCCCAAAATATATGAAAACGCCCATAGACATTGGCTAATGTCAATGCATGTGTGCACGTGGCATCACTTTGCCATGTCACTTGTGGCAGAAGGGGCATTTTGAAGGTTTTTGTCTCAGACCGGAAGTGACCCCTTAATGACATTTGACCCCAAATAAAAAAATACCACATATGAATTGGGTAACCACAATTCATGTGTGAACATACCGCTACTGTCCTATGTTTTCTTAGCAAATAAATTTTTTTGAAGGTTTTTCGTTTTATACCGGTAGTGACCCCTTAATGACCTTTGACTCCAAATCTGTGTACACCCCATAGACACTGGGTAATAATAATGCATGTGTGCAAGTGGCGTCACTGTCCTACATAATCTGTGGAAGAAGATGCATTTTAAAGGTATTTCGTTTTATACCGGAAGTGACCCCTTAATGAGATTTGACCCCAAATAAAAAAATACCACATATACATTGGGTGACTGCAGATCATGTGTCAACATACCGTTACTGTGCCATGTTTTACTTAGCTAATAAAAATTTTTGAAGGTATTTCGTTTTATACCGGAAGTGACCCTTTAATGACCTTTGACCCCAAATCTGTGTACACCCCATATACACTGGGTAATAACAATGCATGTGTGCAAGTGGCGTCTCTGTCCCACATAATTTGTGGAAGAAGATGCATTTTAAAAGTATTTCTTCTTATACCGGAAGTGACCCTTTAATGAGCTTTGACCCCAAATAAAAAAAATACCACATATACATTGGATGACTGCAGATCATATGTGAACATACCGTTACTGTGCTATGTTTTACTTAGCTAATAAAAAATTGTGAAGGTTTTTCGTTTTATACCGGAAGTGACCCTTTAATGACCCTTGACCCCGAATCTGTGTACACCACATAGACACTGGGTAATAACAACGCATGTGTGCAAGTGCGGCCGCTGTCCTACGTAAGCTGTGGGAGAAGATGCATTTTTAGTTAAAATCACGTTTTTGACCCCTATGACCTCTGTGTGACCTTTGACCCCACGAGTTTCATGTGACATGTAGGGGCACGGTCAATAATCATTGTGACCAAGTTAGGTCAAAATCGATGTAAGCATGTGAGTGCTAGAGCAAATGTAATGGTTGACAGAAGAAAGAAGAAGAAACTAGACTTAGCTGTGGTCTAAGACCACGAACACAGCCGTGTTGTGACCTCTTAATGACCTTTGACCCCAAAATATATGAAAACCCCATAGGCATTGGCATAGTCAATGTATGCGTGCACGTGGCATTATTTTGCCATGTTATTTGTGGCAGAATGGGCATTTTGAAAGTTTTTCGTCTCAGACCGGAAGTGGCCCCTTAATAACCTTTGACCCCAAATCTGTGTACACCCCATAAACACTGGGTAATAACAATGCATGTGTGTAAGTGGCATCACTGTTCTGAGTAATTTGTGGGAGAAGATGCTTTTTTAAGGTATTTTGTTTTATACCGGAAGTGACCCCTTAATGACCTTTGACCCCAAATAAAATAATACCACATATAAACTGGGTAACCACAATTCATGTGTGAACATACCGTTACTGTCCTATGTTTTTCTTAGCAAATGAAAAATTTTGAAGGTTTTTCGTTTTATACCGGAAGTGACCCCTTAATGACCTTTGACCCCAAATCTGTGTACACCACATAGACACTGGGTAATAACAATGCATGTGTGCAAGTGGCGTCACTGTCCTACAGAATCTGTGGAAGAAGATGCATTTTAAAGGTATTTCGTTTTATACCGGAAGTGACCCCTTAATGAGATTTGACCCCAAATAAAAAAAAAACACATATACATTGGGTGACTGCAGATCATGTGTGAACATACCGTTACTGTCCCATGCTTTACTTAGCTAATAAAAATTTTTGAAGGTATTTCGTTTTATACCGGAAGTGACCCCTTAATGACCTTTGACCCCAGATCTGTGTACACCATATAGACACTGGGTAATATCAATGCATGTGTGCAAGTGGCGTCTCTGTCCCACATAATCTGTGGAAGAAGATGCATTTTAAAGGTATTTCGTTTTATACCGGAAGTGACCCCTTAATGAGCTTTGACCCCAAATAAATAAAATACCACATATACATTGGGTGACTACAGATCATATGTGAACATACCGTTACTGTGCTATGTTTTACTTAGCTAATAAAAATGTTTGAAGGTTTTTCGTTTTATACCGGAATTGACCCCTTAATGACCTTTGACCCCAAATCTGTGTACACCACATAGACACTGGGTAACAACAATGCATGTGTGCAAGTGGGGTCGCTGTCCTACGTAAGTTGTGGGAGAAGATGCATTTTTAGTTGAAATCACGTTTTTGACCCCTGTGACCCTTGCTTGACCTTTGACCCCACGAATTTCATGTAGGGGCATGGTCAATGATCATTGTGACCAAGTTAGGTCAAAATCGATGTAAGCATGTGAGTGCTAGAGCAAATGTAATGGTTGACAGAAGAAGAAAGAACTAGACTTAGCTGTGGTCTAAGACCACGAACACAGCCGTGTTGTTACCCTTAATGACCTTTGACCCCAAAATATATGAAAACCCCATAGACATTGGCTAATGTCAATGTATGTGTGCACGTGACATCACTTTGCCATGTTATTTGTGGCAGAAGGGGCATTTTGAAGGTTTTTCGTCTCAGACCGGAAGTGACCCTTAATGACATTTGACCCCAACTAAAAAAAATCCCACATATGACTTGGGTAACCACAATGTATGTGTGGACGTACGGTGTCTGTTCTATGATTTTCTTAGCAAATACAAAATTTTGAAGGTTTTTCGTTTTATACCGGAAGTGACCCCTTAATGACCTTTGAACCCAAATCTATGTATACCCCATAGACACTGGGTAATAACAATGCATGTGTGCAAGTGGCGTCTCTGTCCCACATAATTTGTGGAAGAAGATGCATTTTAAAGGTATTTCTTTTTAAACCGGAAGTGACCCCTTAATGAACTTTGATCCCAAATAAAAAAAATACCACATATACATTGGGTGACTGCAGATCATATGTGAACATACCGTTACTGTGCTATGTTTTACTTAGCTAATAAAAATTTTAGAAGGTTTTTCGTTTTTAACCGGAAGTGACCCCTTAAAGACCTTTGACCCCAAATCTGTGTACACCACATAGACACTGGGTAATAACAATGCATGTGTGCAAGTGGGGTCACTGTCCAACGTAAGTTGTGGGAGAAGATGCATTTTTAGTTGAAATCACGTTTTTGACCCCTGTGACCCCTGCATGACCTTTGACCCCACAAGTTTCATGTGACATGTAGGGGCACAGTCAATGATCATTTTGACCAAGTTAGGTCAAAATCGATGTAAGCATGTGAGTGCTAGAGCAAATGTAATGGTTGACAGAAGAAAGAAGAAGAAGAAGAAGAAGAAAGAAAGAACCTGTAAGAAAAAAGACACAGCCGTGACTAACGTCACGGCTGTGTAAAGAACCTGTAAGAAAAAAGACACAGCCGTGACTAACGTCACGGCTGTGTAACAAGATCTGGCTGCGGTCGCCTGCGACCCGCGAGAAACATCACAACCGCCAGGTATTTTAGAAGGTATTTTGTTTAACACCGGAAGTGACCCTCATAACCTTTGACCCTAAATAAAAATCAATAATGTAAACGAGATCTGATTATGTTAGCCTGCGACCGCGAGGATGCACAGCCAGCAGTGACAAATGAGTTATGACTCCGAATCTGTGAGAACCGGAAGTGATCCCTTAATTACCTTTGACCCCGCAAAAATATTACATAGTGCTTAGGATGTCATAAGGAATATTCCTGGTGAATTTTCAGCTTTATCGGAACTTATACATGTATTATGATTTTTTTAAATTTATGATTGACCTTTTGACCCCTTTAATGACCTTTGACCTCAATGAAAATAAAACCTTATATACAACGACAAAATGCATTGTTCCACTTTTAATTAAAAAATTCTACTATGTTTAGTTGTTGAGATAAAAATTCTTGAAGTTATTTAGCTAAAACAGGAAGTTACCCTTAATGACCTTTGACCCCAAAATAAAAAATACCATGCATACACCATGTAACACTAATTCATGTATGATGGGTATATTACTCTGGTTTGTTTACATTTTGAGATAAAAAAATGTAAACTTTTTTGATAATTTTGGTTTTTGACCGGAAGTAACCCCTTAATGACCTTTGACCCCAAAACTGTAGGCATCCTAAAGACCCTAGATAATAGCGATGCATGTGTGCTAATGGCGACTCTCTGCTATGTAATTTGTAAAGACAGTGATTTTTTTATTTTTTTTTACAAATTTTTCAGACTTTTACCGGAAGTGACCCTTAATGACCTTTGATTCCAATTTTGTGGTATAACTTTTAGACACTGGCTATAGATGATGCATGTGTGTAAGTGACGTCACGGTGCTATGTAATATGTGGGAGGAGTAGCATTTTTAGTGAAAATCCAAGTTTTGGCCATTGACCGGAAGTGGATGACATTTGACCGGAAGTTGATCATGTGACATCTGTGGCACCACCAAACGGTTATACTGACCAAGTATGGTCAACATGCCTGAAAGCATGTGGCTACGATGGCTGATCATAGTGTTGACAGAAGAAGAATAAGAAGAAAGAAAGAAGAAGAAGAAGCGGTAAAAAAGAATGCACATACGCCGATGGCGGATGTGCAAGAAAACGCGGTAAAAACAATGCACAAGCGCCCGATGGCGGCTGTGCAAGAAAAAGAAAGAAGAACGCGGTAAAAAGAATGCACATCGCCGATGGCGGATGTGCAAAACGCTGAAAAAAGAATGCACATCGCCGATGGCGGATGTGCAAATAGATATGGTTGCGATGCGCCTGCGATCATGAAACATCACAACCGCCAGGTATTTTAGAAGGTATTTTGTTTAACACCGGAAGTGACGCCTCATAACCTTTGACCCTAAATAAAAATCAATAATGTAAAATATGCGGGTAATCGGAACTTATACATGGATTTTGATTTTTTTTAAATTTATGATTGACCTTTTGACCCCCTTAATGACCTTTGACTTCAATGAAAAAAAAACCTTATGTACACCGACAAAATGCATTGTTCTAATTTTAATTAAAAAATTCTACTATGTTTAGTTGTCGAGATAAAAATTCTTGAAGTTATTTAGCTAAAAACAGGAAGTGACCCCTTAATGACCTTTGACCCCAAAATAAAAATACCATGCATACATCAGGTAACACTGATTCATGTATGATGATTATATTACTCTGGTCTGTTTACATTTTGAGATAAAATTTTTTAAACATTTTTGATAATTTTGGTTTTTGACCGGAAGTAACCCCTTAATGACCTTTGACCCCAAAACTGTAGGCATCCTAAAGACCCTAGCTAGTAGCGATGCATGTGTGCTAATGGCGACTCTCTGCTATGTAATTTGTAAAGACAGTGATTTTTTGAATATTTTTACAAATTTTTCAGACTTTTACCGGAAGTGACCCCTTAATGACCTTTGATTCCAATTTTGTGGTATAACTTTTAGACACTGGCTATATATGATGCATGTGTGCAAGTGATGTCACGATGCTATGTAATATTTGGAAGAAGAAGCATTTTTGGTGAAAATCACGTTTTTGACCATTGACCGGAAGTGGATGACCATTGACCGGAAATTGATCATGTGACATTTGTAGCAAGTGCCAGTGATGAGTGTGTCTAAGTTTGGTTGAAATCCATGAAAGTATGTCGGAGCTAGAGCAATTTGTAAATTTCAAGAGGGGGGTCTGCAAGTGTTGACAGAAGAAAGAAGAACGCGGTAAAAAGAATGCACATCGCCGATGGCGGATGTGCAACGAGATCTGATTGGTTGCGGTCACCTGCGACCGCGAGCACAGCCACCAGGCGGTTTTGTTGATAACCGGAAGTGATCCCTTAATAACCTTTGACCCCGCAAAATATTACATACTGCTCACGATGTCATAAGGAATATTCCTGGTGAATTCCAGCTTAATTGGAATTTATAAATGGATTTTGATTTTTTTTAAATTTATGATTGACTTTTTGACCCCCTTAATGACGTTTGACCTCGATGAAAAAAAAACCTTATGTACACCGACAAAATGTATTTTTACAATTTTAATTTTTAAATTCTACTTTGTTTAGTTGTTGAGATAAAATTCTTAAAGTTATTTAGCTAAAAACAGGAAGTGAACCCTTAATGAAATTTGAACCAAAAAATCATAATACCGTGCATACATCAGGTAATACCAATTCATGTATGATGGTTATATTGCTCTGGTCTGTTTACATTTTGAGATAAAATTTTTTTAAATTTTTGATAATTTTGGTTTTTGACCGGAAGTAACCCTTAATGACCTTTGACCCCAAAACTGTAGGCATCCTAAAGACCCTAGCTAGTAGCGATGCATGTGTGCTAATGGCGACTCTCTGCTATGTAATTTGTAAAGACAGTGATTTTTTGAATATTTTTACAAATTTTTCAGACTTTTACCGGAAGTGACCCCTTAATGACCTTTGATTCCAATTTTGTGGTATAACTTTTAGACACTGGCTATATATGATGCATGTGTGCAAGTGATGTCACGATGCTATGTAATATGTGGAAGAAGAAGCATTTTTAGTGAAAATCACGTTTTTGACCATTGACCGGAAGTGGATGACCATTGACCGGAAATTGATCATGTGACATTTGTAGCAAGTGCCAGTGATGAGTGTGTCTAAGTTTGGTTGAAATCCATGAAAGTATGTCGGAGCTAGAGCAATTTGTAAATTTCAAGAGGGGGGGTCTGCAAGTGTTGACAGAAGAAAGAAGAACGCGGTAAAAACAATGCACAGCGCCGATGGCGGCTGTGCAACAAGATCTGGCTGCGGTCGCCTGCGACCGCGAGCATGCACAACCGCCAGGTATTTTAGAAGGTATTTTGTTTAACACCGGAAGTGACCCTCATAACCTTTGACCCTAAATAAAAATCAATAATGTAAACGAGATCTGATTATGCTTAGCCTGCGATCATGAGGATGCACAGCCAGCAGTGACAAATGAGTTATGACTCGAATCTGTGAGAACCGGAAGTGATCCCTTAATTACCTTTGACCCCGCAAAAATATTACATAGTGCTTAGGATGTCATAAGGAATATTCCTGGTGAATTTTCAGCTTTATCGGAACTTATACATGGATTATGATTTTTTAAATTTATGATTGACCTTTTGACCCCTTTAATGACCTTTGACCTCAATGAAAATAAAACCTTATATACAACGACAAAATGCATTGTTCCACTTTTAATTAAAAAATTCTACTATGTTTAGTTGTTGAGATAAAATTCTTGAAGTTATTTAGCTAAAACAGGAAGTTACCCCTTAATGACCTTTGACCCCCAAAATAAAAAATACCATGCATACACCATGTAACACTAATTCATGTATGATGGGTATATTACTCTGGTTTGTTTTCATTTTGAGAAAAAAAAAATGTAAACTTTTTTGATAATTTTGGTTTTTGACCGGAAGTAACCCCTTAATGACCTTTGACCCCAAAACTGTAGGCATCCTAAAGACCCTAGATAATAGCGATGCATGTGTGCTAATGGCGACTCTCTGCTATGTAATTTGTAAAGACAGTGATTTTTTGAATATTTTTACAAATTTTTCAGACTTTTACCGAAGTGACCCCTTAATGACCTTTGATTCCAATTTTGTGGTATAACTTTTAGACACTGGCTATAGATGATGCATGTGTGTAAGTGACGTCACGGTGCTATGTAATATGTGGGAGGAGTAGCATTTTTAGTGAAAATCCAAGTTTTGGCCATTGACCGGAAGTGGATGACATTTGACCGGAAGTTGATCATGTGACATCTGTGGCACCACCAAACGGTTATACTGACTAAGTATGGTCAACATGCCTGAAAGCATGTGGCTACGATGGCTGATCATAGTGTTGACAGAAGAAAGAAAGAAGAACTAGAGCAACTGTGCCCTTTGCAAGGGCACGAGGTAAGTTAGGCGGATGACTGTGATGATCTGATCAAGCAGCAACACTGTGCTGGATAGTATTAATTTTAATAAGATTGTTTCATTAATTGCCGTTTTAATAAACCTTAATCGTGGAAAGCTGGCATTTTGAAAACTTGACCTTTGACCTCTGTATGACCCCTTTAATGACCTTAAATGAATTTTAAAATATTTAAAACATGTTAAGAATGTCATAAGGATCATTGCATTTAAATTTCAGCTCAATTGAAGCATTTTGAAAACTTGACCTTTGACCCCTTGATTGCCCCTTAATGACCTTAAATGAATTTTAAAATATTTTCAACATGTTAAGAATGTCATAAGGATCATTGCATTCAAATTTCAGCTCAATTGGAGCATTTTGGAACACTTGACCTTTGACCCTTTTATGACCCCTTTATGACCTTAAATAAATTTTAAAATATTTGAAACATGTTTAGAATGTCAGAAGGATCATTGCATTTAAATTTCAGCTCAATCGGAGCATTTTCGGTTAAAATGACCTCTTTTGACCCCTGTGACCCCTTGGATGACCTCTGACGTTAAACAACCCATAACTTTTGTAGCCAGCTACCCAATACTGCTTGTGACTGAGTTTGGTCGAAATCCGATCAAGGATGTGGAAGTAGTAGCAAATTGTGAGAAGAAGAAAGAAAGAAAGAAAGAACTAGAGCAACTGTGCCCTTTGCAAGGGCACGAGGTAAGTTAGGCGGATGATTGTGACGATCTGATCAAGCGGCAATACTGTGCTGGGTGCTGGATAGTATTGATTTTAATAAGACTGTTTCATTAATTGCCGTTTTAATATACCTTGACTTTTGACCTCTGTATGACCCCTTAATGACTTTAAATGAATTTTGAAATATTTAAAACATGTAAAGAATGTCATAAGGATCATTGCATTTAAATTTCAGCTCAATTGAAGCATTTTGAAAACTTGACCTTTGACCCCTTTATTGCCCCTTAATGAACTGAAATGAATTTTACAATATTTTTAACATGTTTAGAATGTCATAAGGATTATTGCATTTAAATTTCAGCTCAATTGGAGCATTTTGAAAAACTTGACCTTTGACCCCTTTATGGCCCCTTAATGACCTTAAATAAATTTGAAAATATTTTAAACATGTTTAGAATGTAATTAGGATCATTGCATTTAAATTTCAGCTTAATCGGAGCATTTTCGGTTAAAATTACCTTTTTTTACCCCTGTGACCCCTTGGATGACCTCTGATGTTAAACAACCCATACCTTTTGTAGCCAGCTACCCAATACTGCTTGTGACTGAGTTTGGTCGAAATCCGATCAAGGGTGTGGAAGAAGTAGCAAATTGTGAGAAGAAAGAAGAAAGAAGAAAGAAAGAAAGAAAGAAATGCAAACTAGAGCAACTGTGCCCTTTGCAAGGGCACGAGGTAAGTTAGGCGGATGACTGTGACGATCTGATCAAGCAGCAACACTGTGCTGGATAGTATTAATTTTAATAAGACTGTTTCATTAATTGCCGCTTTAATATACCTTCATCGTTGAAAACTGGCATTTTGAAAACTTGATCTTTGACCTCTGTATGACCTCCTTAATGACCTTATATGAATTTTAAAATATTTAAAATATGTTAAGAATGTCATAAGGATCATTGCATTTAAATTTCAGCTCAATTGAAACATTTTGAAAACTTGACCTTTGACCCCCTATTGCCACTTAATGACCTTAAATGAATTTCAAAATATTTTCAACATGTTTAGAATGTCATAAGGATCATTGCATTTACATTTCAGCTCAATTGGAGCATTTTGGAACACTAGACCTTTGACCCCTTTATGACCCCTTAATGACCTTAAATGAATTTTAAAATGTTTTTAGAATGTTTAGAATGTCATAAGGATCATTGCATTTAAATTTCAGCTCAATTGGAGCATTTTGAAAAACGTGACCTTTGACCCCTTTATGGCCCCTTAATGACCTTAAATAAATTTTAAAATATTTTAAATATGTTTAGAATGTCATAAGGATCATTGCATTTAAATTTCAGCTCAATTGGAGCATTTTCGGTTAAAATGACCTTTTTTTTTTTTGTGACCTCTTGGGTGACCTCTGACGTTAAACAACCCATGACTTTTGTAGCCAGCTACCCAATACTGCTTGTGACTGAGTTTGGTCAAAATCCGATCAAGGATGTGGAAGTAGTAGCAAATTGTGAGAAGAAGAAAGAAAGAAAGAAAGAAGAACTAGAGCAACTGTGCCCTTTGCAAGGGCACAAGGTAAGTTAGGCGGATGACTGTGACGATCTGATCAAGCAGCAATACTGTGCTGGATAGGATTATTTTAATACGACTATTTCATTAATTGTCGTTGTAATATACCTTGATCGTGGAAAGCTGGCATTTTGAAAACTTGACTTTTGTCCTCTGTATGGCCCCGATTATTTAAAACATGAGTAAGAATGTCATAAGGATCATTGCATTTAAATTTCAGCTCAATTGAAGCATTTTGAAAACTTTACCTTTAGCCCCTTTATGACCCTTAAATGACCTTAAATGAATCTTAAACTATTTTAAACATGTTAACAATGTCATAAGGATCATTGCGTTTCAATTGGAGCATTTTGAAAAAACTTGACCTTTGACCCCTTTGTGACCCTAAATGACCTTAAATGAATTCTAAAATATTTCAAACATGTTAAGAATGTCATGAGGATCATTGCATTTAAATTTCAGCTCAATTGGAGCATTTTGAAAAACTTGACCTTTGACCCCTTTATGACCCCTTAATGACCTTAAAATGAATTTCAAATTATTATTAAAATGTTAAGGATGTCATAAGGATCATTGCATTTAAATTTCAACTCAATTGGAGCATTTTGAAAAACTTGACCTTTGACCCCTTTATGGCCCCTTAATGACCTTAAATGAATTTAAGAAAATCTTAAACATGTTTATAATGTCGCAAGGATCATTGCATTTAAATTTCAGCTCAATTGGAGCATTTTCAGTTCAAATGACCTTTTTTGACCCCAGTGACCCCTGGATGACCTTTAACGTTACACAACCCATAACTTATGTAGCCAGCTACCCAATACTGCTTGTGACTGAGTTTGGTCGAAATCTGATCAAGGATGTGGCAGAAGAAGCAAATTGTGAGAAAGAAGAAAGAAAGAAAGAAACGACAAGAAAGAAATAAGTTAGGCTGCACGCCTAACTTAACTAGAGCAACTGTGCCCTTTGCAAGGGCACGAGGTAAGTTAGGCGGATGACTGTGACGATCTGATCCAGCAGCAACACTGTGCTGAATGGATAGTATTAATTTTAATAAGACTGTTTCATTAATTGCCGTTTTAATATACCTTGATCCTGGAAAGCTGGTATTTTGAAAACTTGACCTTTGACCTCTGTATGACATCCTTAATGACCTTAAATGAATTTTAAAATATTTAAAACATGTTAAGAATGTCATAAGGATCATTGCATTTAAATTTCAGCTCAATTGAAACATTTTGAAAACTTGACCTTTGACCCCCTTATTGCCCCTTAATGACCTTAAATGAATTTCAAAAATATTTTCAACATGTTTAGAATGTCATAAGGATCATTGCATTTAATTGAAGCATTTAAAAAAACTTGACCTTTGACCCCTTTATGACCTTAAATGAATTTTAAAATATTTTTGAAATGTTTAGAATGTGATAAGGATCATTGCATTTAAATTTCAGCTTAATTGGAGCATTTTGAAAAACTTGACCTTTGACCCCTTTATGACCCCTTAATGACCTTAAATAAATTTTAAAATATTTTAAACATGTTTAGAATGTCATAAGGATCATTGCATATAAATTTCAGCTCGATTGGAGTATTTTGGGTTAAAATGACCTTTTTTGACCCCTGTGACCCCTTGGATGACCTCTGACTTTAAACAACCCATAACTTTTGTAGACAGCTACCCAGTACTGCTTGTGACTGAGTTTGGTCGAAATCCGATCAAGGATGTGGAAGTAGTAGCAAATTGTGAGAAGAAAGAAGAAAGAAAGAAAGAAAGAAAGAAGAAAGAAATCGCAAGAAAGAAATAAGTTAGGCTGCCCGCCTAACTTAAAGAAATGGCAAGAAAGAAATAAGTTAGGCTGCACGCCTAACTTAAGAAGAAGAACGCGGTAAAAAGAATGCACATCGCCGATGGCGGATGTGCAACTAGATATGGTTGCGGTCGCCATGCACCATGAGCATGCACAACCGCCAGGTATTTTAGGGGGGCTGATGCAAAATAAGAAAAAATATAACATAGTGCTTAGGATGTCATAAGGAATATTCCTGGTGAATTTCAGCTTAATCGGAACTTATACGTGGATTTTGATTTTAAAAAAATTTATGATTGACCTTCTGACCCCTTAATGACTTTTGACTTCAATGAAAAAAAAACCTTATGTACACCGACAAAATGCATTGTTCCAATTTTAATTAAAAAATTCTACTATGTTTAGTTGTCGAGATAAAATTCTTAAAGTTATTTAGCTAAAAACAGGAAGTGACCCCTTAATGACCTTTGACCCCCAAAATAAAAATACCATGCATACATCAAGTAACACTGATTCATGTATGATGATTATATTACTCTGGTCTGTTTACATTTTGAGATAAAATTTTTTTTTTTTTTTTTGATAATTTTGGTTTTTGACCGTAAGTAACCCCTTAATGACCTTTGACCCCAAAACTGTAGACATCCTAAAGACCCTGGCTAGTAGCGATGCATGTGTGCTAATGGCGACTCTCTGCTATGTAATTTGTAAAGACAGTGATTTTTTGAATATTTTTACAAATTTTTCAGACTTTTACCGAAGTGACCCCTTAATGACCTTTGATTCCAATTTTGTGGTATAACTTTTAGACAGTGGCTATAGATGATGCATGTGTGTAAGTGACGGCACGGTGCTATGTAATATGTGGGAGGAGTAGCATTTTTAGTGAAAATCCAAGTTTTGGCCATTGACCGGAAGTGGATGACATTTGACCGGAAGTTGATCATGTGACATCTGTGGCACCACCAAACGGTTATACTGACCAAGTATGGTCAACATGCCTGAAAGCATGTGGCTACGATGGCTGATTATGATGTTGACAGAAGAAAGAAAGAAAGAAAGAAAGAAGAAGAAGAACGCGGTAAAAAGAATGCACATCGCCGATGGCGGATGTGCAAGAACGTGGTAAAAAGAATGCACATCGCCGATGGCGGATGTGCAAGAAAGAACCTGTAAGAAAAAAGACACAGCCGTGACTAACGCCACGGCTGTGTAATGGATAACATTATAGTACCTAGCTGGGGGTGTAAACCCCAGCTAGGTAAAGAAAGAAAGAAAGAAAGAACCTGTAAGAAAAAAGACACAGCCGTGACTAACGTCACGGCTGTGTAAAGAATATCAAAAATATTTTTTCTTAGAAGAGTGCACTACACTAAATCCTTCCGCATTTGGTGTAACCCTTCATAGTTCGGTAAAAAATAGCGCCTATCGCGAAATATATCGGCGTCCCAAGGGAACCAAATTTGAGTGACTCTTGGACTTTGGTTGTTTTGATAAAAACGATAGAATAGGAGCTCAACATTACAAATCTGTTCAGAAAATGTTCCGAATCGAATGTACACGGGCAATAGGCCCTCGGAACAATATCATGGCGGGAACTGGTAAGGAGGCGAGAGTGTCGGCTGAAATTCGGGATGGCGCTGTTCAGGAGTTCGTATCTAGCTTGTCTCAACTTGTCCCAAAAAATCAAATTTAAATAAAAGTTTAATCTTTATTTAAGACGTTGATTCGATCAAAATGTTGTTACATGGGGTAGAAAAACAAACTTACTTTCTTGTATTTTCCCGTGTATTTCAATGGGACGATCATTTTTATTTAGTGGTGTGCGCCCTATACAACATGTACATGGGTGACGAATTTTGTACAACAACTTTGTTTTGCCCGGGTTTTGCTCCCAGTTTAGTGAGTTTACAACCTAAATTTGGGGATTCGTAGCTGTTATTAAATGCATATTTTAATAGCGTCTTAAACTTACCAATTTCATCTTGATTTGTTCCAATGAGTTTTTCTCGACTAAGTCTAAGACCTGTAACAGACAATTTCAGCTCAGCTCACTGTTCGCTCTATTGTTACACACAGCCCGTAGGCCATTAGTGTCAATCATTGGATATCTGTAACTAAGATGAACTGTGATTGGCTACAAAAAGTTCTAGCATGAAGAACAGACCAATAGTGAGTGACAATAGATGAACTCTTCGGTAACACATTGTAAACATCACACATGGCAGAAAATCTGAGAAAAGTGTATGATAAGGATGAGTGAGAAACATTATGATAGAAAACACGATTTACACAAACATGACAAATGGATGAACGAAGCAATACTTTGGGTAAGATTTCGTAGAAGACACTCATAAACAGTTTTTTGTGTTATAATTTGACCTCAGACATGCATGATCGATGACTCGGAGCTGCAAAATGGTAATGCATGTATCATGTTAGCTCGTTCACGTAGCGGTTTCGTTGTCCCACTGGCCTACTTACGTAGATTGCCTGGCGATCGGAGTGTTATGACCTCGGACTAGTATCATGTGTATCATGTGTATGTTATGTAGCTAAGCTTAAAAGGTTTTTTTTTAATTTCCGTGGTCGTGCCTGTGCGTATCGCGTACACGAGGGTAAGCGCAAAAGCAATAAACAATCACGCTGATTGGCTGATCAATGCACTTGACAACAAGCCGGCTGACCCATTGGTCTTCGGCGCGGCGCGTAGTAGGCGACCTTGTCACTTCTACTACGCGATCGCAATTCACCAGCGCGTACCGTACCCGGACCACGGACATTTTAAAAAAAAAACTTTATAAGGCAAAATATATCTAATTCTCGATCGAATGAGAGGGCGTTCTTTTCGTGGAACAACACACTCCCGCGACTAGACAGTGCGAGAGTGGCCAATTCTCAAAAGATGCGCTTGCTCCGTAAGCATAAATGATGTGTTGTCTTTGTGTATTTATTGGTACAACAATTTAAGTCATACCTAGAATATTTTCTCAATTTTATCCTTTCTAGGTATGACTGTCATGATATGTGCGCCATGTTTTTTAGGCTCCGCGATTGCCTATTACATAGACGAGAGCAACTGGTAACAAGCGAACCTGTGCAGTATCGGGCTGCTATTCAATAGGTATGCTAGGTGAATTCAAATTTGCCGTAACAAAGTTACATCTTGTCAAAGATTGACTTTCATCAAAAATATTCTTCTAGCAAAATTCCCCAAAACAGCATTTAGGGGTGTTTCTAGATCTTAGTCTCATGGCGATAGCAGCTTTTTTAATGGAACTGCTATCAAAATCCTCTAAAATTCCATGTGCGACTGGCTCATCACCATAAAAAATCATATATTTGGGTCAAGTGAAGTCCAAGTTGGGTCCATGTGCGACTGGCTCATCACCATAAAAAATCATATATTTCAAATTTCTATGTAAATATGCATTGTGTTTGGGCCCCGGTCTAGGCGAATTTCGCTGACTAGCAAATGTGTTAACTAAGGTTTGCCTGGGATACATATATTCAATTGCGTGGTGCATGGGTGACATGTATTTTCAATGCAATGCCTTTTAATACATGTACGATGATCCACCCAAAATAAAAGATTCCTGTACTACGTATTTTAATATTACGCTCAGCGCAAATATCTGTGCGTACCCAAGTTGGCTCTCATGATGAAAGAATATATTTTGCCTAATATACATATGTATTCTGTGGCAGGAGCCTGGATTGGTGTTCTTTGAAAGGCCTTGGAACATCCAACAGGATAAACCATCTTCCACAACATTTTGATCAAGGCAGACTTGCGAGAGGCAGTTCCAATAATTGATACTCCTGGCTTTGACCGGGAGTTCCAAGAAGTGCTACAGGTGTATGTGTCGTCGCGGTTTTAGTGTCATAGATCTGTACTTTATAGCCGTCGGAACGAAGTTCTTTACTCTACAAATGATTGCAAATTATACATTTGTAATCATTTTTCACCACAAAATATATAACACAGGTATACGCTGGCGAAGTTACGTAATAATCGGATTAACTACCATAGCAATAGGTGAAAACAATATTTGAATGTTATACCGCGCTGCACTGATACGTTCACGCGGTACCATGAACCATATCATGCTGATCACTGATCTGTAAGTGTAAGACTAATATCTTTGAAAAGACCAGTATTGTATTCCATCTATGATTGCAGACATACACAGGTGATGAGTATAACCTGCTTGTAGTGCAGCGCGATATGTTCAAAATTGTTTTCACCTATTGTTATGGTAACAGGGTGGCTTTGGACAATTTTGATGTATTGTCGTAAATATTTTTATAATGATCAGTAGAATTCTGAGTTTCATGTTGGCTTTGGCAAGTACCAATAGAGGACAGTTCATGCCCATAGAGTCAACTCGAGTTTATTTTATTTTCCGATAATTTTGGGGGCGCAAAGTTTGTCCACAAAGTCACCCCTGGGTTTGGGGTGACTTTGGACACCATGTATTCTATTGCATGTGCAAAGTCACCCCGACCTGAAGAGTAGAGCAATGGAGAAGTAGATGTGAGGTGGGTAGGAGCACAGAGGATGTTGGGGTAGGACATGGTCACTGTGGTGTAGTTGAAACAAAGTGTCAAATTTTTTATACCTATTCGTTTATTATGTCCTAAGTCACCCCGGAAAGGAAGCCAAACCATGGGGTGACATTGGACACAGCCTGCTTTTAAATTCTTAAGAGTGGGTAGATATCATGACTATCCAGGTAGGTTCTTGGTTCATCTGTGTTCACTATCCAACCAACAGGCTTGAGTTTCCACTCTTATGTTCTGGTGGAGTACCGAAAGTTTGACCACCACAAAAATCCTGTATTTTATGGGCCCAGCTAAAAAGTTATGAAAAATATGTAAGATAATATACTGGGAAACTTTAGTGATGTGTAATGTCCATACATTACCACATAAGAACATATAAAAATATTCTGAGAAATGTTAAAAGGTAAAACAGCCTACATGAAATAATAGTTTTTCCTATGCGTGTCCAAAGTCACCCCACCGTCCAAAGTCACCCCGTTTTACGGTAATTAATCCGATTAATTACGTAACTTCGTCAGCGTATAAGCAATACATGAATATATTTTATGGATAGGTCATGGTCAATTATTTTTTTAATAATTAGGGCATACATACGAAGTTTTTGACATCACCCAGAAGGAAACGAGCTATATCGATGAAAAATTTTGTCAGTGTAATCAGTATCACTGGTCATGTACATTATGGTCCAAAATGGTCTCATAAGTATGTTTACTTTCTTTACAGGTGGCACTAGATGGGCAGTAGGTGCATATAACCTGCAAGATGGTGAAAATTGAGGCACGCAGCATGATTAAGTTCCTGCGTTTGAAGGGTTAAGCCTACAATGCTCAGAAAATCTATGATGAAATGAAAACTATATATGGTGATGATTGCCCATCATATGGCACTGCTTCTTTTTGAATGCGGCCACAGTGAAAAAACTCAAGAAAGTGGAGGATCTTATCATGAAATGGATATGCGCATACTGCCCATCTAGCGCCACCTGTAAAGAAAGTAAACATACTTATGAGACCAATTTTGGACCATAATGTACATAAGGACCAGTGATTACACTGACCAAATTTTATCGATATAGCTCTTTCACTTCTGGGTGATGTCAAAAACTTTTGGATACCCCCTCGTATACTAATGTAATGGAAACAGTTTACACTGGAGACACCCTTTGGCACTAATTCGTACAACTTATTTGGTACTACATTTATTTGTGCAATAGCTTTAACTGCTTCAAATCCCACTTGAGAGACTACTTTCAGTCCATTCAAGAAATTTAATCCTTGGTGCCATCTATGTTTTGTTGTGGTGATAGGGTAGGAGGGGGGGGGGGCATTATCTCATTATGTTGTGGTGTGTTTTATCCTGCTTGGCTAAGTGCAATATATTGTGTCTCTTGTATCTTGGGGCTTCATGCCTTTAACATAGTGCTGTTTTTAAAAAATGTTTGTACTTTTAATGTGTTAATAATCTTTGTAATTTTTATGTGTATTTATAGTGCAATACTTTGTTTATTTTCATGACAAGCTTGCAAGGGTGGGGTCCACTCATCTTTTAGATGTCAGTGCTTCATTTGCCACTTTTGTTGGGCCCTGGCAGCCCTTGCTTGCTGGTCTAATTTTGCTGTATATTTTTGTTGAAATGCCTAATGAATAATAATAATAATAATAATAACTATGTCGACCCCTGCCAAAATTTGTACCTATTTTTGCATTTTTCTTAAAAATTATAGCGCATTGGGGACAGGTAAGATATGTATATCATAGGGGCAAGGACTACAACTACTGCACTGTAAATTTTATTTCAGCACAGACAACAGTTGTGGGGTTACAGTCAAAATGAGGGAAAACCAATGAGGGAACCCCCACTGGCTATCAAGGCATTAGCCAGAGGGGTGTCCAGGTGTCATTTGGACACCCTATTTTCAATTTGGACACCCTAAAATTCTGATTTTTATAATGGAGTGAATAGGAAGTGGACACCCTGATTTTGTAGAATAATATATTTTTGACCATTTTGGACACCCTAAAGACACCCCTCTGGCTAATGCCTTGCTGGCTATGCCACTCTCACTCACTCACTCTCTCTTCCTTCTTCCTTCTCTTTCTCTCTCTCTCTCTCTCTCTCTGTCTCTCTCTCCCTCTTTTTTTAAGTGTCCTTGACTATGCTTCAGTGGTCATGAAAGGGTTAAAAAAGATAACCTCTGCCCCAATCATTTAATTCATTCATTCATTCATTTTTTCACTCATCATAACAATCCAAAGCTATATTGTCTGAAACTGCTCCACGGAGGATGTATCAAAAGATCTCAGTCTTCAAATAATAGTCATATAACGACCAATTAGATATAAAATGACTATCATTGAAGACTGAATTCCGCAGTCTAGCTCAGTTTATGTAGCCGCAGTCACTACAATGATCATGTGTTACGCCTTTCACTGGTATGACAACACAGGGGGCTACTACTTGCCTGGGGATTTGATAAGTTTTACTTGCAGTATTTTTTGATGTGTTTATTTGCAAGGAAATATAACTTACAAATTCTCTCTCTGATTTTCATTTTTGTTTTTAAACTTTCATTGATAAAGGCCAAGGCTGCTTTGGAAAGAGGAGAGGTACCAGTAGGATGTCTCCTGGTTTATCAGAATACAACGGTGATTGGAACAGGCAAAAACTGTGTCAATGAAACAAGAAATGTAGGTATTGATTGGATCACAGGATGTTCATTTGGAAGTAAAGTTTCAGAACACACCCCCCCCCCCCACACACACACACACACACACACTGTTGATTTCCGTTTAATGTGCAAAGTGTGGAAAGGGAAACAATGTGACAGGTTTAAATGTTGATTGAATTTACTGAAATATTATTATAGTTGGCATATACTCTGATTGCCTGACATTGAGCCAGTAAAAGAGTATGCATTGTATGTCCCAACTCATGGCAAGAGGAAACCTGGACGGCAACAAACCTTGTTCTGGAAATACATCCAGTGTCTTTTGGGGGATATGGACAGCATACTTAGTTCAAGGTGAACTATCAGCAAAGGCTCAAGCAGTGGCGACGCCATGACATTTTTTATGGGGGGGGGCATTGAGGGGCAAAGTGAATTTCAGGGGGGGGGGGCAAAATCAACAAATTTTGGATGCCAAAATTACCGCAAAAAGGTGAAATTTGCGTAATTTTGGGTTTTTACTGGGGGGGAAAGAGTTCTGACTGGGGGCATTTTCCCCTCATGCCCCTATGGTGCCACCACTGGGCTCAAGAAAGATGTAGCTGGATGAAACTTTAGTCGCCTGCTCCGCAGCCGAAGGATGATGATGATGATATGTGACACGATCAAAGGGAATGAGTCGGATGTCGCTAATATTGATTTGGAGATATTGGCAAAAGTGCTACAATTCTTTTGTTTTATATTGTTTTCAGCGATTGATAAATTGACCTAACTCTGCACAGAAAAGTGGTATGGGGTTTTCAGTTTCTGAAAGATCTAATTGTCCTCTTAAGAAACATAAACCTCATTTTCGACCAGGGTCAACATGTGACTCATTCCCCTTGATCATCTCACATATGTTTAAACAGCCCAAACATTTTTTTATAATATTAAAAGCCTTAAAACACACACATGCATGAAATGTGAAATGTTCTGGGTGAGGGGGGAGGGAGAATGAGAAGAGATGAGAAAGCAATTTGTGCCCAAAAGAGTGTGATTTCAGTGATTTTGCTCATGGGGCTAAGTGGGGGCAAATGATTCAAATGTTAATTTCAATCACTAAGTAATTAGGCACACAATATTATAGCCAGCTTTTGCTGGTTTGTATACTGAAAATAATAATAACAATTAGACTAAATAGCTCTTTGAAAGAATTGATTAGCATGCCATTTTGTTTTAGGCCACAAGACATGCTGAGATGGTAGCGATAGAAGAAGCCATCCAATGGAGCAGAGAACATGCACTGAGACAAGAAGAAGTCTTCCATGAAACCATACTCTATGTGACAGTAGAGCCATGCATCATGTGTGCTGGGGCACTTAGACTTATGGGTAAGTGACAGTAGAGCCATGCATCATGTGTGCTGGGGCACTTAGACTTATGGGTAAGTGACTGTAGAGCCATGCATCATGTGTGCAGGGGCACTTAGACTTATGGGTAAGTGACTGTAGAGCCATGCATCATGTGTGCTGGGGCACTTAGACTTATGGGTAAGTGACAGTAGAGCCATGCATCATGTGTGCTGGGGCACTTAGACTTATGGGTAAGTGACAGTAGAGCCATGCATCATGTGTGCTGGGGCACTTAGACTTATGGGTAAGTGACTGTAGAGCCATGCATCATGTGTGCTGGGGCACTTAGACTTATGGGTAAGTGACAGTAGAGCCATGCATCATGTGTGCTGGGGCACTTAGACTTATGGGTAAGTGACAGTAGAGCCATGCATCATGTGTGCTGGGGCACTTAGACTTATGGGTAAGTGACTGTAGAGCCATGCATCATGTGTGCTGGGGCACTTAGACTTATGGGTAAGTGACTGTAGAGCCATGCATCATGTGTGCTGGGGCACTTAGACTTATGGGTAAGTGACTGTAGAGCCATGCATCATGTGTGCCGGGGCGCTTAGACTTATGGGTAAGTGACTGTAGAGCCATGCATCATGTGTGCAGGGGCACTTAGACTTATGGGTAAGTGACAGTAGAGCCATGCATCATGTGTGCTGGGGCACTTAGACTTATGGGTAAGTGACAGTAGAGCCATGCATCATGTGTGCTGGGGCACTTAGACTTATGGGTAAGTGACTGTAGAGCCATGCATCATGTGTGCCGGGGCGCTTAGACTTATGGGTAAGTGACTGTAGAGCCATGCATCATGTGTGCTGGGGCACTTAGACTTATGGGTAAGTGACTGTAGAGCCATGCATCATGTGTGCCGGGGCGCTTAGACTTATGGGTAAGTGACTGTAGAGCCATGCATCATGTGTGCAGGGGCACTTAGACTTATGGGTAAGTGACAGTAGAGTCATGCATCATGTGTGCTGGGGCACTTAGACTTATGGGTAAGTGACAGTAGAGCCATGCATCATGTGTGCTGGGGCACTTAGACTTATGGGTAAGTGACAGTAGAGTCATGCATCATGTGTGCTGGGGCACTTAGACTTATGGGTAAATGACAGTAGAGCCATGCATCATGTGTGCAGGGGCACTTAGACTTATGGGTAAGTGACTGTAGAGCCATGCATCATGTGTGCCGGGGCACTTAGACTTATGGGTAAGTGACTGTAGAGCCATGCATCATGTGTGCAGGGGCACTTAGACTTATGGGTAAGTGACTGTAGAGCCATGCATCATGTGTGCTGGGGCACTTAGACTTATGGGTAAGTGACAGTAGAGCCATGCATCATGTGTGCTGGGGCACTTAGACTTATGGGTAAGTGACAGTAGAGCCATGCATCATGTGTGCTGGGGCACTTAGACTTATGGGTAAGTGACAGTAGAGCCATGCATCGTGTGCTGGGGCTCGTGACTTATGGGTAAGTGACAGTAGAGCCATGCATCATGTGTGCCGGGCGCTTAGACTTATGGGTAAGTGACTGTAGAGCCATGCATCATGTGTGCAGGGGCACTTAGACTTATGGGTAAGTGACAGTAGAGCCATGCATCATGTGTGCTGGGGCACTTAGACTTATGGGTAAGTGACTGTAGAGCCATGCATCATGTGTGCTGGGGCGCTTAGACTTATGGGTAAGTGACAGTAGAGCCATGCATCATGTGTGCTGGGCCAATTAGACTTATGGGTAAGTGACTGTAGAGCCATGCATAATGTGTGCTGGGGCACTTAGACTTATGGGTAAGTGACAGTAGAGCCATGCATCATGTGTGCTGGGGCTCGTAGACTTATGGGTAAGTGACAGTAGAGCCATGCATCATGTGTGCCGGGGCGCTTAGACTTATGGGTAAGTGACTGTAGAGCCATGCATCATATGTGCAGGGGCACTTAGACTTATGGGTAAGTGACTGTAGAGCCATGCATCATGTGTGCTGGGGCACTTAGACTTATGGGTAAGTGACTGTAGAGCCATGCATCATGTGTGCTGGGGCGCTTAGACTTATGGGTAAGTGACAGTAGAGCCATGCATCATGTGTGCTGGGGCACTTAGACTTATGGGTAAGTGACTGTAGAGCCATGCATCATGTGTGCTGGGCCAATTAGACTTATGGGTAAGTGACTGTAGAGCCATGCATCATGTGTGCTGGGGCACTTAGACTTATGGGTAAGTGACAGTAGAGCCATGCATCATGTGTGCTGGGGCACTTAGACTTATCAAATGACTGTAGAGCCATGCATCATGTGTGCTGGGGCACTTAGACTTATGGGTAAGTGACAGTAGAGCCATGCATCATGTGTGCTGGGGCACTTAGACTTATGGGTAAGTGACTGTAGAGCCATGCATCATGTGTGCTGGGCCAATTAGACTTATGGGTAAGTGACTGTAGAGCCATGCATCATGTGTGCTGGGGCACTTAGACTTATGGGTAAGTGACAGTAGAGCCATGCATCATGTGTGCTGGGGCACTTAGACTTATGGGTAAGTGACTGTAGAGCCATGCATCATGTGTGCAGGGGCACTTAGACTTATGGGTAAGTGACAGTAGAGCCATGCATCATGTTTGCTGGGGCACTTAGACTTATGGGTAAGTGACTGTAGAGCCATGCATCATGTGTGCTGGGCCAATTAGACTTATGGGTAAGTGACAGTAGAGCCATGCATCATGTGTGCTGGGGCTCGTAGACTTATGGGTAAGTGACAGTAGAGCCATGCATCGTGTGCTGGGGCACTTAGACTTATGGGTAAGTGACAGTAGAGCCATGCATCATGTGTGCTGGGGCACTTAGACTTATGGGTAAGTGACAGTAGAGCCATGCATCATGTGTGGGGGACTTAGACTTATGGGGGAGAGACAGTAGAGCCATGCATCGTGTGCTGGGGCACTTAGACTTATGGGTAAGTGACTGTAGAGCCATGCATCATGTGTGCTGGGGCACTTAGACTTATGGGTAAGTGACAGTAGAGCCATGCATCATGTGTGCTGGGGCACTTAGACTTATGGGTAAGTGACTGTAGAGCCATGAATCATGTGTGCAGGGGCACTTAGACTTATGGGTAAGTGACTGTAGAGCCATGCATCATGTGTGCTGGGGCGCTTAGACTTATGGGTAAGTGACAGTAGAGCCATGCATCATGTGTGCTGGGCCAATTAGACTTATGGGTAAGTGACTGTAGAGCCATGCATCATGTGTGCTGGGGCACTTAGACTTATGGGTAAGTGACAGTAGAGCCATGCATCATGTGTGCTGGGCCAATTAGACTTATGGGTAAGTGACTGTAGAGCCATGCATCATGTGTGCCGGGGCACTTAGACTTATGGGTAAGTGACAGTAGAGCCATGCATCATGTGTGCTGGGGCACTTAGACTTATGGGTAAGTTTGAAATCTGTTCATCAATTGCGCAACTTTAGCATATTGGACCAGATGAGCTTGAACTGGAAAGTTTTTATTACGGGGCTGTGTAATAATTACACACCAACTTGGATTTATTTATTCATAATTCGACACAAAATTAGGCTTAGGCTTAGGGACCTTAGGAATCGCTTTTTAAATGAAATAATTACAGAGGATCGACGTCAATTTGATGATTTTCAGCCTGTTATTGTAATCGAGCTTCTGCCATCGTATACACAGAAATATAGATGTGATTTTCATGCACCCATCATTCTCCTCAATAGGTATACCACAGGTGGTGTATGGGTGTGCCAATGAGCGCTTTGGAGGATGTGGGTCAGTGCTTGGTATCCATGACGATGACCTTCCATCACAAGGACGACAATTCAATGTAAGTGTTCATATTAAAGTGTTTTTTCTCTAAGGGACTGTGTGCCAATGATCTACCCCAAGGCATGGGGAAATTTACAAATGGCCTGCCAAAGAATGATTGTCACCTCGGATCACAGCTTGTTAAAAACTCCCCCCACTCTTGACCTAACCTGCTACTTGGCATGTCACCCTTTTTATTTCGCATCAGAAATTTATTTTATTTTGCTATTTTATTGAAAACTTCAGCCTTTTTCTACTTTGATTGTCTCTACTATAAACAAATATATGTACCTACCTCCTGTATTAAATAAGCTGTAGAAACTGTCTCTCTGGTTTAGATGGTGTAGGATCGCGCTGCTGTGGTCTTCACAAGCGTACACCATATACTTCTTTAGATTTCACACACTCTCATTATAACATTTGAGGCCATTTTAGATAAGGTGGGTGGCCAGGTCCTTCTGTACCAACAGTAGTGAGCCATTCCTGAACCTTAACTGTAGTAGCCTCATCTTTATACAAACCCTTTCCCATGCCCTTTCCCTGGATACCAGGTACCTACAATCAACGATGTTAATAGTTGGCACACCTTGACAATGTTGCAACTCTTCATTGCCGCTCTAATAGTATAACTATGTTTGATGAGAAGTACAAACCTTCTCCTTTCCCCTTCCCTCCCCCATTCCCCTCAATCAATGTTGGGGAGACTGGAGAGCCCAATGGAAAAATTGCTGTCATCAACATTGAACTGGGGGTGAGGGGTGGCGATTTACATTTAGTATGCCAACATTAATTTCGTTGATTGTAGCTTTGTATCACTGTGTTTTGCCGTTGAACATTTTTCGCCGCCTGGCGCCTCACATACATCGGTGTTGTTAACCCATATAGCTGGAGGTAAAATAACTTTTAGCATATATAGTACATGCTGGTGGGATTTCTGCTCGTATACGCTCTTTGCCGTTGGAAAATACTTTCTCGTCCGCCAAGGTTGCAAAAGCAACCTGACAAGTTGTAGAATATTCCCGGAGATAGTCACCTGTCATTTCCTTGTCTTTGATGTTTTGATTTATGTTAACCCCCTAAGCGCTACCTGCCGATCTAACATTTCCTCTGATTGGTCAATTGCATGATATCTTCACTTTAATCACCAATCAGAATGGAGCTTTGCAAATAATTCACCCCAATTTTGTGTGTGTGGTGAAATTGTTCTAACAATGTTGCTGATTGGTCCAATTGATAATGAAAACTTCTTTTTGGGCAATCGGCAGGTAGTTCTCATGGGGTTAAATGATGAATGCTATAATGAAAGACTCGCCTCATCACTCTGCAAACAAATATTCTGGCAGTTACATGAGGGCGAGGAGGCCTAGTGGACGGGGCTAAGGCACTGGATCATTAGGGGGAGTTGAGCGAGGGGTCTGCAGGGATTGAGTTTTAAGGTGCTCAAGTGCGATCGTACACCTTAAATCACCTGTTAGAGTGCGATTTATAGAACACCTCAATTCCTAAACTTCTTACTGAGTGCAGTTTAAAAGCACACCTGACAGCCAGGCCACCTTAATTAACATTTCCAGAAGTGCGATTCGTAGCATGCACAAAACTCAACCTCTGGGTCTGTGGTTCAAAACCTCGTCCTGCCCTCGGAAATTCCAGTTCTTATCACAAAGAGTAGGGGGATCATCCCTGGCTTGATACCTGCACCCACCCTAGGCTAGCCCATATATAGTATAGTTCCAGGGCATGTAGTAGTATAGTTGTGTGTTCAGTGATGGTAGTATATTGAATGTTAAAATGTTATGTTGTAAAATAGTGATATTATGCTGCAGTGAATGATTTAGTTAAATTTACACAGCTGAGCAGTACACAGTTGTGCACCTGAAAAATAGGCGGGACAAAAATCCAATCCAATCACTCAGTACACATGTAATATTTAACTAGCTCTTTGATACATGGAACTGTCTTTCTTTTTTAACCATCAACAGTGTATTGCAGGGGTACATGCAGACACAGCTGTGCAGCTGCTGAAAGAATTCTACAAGGGTGAAAACCCTAATGGTAAGAGTTATGTAATAAATGCCATATTGGGCTATTCCAGTTTGAAGCCATACACCCCCTATGGAAGACATTACCTTAATCTTTCACACAGGGAGTGTGAATTTCAAATAGGCCTACTTGAATGGGTGAAATCTACACCCCTTGTGTGGGAGGTTAAGGTCATGTCTTCCATGTAGGGGGTGATGGATTTCAACTGGAGTGTCCTATTGTTATTCTTATCTGTTCCATTTCCAGTGACACCTCATGCATATTTCAGGCATGAGAATTTTCCTTTTTTAAAAGGAATTCTTCTTTTTTTTTGTTTTTTGCCCAAATTTCTTTTTAGCCCTCTTTGAGCATTTTTGCCATATTTTACGCATCTTTTCCTTTTTTCCCAGAATTTTCCTTTTTTTTCATTGAAATATGTTCTCATGCCTGATATTTTCCTGTAAGATTAGGCCTATAGTTTGATCAGCTCGTAATAGGCGGGAAATGTTAGGCTTTAACCACTACGCCGAAAAATAGCACGCTAAGAGTTCTATTTGGTTGACCTGTCTGGGCTATAATTTGTGTGTTAAAGAAAGTAGACAAAGTATAGGACTTGAATTAGTAATTCGTAAAGGTTCTGGCGAGATGTCGCAAGAGAATTAATTTTCAAAATAGAATACTTTGATATTAATCCGCGATGTTATAAGGCCCGCCGATTACGAGCTGATCAAAGTATATGTGATGTGTCATGTCAAAAGCAGACACTTTTGGGCAGGTTATCAATTTTGAGGTTTTTACATATCTTAAAATATAGAGATATTTTGCTCCACAACGCCCTTTTCCCCAATGAAATCGGACATTCCTAAGCGAAGATATTGAGTTCGTAAGTTATGGTATTATAAAATTGGTATCGGCCTTTAAAAATATTATTGACAATGTTGAGAGTTGAAAAACAACAACAAGATGCCAGTTATATTCCGGTCTGAAACTATCAGACAATATTCTAAACATTAATAACATCACAAATTCGCAACAAACCCAAATTGTGAAAAAATCACCTCCTGGCAGATTTTTGGTTATTTCTCAATTCATGATCCTGCCCAAAAGTGTCTCCTTTTGACACATCACGTCACATATCATCTAGCCAGCTTGCTGCTGGTCTTCCTCTCTTCCACCTCTTTTCCACCATCCCTTCCACAATAAGACATGGGTGTCTGGTAACATCGAACAGGTCCAAATAGGACAGCTTTTGTGTAAACATTTCAGCACATAGTGTTTTCTTTGTTCCAATCTCTCTTTAGATCCATTTGTTTGTCCTATTTTCTTTTATTACCATATCAGACTTTATTATCGCCAGATGTCCCGCTACTTGACCCTATAGCTACAGGCAAATGAAAAAAAAAATATGCAAAAGCAAAGTTTAATGTTGCTGGTTAAGATAATTGTTACGTTTGTTATTCCACTAGCAATTAACTTAAAAAGAAGTTGGAAGAGATTCATTGAGTAGGGTTGTTATACATACATGTAATCACCCTGACAAACACCACTCCCACTCACACACCCAACACACATACACCCTATTCCCACCCACACGACACATGTACACCACACCACTACCTATACACCCGCCAAACATACACCCCACTCTAACCCATACACCGCCACACCGACAAACATACACCCCATTCCCACGCACACACCCGACACACCCCCACCCCACTCCAACCCACCCCTGTACACCCCACTCCTACCTACACACCCGTCAAACATACACCCCACTCCAACCCACACACCGCCACACCAACAAACATACACCCCATTCCTACGCACACACCCCACACACATACACCCCACTCCAACCCACACACCTGACACACCGACAAACAACCACCCCATTCCCACACACACCCCCACCCCACTTCAACCCACACACCGGCATGCATACAATCCACTCCCACCCACACCCTGTCACACATTCACCCCACTCCAACCCACACACTTTCATCCCACTGCTACCCACACACCCGTACTTGTGTTTGCCGGCAAACAGGGACCCTGTACAGGACCGACAAACAGAGTCATGTTTTCTGCACCTAACCAGGGACGTTGACCCAGTTCAAATTTTATGCATTTTTTAAAAATTTTAATCTATCAACCGGGGACTGATTTCTGTATAAACCGTCGGTCGCAACACATAGTGGCGTACGGTGATTTTGGTCAATTTTATAAAATTTTGCCAAACGGTTTTATATATCAAGTTCTTCAAGTATACCGAGTAAGAAAGCTCAACTATACTTAATTAATAAATAATGTTAATTAATCAATTGACTTATGTTAACAATCCCGTAAGAATCCAATATCTTCCGTTTCACAAACTGACGTACGATCAACGTACGCCATTATGTGAAACGGCGAAAATCAGAGTTGGTGATATGTAGTCACATCATCCGTCAATAATATGGCATATGCTTCAGACACGAGCCGAAAACCCCAAATCTTCCGTTTCACATAGTGGCGTACGTGCGACTTACGCTTCAAAAACCTGCTGAAACCCCCAAATCGTCCGTTTCACATAGTGGCGTACGTGCGACTTGTGCTTCAAAAATCCTCCGAAACCCCCAAATCGTCCGTTTCACATAGTGGCGTATAAGTTTAGAGCAAGATATATCCTGTAAAAGTTATTCCTTTTTAACTATTTAAGTAACAGTTTAATAGTTTAATCCTTTAACATCAATTTCAAATGTAATCGGTCAACTGAGAGATAATATTGGAGGAGTATTGACTATGTTATAAGTAGCATATTCTTCAAACGCGTTTTTCTCGGAAATGTATTTTGCGTTTGTCCTGCACGTACGCCACTATGTGTTGCGACCGACGAAACAAAAGAGATGCACTCTCAAATGCATTTTTAGGCTGTTTACAGTCAATTGCACATCTTAGCTAAACGGGGACGGTCCCCGGTTGCAATAAGGTGCACGGTCGAAATGTAAAATGTCACCTTTGTTTGCCAGCAACCACATACGCACATACACCTCGCTCCCATGCACTCACACACCCTGACACGTATACACCACCAGGGTCTTGGCTAGCCACCCGTCTGGCCGTCATTTTAGACAGCCAGTTTGCTCCTGGGACAGGCAAAATTAATGCCTTTGACAGATGCTATATTATAAATTTTATGTTTTGAGAAGCTAATTGCCCATTTTAGTAGAGGGAATTTGTAGAACAAGGCCATATCAACACATATTTGAACTCTTTGAACCCCCAATGGGCTATAGATGTCCGGTAAATGTTTTAAAGGTCAAATTAGGACAGGCAATTTTATTCAAATGACGGGCAACCCTCAATTTGTAGCCAAGACCCTGTACACACACATACACCTTCAAAGCCTTCATCAATGTTGTGGTCAAAGCACTGCATGATTAGCTTCTTGCTTGCTTCCCTCTATTTCAGTTTCTTTGTCTTTTTTTTCCTTTTACATTATAATTATTTTTGTTAGCTTTATAATGTTTTATAGGGCTACCCTTTAATTTACTACCCATGGGTTTGCCTGTACAAATGTTGTGAAAAATTGACAAGTTTCTATCTGTTCTTTCACTTTGCAGCACCGTGTCCAAAAGTGAAGCCAGCTAAAGCAGGTGATGGATGATATGAAATGGTGTCAGATATATGTATCAAAGCCAAGTTCTAACTATGAAGAGCCAGGCTTTTGTCCAGTTACATTGGATTTAGATTGGATACACACACAGACAATCAGCACATTGAATCCAACATTTAACAACAGGCTGAGGCTAGCCTGAAACACTCGATCTACTTCACTATGATTTCCACTGACATCTCTGATACAAAGTTTGAGTCAGAGCACATTTGAAGGTGTAAAATGATCAGAATTTTGACTGAAACAATCGCCATTCATTTTGTTTATCATGCAATCATCGAACTATAGGGGGAATTATATACCTCATAATTATATAGATTCCTGTCATCTGATTGGTTGAAAGTGCAGTCATTGAATTAACTATGCCCTCAAAATGAACTACATATATGGACCGGTCATGGAAATCAACTATGGACCGGTCACATGCGTCCTGATCAAACTGCTCAATTGCAACATCCACGTATCCATTCGGTATATAAAACAAATATTGACTGCTTTTATTCGGGACATGGTTAAGATTATAGGCCCACGGTGATCTCAAACCATGCTATAACCCTCGGCTGCGTTTTGAGATCACCTTGGGCCTAAATCTTAACCATGTCCCGAATAAAAGCAGTCAATATTTGTATACTATTACATTTAGGTTCCCAGACTGTATGTGGGTCAATGGGGAACTTTCAGTATTAGGTATGGAACACACCCGAGTGGAAAAGAGACTCGGGATAATTGCATATTCCCTTTGTAAAATTTAGTAGGAAGGTGCCCTGCTTTTTCTAATACAGTATCCTTCATGACCTTTGTGAGAGGATAGGCTGAGGCCTGATTTTTATTTTTCAGGTGTTTTAGACTGACAAATTTGATTCAAATGATGGGAAATCTGTAATTTCTAGCTAAAACACTGCTCAAGAATTTTTGTACTGTGGTTATAACTTTCCTGCAAGATGGATTCCAGAGAATGATATGATAAGAGTGGTAATTTTTGCATGTGTAATTTTTGCCCTTAACGATTTTGAGTTATTCACTTGTATAAATTCATGATTTTGAGTCACTTCTAAAGTTGAGCCCCCCTGGATTCGAACAGGTGATTCAGTTGCATTCTGAAATACATGTAGCTTCAATAGCTAAGATAGGTGCCATTTCATTTGTATACATTTGCTATTTTTGAAGTAATGCACAAGTAGCGTCTGTTTTAATAAAAGAATTGAAACAAACAATGGAGAAATATTATATATAGTAACCTTGTGTTTATTTGATGAAATTCCTTTCTCTTTTGAATTATGAGCTACTCCCACCTACAAAGAAATGAGCGTTAAGTTGCAAGTTGGCAGTTCCAAGACCTGGCCGAGTTGTTGACCACACCTGTGTATGTCCTTTGTGAAAGCATACTGCTGGCCCATGCAGAATATTCACTAAGATATAATCAGGGACGTAATCACCTGTCATGTACAGGTGCGCATCAAATAAAGACAACTCAGCAGCTAGGGGTTCTCAAAACAACCAAACTGCACATTCATTTTGTGAGAGCAGGTCATATGGCTTTTGCTTAGTACCTTAAGGTTACACGAAGAAACGTATAAAAGACGTATAAAAGACGTATAAAGTTGTACTCTAAAACCGCGTTTTCTCAGCAATCAAATATTGCAGTGAGTCAAATGTTGGTGCATGGATGTATCTTTACATTATTTTTGTGTGTTTGTACAAATTTTTAGAATCCGTTTGAAAATCCTTCGTTTAAATCATTTTTACGCACCATGTTCACAAGATCAAAAACACGTTCCATGCAGTTTTTTTCAAATGTTCGCTCCGTATAAAATCACGCAGAGTGATTGTTTTCTCCTTTTTTGTATTGTACTACAAATCGACCAAAGAAATAATGTTGCCATGGGGAAAAACCAAATACAGTACCGATTAAATTTTATTAGCCCGTTTTTGGGAACAATTTTCGAGAATCTTATACCACAAAACACTGTTATGTTACATTATCGATATCTGGATTGTGGAACGTTAATTTTGATTTCTAACTGCCTACATTATTTCTCAAATGTCTATCCCTTACTTTAACATTTGAATTTCACTCTAAATTTAAGCTACTTTTGCAAAAAACAAGGTTTTTCGCCATCGATACCTCCGACATTTACAGCGGTAATGAGCTTGTTTATCATAAGAGCCTGTTATGCACTATTCCATAATAGTCAGTTTGAGATCAATCAATTTCATATATCCCCCAGTGGCTCAATCGGTTAGCGCGCTGGACTCACGTTTGACTATATAATACTATAGTTTTGAGCTGGAAAACTTTGGTACGTGTTCGAGTCCCTATGTGGTCCATTCCATTTATTTTTATTTTAGTTTTCTCTCACTTTTTTTCTTTTTTCTTGTTCGTTTCTTTCGTTCTGACTGCAGCGATTGATCGTTTTTGCCCGTTTTTTTCCAAATATAATTCAGGAATTTTTAGGCTAAACTATAGTCTAAATAGGCGCGGCCTATGAATATATTTTTACAAATTAGATTAACAAAATATTTGTTGTTGGTTTTGTTATTGTTGTTGTAGTTATTATTGTAGGCCTATATATATTGCATAAATAATCAGGGTATAAATAGGCCTACTAGGCCTATAATAGCCTATAGAAGCATTGATTTATTTCACGACAGATATCATCCAGGATAATTTTAAAAATTGAAAATTTAGAAAATCCAAAGGAAAATTGCCAAAACGGCTGCCCACAATCACCCCCCCATCAGCCCATATGGTCCTATCATGGTCGCCCCCTCCCTATCCCTGCAACATATAGGATGACTTACGAGCATGGCTTGTCCGTGGCCCTAGTTCAGATTGATACACTATTGTACGTGTGAGTTTATTCTTTTCTGCATGGCTGTTTCCATTATTAACTTACGCCCCTCTGGAAACAAGCCTTGAAAATCAATTGCATTAAACCTTAAATGTTGCAACATGAACTCCAAAATTTGGAACTTTCAAAAATGGCTGTATATCAGATATTTTTGAAATCTATCTCCATATTGTTTCATATCAGTGAAAACATTGTTCTTTCTTGTCAACAATGACAACTCATTTGTGATGATAACTTATTCAGCTGCTTTCTTTGAAAGACAGAGAGGTTTCAAAGAAAATGTGCCAAATTGAACATTTTCTGCGCTCATCTCATTGCTTTGAATGAATGAGTGGGTTATAATGCAAGAATAAAAAGAACGACTCAGGAAAAGTTGTTTGCAGTATATCATTTTGAATGAAAAGTGCTAGGATGGGATTAACATCAATGCAAGTCAATCTCTCTTGCTGGTCACTTCTTCATAGTGGTCATTTTAGCAAGAAAGTTCTAATCAACTATGATCAGATTATCAGATCTGGATAAGGCTCGAGCTATTGGTCACTGGCAGTGTCCGAAAAAGGAAAATATGGAGATTGTCCTGACGACAACTTAAAGCATAAATTCTGCTTGTCCTCAAAACATTTTGGTTGTCCCCAAAATGTGCCATATTTAAGAGGTAAAATAAAGTGGTTGTCCAGAGGATAAGTACATATCTCAATATGGTTGTCCCCAGTGATTTTTGGACAAGAGGATAAGTGCTTATTTCGAACACTGGTCACTGGTCAGCTTGAGGCTGCCATACCTCACAAGGTACGGCAACTTTCCCACAGTATGATCTCCAAGCTAAAAGCCAAGTTTCATCAGACCGGAGATGTCAAAGACATACCCAGAAAGTTACCCATTGTTGACAAGAAAGAACAATGCTTGTATTGATATGAAACAATATGGGAATAAATTTCAAATATTTCTGATATATAGCCGTTTTGGAAAGTTTCCAAACTTTTCTTGAAGAGTTTAGAATTATATCAGGCATATTGATCCTTCATCAATAAAAATATGAAATGAGTGAAATGGGAAAAACAGCCTAAAAATCCTAAAATCAGGCTGAAAATAGATGAAAACGTAAATATTGGCTTATAGGCATTCCTACTTAAATAGGAAAAATTTCATGTGGTCTTTAATTCCTATGCTATTGGCTTTCATATGGCTATGTTTAAAACCGAAGATTGAAAAAACTTGTTCCCAACTGACCCAAATATTAGAAAATTTGGGTTATTTTTTTATTCATGTTTGGTATAAAATTTCCAAAATGTTTTTCGGTTTAATTTATGTTGCATACGTCGGAATCAGATATTTTCCAAAAACAAGTCCAAGTAACAACATTTATATGCTGTAGGTTGTGCCATATTTTTCTCAAAATTTAGGTCATGGGGATAAATTTCAGGAAGCTCTAGCATAGGACATTATCAGTAGTGGTATAAACTTGCAACAACCAAAACAAAAGTCCAAAATACAAACAAAATTGTATTTCTTGTGAAATCATGTTTATTGTCAACATTCAGAATACAAACGTACAGTACTTATAGGTGATAATTACAGCCAAGGTGACAAATAAAGTACATTAATTAGTTACATTATCAAAACAGTATTAAAATGTACCTTTTAACCACTTATGGGTTAACAGTTGCTTACAAAATACAATAAAAAAAGATCTTATCAGAATCAATGCTACTTTAGGCTATTCAGTTGAAATCCACACACCCTATGGTAGATATGACCTTAATCTCCCATGCAGTGAGTGTGACTTAACATAAATGGGTGGATCCATATGAAATCTTCACCCCCTGTGTGGGAGATTAAGATGTGGATTTCAACTGGAATAGCCCATTTTTTGTTACAAAAAGGTTACTCCATAAACTAAGGCAGTGTTTTAATTCTAGCACCTTTAAAATAATTGTATTTTTAGTTTTTTGCATGAACTTGGAAGGTTCAGTGGTACAAAGATGTATCTCCATTTAGCTGCTGTGTCCATGATTATCTAGATAGCATGGGGTTCAGTATCACAAAGATGTATGTCCATTACCTGCTGCACGTATGATTGCATCTAAATAGCACAGGGATGCAAGTAGTGGTTGGAAGAAAAAACCTGCGAGTAAACCGATCAAGCCAAATAGTTGCTCGGGTACAATCTTTTTGGCGAAAGTGAGGGATCGGAAAATAGGCAATGGGGTATGGAATCCGGAAATAAACTGCATATCCAAAAAGCTTGCACCCCCGTACATAGTCCAGGTCTCAGCGGCACGGCAATGACTGCACAGCAGACTCATTTTTATAGTGAAACAACATCTTTTTGCCGTGCTGATCTGTACAAATATAAGATTGTAGGTGGATTAAAGGGGGTACTACACCCCTGCCCAATTTTGCATTTTTCTCAAAAATTATAGCACATTGGTGACAGGAAAGATATGTATATTATAGGGGCAAGGACTACAACTCAAAGCAAGTAGTTATTGATTTATTGATCAAATATTTGTTTTCCCTCATTTTTGACTAACTCCACAACTGTTGTCTGTGCTGAAACAAAATTTCCAGTGCAGTAGTTGTAGTCCTTGCCCCTATAATATAATACATATCTTACTTGTCCCCAATGTGCTATATTTTTTGAGAAAAAAAAATGGGCACAAAAATGGGCAGGGGTGTAGTAACCCCTTAAAAGCAAGGCTAGGATGATACAACTTCCAGTACATTGCAATCTTTCTTCAAAATACTTCTGGCAAAACCAATGCAGTAACTAACACATCAATGTTGGGATAACTTTTATAGGCTACAACATCCATATCTACGGCACACAATAGGATCTCTGCAACAAGGTCTACAGTCATAATTGACTCACAGTAGGAGCTCTGCAACACAAAGAGGTCTACACCATAATCTAAAACAGTATCACTTTCATTAGGCCTCAATCTGATCAACTGGAGTCAAAATGCAATATCAAAGCAGATTGCCAAGGCTCAAAGGCGGGCAAGGAAAAAAATAGGGCCGGCGTCGGCACCGTTTTTTGATGTCGACATATTTCGTATCTTGACGTTTTTTTCCCCCATGATTTTAGGAATATTTTAAAAATTTTAACCTAAAAATATCTAGAAACACCGTCGGCAATTTCCAATATGGTCGTCTTCATAGCGAGCTGGTAGCGATAAAGTGTACAATTTTACACCGGAAAACAAGGCATAATACTGCCAAAAGTATTACCCCTGAAGGCAAATAACATGAAAAGTTGGCGAAATAGTAGGTAAAAGATAAAATTTGGCATTGCATTTTGTTGGAAATGGCCAATATTTTGAGTGAAAAGTTTTACTGGGCCATTGCCTGATGAGCACTATGTCGCCATGGACGAAGTTCTGTCGATTTGTTGACATAATTCACTTTGTCAACAGGATTCCGACAGGGGACTGTCGACGCCGGCCTTGGAAAAAAATAAGCAGAGGCATCGAATGCAATTGCCTTGTATGCCCCATGCCTCCATTGATCACATTAATAAACATTGACCAAAAGTTAATCTGTGTCATAATGACCGAACCATATAACATGTAACTATATAATTTACAGTTAATAAATCTAGGCGAAACTGTTCATATTAAAAAAGGTTTAGGTCTTTCCTTGTTGTAATCCATACACCCAGACCTGCCAACCTACCGAAGTCACAAAGAAGGACATTGAGCCCAAAACCTTGTACATGTACACAAACCAGGTACTGACAAATTCAAAGATATGAGGTGTGCAATACTTTCAGAACTCAGGAAGGTTTTGCAGGTCTAAATTTATCACAATAGAATAAAGAGAATGCTATAGCAAAATTTTAAAGTGAAATTTGCATCATTTTCTGCTGTTCTTACATTTAAATTTGCCATCACTGAAATTTTCAGAAAACAGGACTGTCCCTATTTTTACGTAGGAAAACCCCAAATGAGGGACAGTCCCTCAAAATGAGGGATAGTTGGCAGGTCTGGTGTTACACCCCTTTGTAAGACATGACCTTAATCTCCCACACAGGGGGTGTACATTTCAAATGGAGCTACCCATTTAAGTAGTCCCATATGAAATTCACACTCCCTGTGTGGAAGATTAATGTTATATAGAGGGTGTTTATGGATTTCAACTGGCATAGCCCAATATATTTGCATAACTATTGACAATATTTAAAGTTTACAAAGGAAGACAATGTTTGTAAGATTTCAAGAAATATCAGTACTGTATTGTGGGAGTTCCTGTTGCAAAGTACTGTACTGGTAGCGTAAAAAAAGTCTTAATTCAGTACTGTACTTTATAAATGAATACATCAAGCATGGAATGTATTGTAACATTAATTTGAATAAAATCCATTTTCAAATACATCAGCAATCCCAGCTAAAAGTAGTTGGAACCCTAAGTGTAAAACTGGTTTTAATATGGACTGCAAAGTCTGATCCCTTGCACCACCACAACCTCCCCTTCCCCACCAATCAATGTTGGGTGTCGGGGGCATGACCAAATCAACAGGCTGCACCATTTGGGCTATTCCAGTTAACATCCATACACCCCATGGAAGACAAAAACTTTCATACAAGGTTGCATGGATTTCAACTGGAATTGCAATAATGGGAATATGGGGGGAGGGCACATTTGAAGTACTGTACCTTTGCAAGTGTTCCAGCAATTTTGTCCTGGATTGTAGCTGACATGGATTAATACTTAAACATAATTATGGCGGATAGAGATGATTCTTTGCAGTCTATTATATTACTTTTCATCCTGTACGATTATTTGCTTAATTCTATAATGTTAAATTGATAACTGATATCATTCAAATTCAAGCCGCTGCTGATAAATGCTGGTGGTGCACTTTTTCGGCTCCCATGCATGACAATTCAACGCAGCATGTCAGATTTACCATGCAAAGGCTATATTTGGAGATTCAGTCTCATAGTCAACCTCTAGACCATAAAGCACAATATTTTTTCAATAATTTTGGAAAAGAACCATCATTTTTGTGGCATGTGATTTTCACGACATCATTCTTTAATCAGATTAGACATCTTACCCTTCCCACTATGCATTTCACTGAAATCAATTTTCTGTACTAAGTGGTTATCTAGTGAAACATGGGTTGATAGTGTCAAAAGTACCTGAATGAACAGAGCACATTCCAGATCTTGCAAAATATGTTTATTTTGACTATCGACCCATGTTTAGCCAGACTATTCTCAACGTGAAAACAAAGGGAACCTGTACAAAGTAATAGGTGTGCCAGTTGCTGTAATAAGGTGATGCATCATGTTGCAAAGGATTCTGGGAAGGGTAAAAATATCTTCTCTGTGCTTAAAATAAGCGTATGGGAAAAAGATTCGAGCATAAAATCTTGTGAATCTTTATCACTCACAAAATTTTGATGCACGTGAACATTTCATGCTTACAGTAGTACTAATACACAAAATATTTCAGTTCAAACACACTTAGTTCTTAAACAAATCGTACGCATCAAACAGGTCCGAAATGCCTTCGTTATCTCCCAAGGCAAACAGGTAGTCGTCGACAGCTGGCGGTGAAAGCGGTACAAAGTCTTCCAAGTCTCCGGGTGAGTTCTGGTCTTCGGTTTGTAGGAGGTCTAATGCCGGCGATATATCGTCTTCTTCTATTGCTGTAGACTTTAATGCCGGATCACCTGAAGGAAAATTGGAAGCATTATGAGCATTAACAGCTGAAATCTAGGAGGTTATTAAGCTCTGGCCAGGCACTAGTAACCTGGTTACAGGGGGTTGCCGTAGATAGTGTGTCGGGGCTTATTTTTACAGAACAGGCATGTCATGTGTGCTCACGAGCTGATCGGAACCAAGTAAAGACCACTTGACATGTGACGTCATTTACCCTGCAGTGTGTGTACGCATCATAGTTTGCTCAGGGCACATGCATTTTAAATCGCCCAACACATTTCATATAATACAAGAAAGCCATTGAACAGTGTAACAGTTCTTTCAAGCATATCGATAGACCAGTCCCTCGCCTTTGTTGATAAACAATGATGTCAAGTGGACTTTATCAAATGGTCAGTGCAACAAGGCCTCATCTCCATTCTCCATGGAATAACTTGACTCATATTTTTACCAATCTTATTTGCATCATTACAGGTGAAATGCTATCCAGCTGGACGAATATACTGCCCTGCATTGTGTATTCCCATTTCTTAGGGTTCTGTGCCCAGTCCCTACATGCATAATCATCTCTGCTTGATGCAAAATGGTTTATTAATATTATGGTGCCTTGGGCCATTAGAGTGATCAATGTCCCATTTTTTAGCATAATTGCAGAATACAGGGCACCACACTTGAATTAGGGTTAGGGCTAGAGCTATAGTTGGAATCCCAATTGAATAAACGCAGCTTTCAATAGCGTGACATGTTTTTTGCGTACACTGCGCGAGGTACGTCAGCGTGTGCGACTGTGAGTGAGTAACATGGAAGTGAATTCAACCATGCCAACGCACTAGTGATTGGTTAGCATTGTATCCGAGGTTGTGTTGTTCGTCCTATAATTTTAAATATGCGATATACAATCGCAGTTGGATCGAGTACAGCTGTTGAATGCTGCGTTCATTCAATTTGAATTCCTACTATAGTGTTATGATTAGCAGGGGTACGCGTATTGAAAAAAGAGGAAAAGCACTGAAATATGCTCAAAATGGGCTAAAAATGACAGAAAAAGCTAAAATTTTGCCTCAAAGAAATTTCCAAAAAAGAGGAATTAAAAGAGGAGATTTCACACCCCTGGATTAGTATTAGGATTAATAAATAAACAAGTGTGGTGCGGTGCCCCGTTTTATGCAATTACTCAAAATTCTGGTACTTACCTTTTCCACTATTTGGTGAGCCGCCAGACTCGGACCCTGATGAGTTACTACTTAATTCATCTTTAGCGCATTCCTCTGGACATAGATACACCTCTATCTGACCTCTGGTGCTCTTCAACCAAATTTGAATACTCTGGAATAAATGAAAAAAATGGCAAAGATAATTGATCAACTTTTGCACGGTTGTTTGATGGGATCATTTATTAGTTTTTCAAACAAAACATCATGTATAACCAAATTTTAGGCTTAAACAGCTAAAAGTGATATAGTGCTAATGTATACAGATGCTTTTGAGTCGTTCTCAACTTTAATTTCCCCTCTTTTACAAAATCATTCACTTTTATAGTATTTTTTAAAGCTTTTTCGGATATAAAATGTATGTGTTAATGCCAAAATTGGTGGCGCTATTTAGTTACTGGAAATTACCCTTTCAAACTTTTAATACAAATAATTCCTTTTATTGTTTGATAAAATATGTTTATAAAATTTCCATGTTGCTTGTTTCACCTATTCCAGCTGTTTTAATGGCGGTATTAATCACCTAACCCTTGCAAATTAAGAAATATGATTTAGGATAAATAGCGCCATCTATAGTTTGCATTTAGTTCATAATGAAGCCAATTCTATATACATCAAACAGCCGTGTTTGATTGATGGGCTATTTCATTATAAATGACAACATTGAGTCCCAAAAGGGGTCAAAATTCAAACTCATTTATTTCATGCAAATTCATTATCATTTCAAAGTTCAGATGGTGTGTCAATAATTCTCAAAATATTAGAGCGTCAAACCCTCAGGAACCATTAAAAAATTAAATTGAATTTTTGCTGTGTAAAACATAGCTGCCGTCTGGAGGGGACATTTTTTAAACAATTTAATACACAACTTTGAAAGAGTATATGTAACCAACATTGGGTTCATACTTATTCATATTTAGTCTGTAATAATTGTTGTATATTTGGGACCAGTATGGGAACGAAAATGGCGCCCTCTATGGCCTGTCTTTTCATGGGCTGTCTTGAAGAACGTCTGCTCTCTTCAATCTCCAAGAAACCCCTCATGTGGATGAGATATATCGATGATATTTTCTTTCTGTGGACACATGGACCTGATGAACTTCAGCACTTTGTCAACTTCTGCAATTCATTCCATCCAACTATCAAGTTTACCTATGAATCCTCAACCAAGGAAATACCCTTCCTAGATGTACTGGTATCCATCAGAGATGATACTCTCCACACGGACCTGTACTCTAAACCCACTGATTCACATCAGTTTCTTCACTGGACTTCCTGTCATCCCAAGCATACCAAGTCAAGTCTCCCGTGCAGCTTGGCTTTCCGGTTGAACCGCATCTGCTCCTCCCTGAGACACTTCAGAAGAGAAAAGTTGAACTTGAATGCTTTCTAAAGGCCAGAGGCTATCCTGGTTCTGTTATCAACAGACAAATCAACAAAGCTCTAGAGATTCCTAGATCTGATGCTCTCGAGCCTAAGGCGCCAGACTCTGATAATCCAGAGCGCATTCCACTGGTCATCACTTACCATCCTTCGCTTCCCAAACTTTCTCAGATACTTCACAAACACTTGCGTATCTTGCATTCTTCAGATAGATGTAAGAAGGCTATTCCCAACCTACCCATGGTAGCTTATCGGAGAAGTGCTAACATCAAGGACATGATTGTGCGTTCATCCCTACCTCCAGCCCAACCTCCTCCCAGAGGCTCGATTGCATGTGGCTCATGTACTTTATGTAATCATGAGATCCACTCTAAACCTAAATGGGGTGGTGGCTCACCAGTCGCACACACCAAGAAAGGGTCGTCTTTCACTAGTTCTTCCACAGGTGAAAGTCATGTCATCCACAAACACCTCAGTTGTCAGAGTGAGAATGTGGTCTACCTTATCACATGTGCTAATTGTCAAGTGCAGTATGTGGGAGAGACTGGTCGTAGCCTGGAAACCAGACTGACTGAGCATTGTGCCGATGCTCGTCTTAACAGAAATACACCAGTAGCTAAACATTTCAACCTCCCAGGACATTCTGCAAATCACATTACTGTCATGTGTATTGACAAACCCCAAAGACTGACACTTTCATGCGAAAGAAACTTGAGAAAGACTGGATCTCTAAACTTCAGACAACCCAACCACTTGGCTTAAATGTTAAAGATTAACATGCCAGTGTATCTTTAGGCCTATGGATCTTGTTAGCATTTATTACTGGACCTACATGTAGGCCTATATGTTTGATGTGTCAATTCACATTTGGCTTTCTTATTGTAGGCCTCGTTGTTTGCTAATATTTTTCCAGCTTTTAGCAGTCCCTGTATCACTACCTATTTTGGCATATTTCATGTCAATTTGCAACGGTATTTCACTGTGCTTTGGTTTTAGTGATTTTTGGCTTTATCACTTTCATCCATGAGCCTATATCTGTACATGCACTGAAATTAAATTTTATCATGCATGGACCACATGCTTTCTTACTTTCTCTGTTTTTCTACCTCCCCTTCTTTTCAGTATGCATATTACACTTTAATATTTGAGACCTTCATTGACTTGTGTTTTATCCAGCAATTTTTGGCTTATTTTTCACTATACATGTATTGTGTAGGTCTATAAACATTATTTGTTCTTTATTTAATATGCATTACTTTTCTCATAATATTGCAGTTTGAGTGACATTAGTCCACTTATCCTATCTATTCAATTCATTCTCTACAACCTCTATTGATTGCGACCCCACTTGACATTCACTTCCTGTCAATTAGGACAATACCCTATTGTCCTGTGGTGGTGCTTATTTACATATAGTGTTTCCCAGTCTAACTTTGTAGTGAATTTGCTCTCAATGAGAGAAGACACAACTTATTTTGCTCTGAGTTTGCTGTCTTTTTTTGCTACTTATTTCAATTTGAACTTGCCTTCAATTTTTGACTTGAATTTGTTTTTAAACTACAGCATGTAGTTTTTGTTGTTTGCTTTATATTTTGTTGTCTGTCCCTGAAGAAGAGCAGTTTATCTGCTCGAAGCGTCGGTTGTTTTTTGTCTGTTCTGTGTTTGACTGCTATGTACACAGTGATTTTCATCACTTCCAGTGTACTGTTTTCCTGACACTTTTGTGGGCTCTGGAATTGGCAATTTTGGCCATCGAACTTTGCCTGTTTTGTGCCTACTCTGGATGTTTGGTTAAGCGTGTCTGTTTATATGCACAGTGATTTTCATCACTTGTTCTAGTGCAGTTTTGTATTACCATTGATCCTTGTTGTTTTTGCAGGTTCAGCACTTACTTCTGTGGGCCTTGGAACTGGTAAAATTTGGCTATCGAACTTTGCCTACTTCTTCTGCCTACATTTGCTGTTTTTGTCCCCCTGCATACTGTCTAGTCTGCATTTTACTTGTTTCCCCACATCAAGTTGGTGTACCTTGCTTTTTTCTTTCCTGTTGTATGTTCCTTTACACTTCAGTGTCTTAAATATGCCAGTTTCAATATAAAACAATTAGTAAATTGATACTAATCCAGATAAATGGTGCAAAATTACTACATATTTTAAGGATAAACTTTATCTTCACATGAAAAATTCATGAAATAGTCATTTTGTCCTGCCCAATAGCTACACTGATGCATAAGTGAGTATTCTCGTCAATCTGTTGTACTAGTCATGGAAAACCTAAAATAAAAGACCCTCCTGTGTCATTTGTTCTGGATAGGACACATTTTTTAACACATAATAAAGCATACTTTAACTTTAGAAATAGCTGCATCAATATTATTGCATCAATATTATTGCATAAAAGATCCCCAGCATTTAAAATCCACTACAAACAGGGTTAATATTCTGGTTAAATTAGGAATATTGCAATTTTTAGCTAACCGAAGTTCAATGCAGAATAATATCATATGTGTTCTCAACAACTGGACAATAATTTGAACACTAAAGTGGTTTGTAAGCATAATTTGCAATAAAATGCAAAAATTTCTTGTGGGTTTGGCTCTTTGAAATTTTTATTTTTAGTTTGTTTACCAATTCATGGAAATGACATAATTGTGCTGGAGAGGACATTTGTTAAATTGCAAACAGAATCGTGGATACAGGCTTGCAAAATGCAACAAATACCAAATCATGTGCCACCTTGGTAGAAGGAAGACCACTCTTCCTCTACAAATTTCACATTCTATGATATAATCCTTCTTATTTCAACAATTAGTAATTAACTTCAGTTCTGGAGAGGACAAATTTTTAACGCGGAACTGTGGTATCAAGAACAAGTGGTCTACTGTATGTAAAATAAATGAATTCCTCAATCAGTGCCCTGTCCCATCAATTGGTAATATAACACAGATTATACAGGTAGGGTAAGGGTTTATATTTCCTCTTTAATGTTAACAAAAATGGAGGCATGAATTGGAGAGGACACTCATTTTTTTATTTAACATAAAATGCCAATTTTGCAAGAATCTCTGAATTTTAACATTTTTGCACCAATTTTCCCCATTCAACTTGCATGATGTTCCACACATATCATATTTTCATTGCAACAAGCACATTGCCATAGAATGTACCTAATTTTTCAAAGAATTATTCAGAATACATGGGCAAAATGAAATGGGACTCCAAAATTGGGTTAAAATGTACCTTTTGGCAATTTTTTTATTTAAAAAATAGACAGAATTCTGTAAAAATGCTCATGTAGCTTGTAGTTTGTGGCATACTTAGAATTAAGTTAATAACACTGCATTATCACCCTAATTATATCAACCAGATATGATAAAAGCCATTTTTGTGAACGTGTCATTTATAATGAAATAGCCCTGATGCTGCTTTCAATAATCCATAACAGACCCTGGTTATTTACAGGATAATGACTGTGTGCATCAGTTGTTTTAAGGCTAAATTTAATTGTAAAAAATCTAAACGTTTTGCTTCTGGGACCACAGAATGTGCCCCTCAGGATATTCCGAGGAACAAGCAATATGTTTTCACAATACCTGAAATAACTGGTGCAAAGTCATTAAATTCATTCATAACCGTAACTTATTAATTTTTTATAAACAAAACAATCTTTAATTTTCCATTAAAAAAATAGCCAACCTGCTAGTGACCAAGTGCAACACACTTAATCATGCAATGTACAAATATGGTAGTTGCGTGCAGGTAAATTCTTCGTTTGTGTCTTTGGCGACTAGTCGCAGTAGAAGTGATGATGTAACAGGATAACTACCATGGCACAGCCATAAAACAATTTTTGAATATATCGCACTGCACTAGTGCATTCATGCGGTACCTCTACATTGAACCACTTCTATGTCAAAGAAGTTAAGAACAGGGATAAAGACCTGAATCGTAATTCTATAGAATCATGCTTATTACTCGCACCTGTAAGATCTTTGAAAAGAGCGGTACTGACTTGCAGACAAACACAGGTGGTGACTGGAACTTTGCTTGTAGTGCAGGGAGATATATTCAAAAATTGTTTTAACCTATTGCAGCCTTTAAAAATTCAAGGACTTTCAAGGTCCAAAAAGCATGATTTTCAAGGACTTACCACAACACAAAAACCATGATGCGGCTCTCCATGTGGCACGTATTAACGAAAGTGACAGCTTAAATTATTCTTAGAGGTATTAAAATTCCAATTTTCAAGGAATTTCAAGGACCTTGTGCAAATTTCCAGGACTTTCAAGGACCATGGGAACCCTGTATTGATATGGTAGTTAATCCTGTTACATCATCATTTCTACAGTGAATTTATTCATGAGGTTATGATTCTTACCTCCCTAGGATCAGGTACTTCTAGTCTCGTCTCTGGTGGCGCTTTGATGGCTATTACAGTCTGATCTTCAAAACTTTCAATACTACGAATGTCATGGTATGTTACATAAGCATATGTGATGGAGTGAGTTAAGAAAAAAAGGCAATGATATCAACGGAAATGTGTAAGATTGTTTGAAACTTGCTTGAAATGATTGGCATTATGTGTACCAATATTAGGCCAAAAAAATTGTTTGCTTGCCCTCCACTGACTGACCAAAAATTGGCCAAAATCAGGGTTGGCCCTTTGAAAAAAAAATTTTTAGTTGGGTTTTTATTACTTTTTCTGTGTCTAAATTTCATTTCAAAGCTAAATTTGGCCAACAAAATTTTACTTTAGAAAATCATTACTGTAAATTCATTATAACTATCCATTCATGCATCAATGTTACCAATAAACTTGGCTTCTTACATTGTATGTCTGGATATGCAGTCGTTCTTATTGAATTAATTTCTATGGTGTATCTTGCGCATTGAAGGTCAGAAGGGAAGTATTGATGTATCTTTCCACATGACCAATGTTCATTTTTCCGACCGACCGACCCATCCCAAAAATCAAAGAGGGCAAGTAAACATTTGTTCTTGGCCTTATAAGGTCATTTGAAGTTTATCTTTTAGAGAATAAAAGTATTGTTTTGAGGCGGAGACAGAACACAGGAAATACCATAATTGTAAATGTAACACTGCGGTGGACCACTGAGTTGTTCCATATAAAAATAATGGTACCTCTGGGTCACACAAAATTGGTGTCTTTCATGTGGATGTAAAATATCACAATGTGCCAAATCACTGTGCGCATACCATGTTATGGGCAAGCTTAGGTTTACACCTAACCGTGCACTTCAATATGCACCTTGGTGCTGTAGCAGGCCTTTGCAGAAATGATTGGCAGCTCTTGCAAATGTCAAAATGAATTTTTTTCATACTGGTACTGGTCATGTAACTCACATTTCGACCCATTTAATTTTTGTATTACAATTTCAAATGATCTTGTCCAATTTGTCCCAATGAAGTCATTCTGGGAGCCAGCCAGCGGTACAACTTTTTCCTATGAAATTTGGGTCTTAATCCCATGAGAACTACCTGCCGATTGGCCAAAAAGAAGTTTTCATTATCAATTGGACCAATCGTCAACATTGTTAGAATAATTTCACCACGCAAAAACATTGGGATGAATTATTTTCTGATTGGTGATTAAAGTAATGATATCATGTAATTGACCAATCAGAGGCAATGTTAGATCGGCAGGTAGTGCTCAGGGGGATAAAGTTTGGGAAGCCCTGCTGTAGTATAAATATTCTTGAAAACCAACTCTGATGATAAAAAGGATATCTTGCATTCTGTGGGTCTTCTGTCAGCATCTTCAGCTGCAAGGTTGCACTGCGTATTAATTCATCTAGTCTCTTCTCACGGTTTTCTAAATCGGCTATACCTGAATGATAACGGGGTCAAATACAAGAAATGTACAATGTTAACATTTTGCCTTTCTACTTGGGAGACGAAAATATTTTCTGAATCTAATTCGTCAGTGGGCAGGAAAAATCTCCTGTGATTGTGGCCCCGAACATGTTTTAAAACAAAACTGCCAAAAGGTTACATAGGTTTTGCTCTATGTTCAGGGGCCAATGACGCATGAGGTTTTTCCTGCCCAACAACATAGTCCACTCCCAATATCAAAATGGGCTATTGAAATCCATACACCTTCTTTGTAAGACATGACCTTAATATCCACTCTAACACAGGGAGTGTGAATTTCAAACGGGGTTACCTGAACGTGAGCACTATCGCAGTGTAGGGCCTACTGTGTGTTAACATTGATTCTAGATTCTGAAATCCATACACCCCTATGGAAGATATGACCTATCTCTAACACAGGGAGTATTAATTTCCAATTGGGTTACCTGAATGGTGACTAGATACAAAATGTATACATTTTTTGTAGGGGGTGTATAAGGCCCTGTATCCATAGGCTGTTCCCTTGTGGCGTGTGCCCTTTTTTAAGTGGCCGCTAAGCAAAACAAAGGTTTGTTGTCTCTGTGGCAGGTCACATGGGAACACGAAACAAGGGCACACGCCACAAGGGAACAGCCTATGGATACAGGGCCTATATTTCAACTGGAATAGCCCTATGCAGTACACCATGCAGGTACTGTTGCGTGGATTATACCTAGGCAGATGGTTAAAAATGGACTATTCCAGTAGAAACCCATACTCCCCTATTGGAAGACATAGATCTCTAACACAGAGAGTGTGAATTTCAAACAGGGTTACCTGAATGGGTGGCTCCACTTGAAATCTACACCCCACCTGTATGGAATATTAAGGTCATGCATTACACAGCCGTGATAGGGGGTGTACAGATTTCAACTGGAATAGTCCAATCAGTCTGCTACCGTAGTAAAAGTCAGTATCTGCCGTTACCGGGGGGGGGGGGGGGGCGATACTGGCTCCAGGGTTCCCGCACCTTGAAGCCTTTCAAATTCAAGGACTTTCAAGGTCCAAAAGCATGATTTTTAAGGACTTACCACAACACAAAAACCATGATGCAGCACATAGTAACGAAAGTGATAGCTTCTCTCCACTCCCCAAATTTGGTCAAAATTATACTTCGGGTAAAATTCCAATTTTCAAAGACTTTGTGCAAATTTCCAGGACTTTCAAGGCCTTGAAAAGGTGTTTTCAAATTCAAGGACGGCGGTAACCCTGTGGCGCCTTAAAAAATAGGGTTGATACGTGCGCAGCACGATCCGTTCTTGCGGGGGTCCAGGGGGTGGGGACAGTTTTCATGGATTCTGAACTCCAGAGTTGCATTGAGTTAGTATGCATTTTGACAATTTAAGTCGATCATGAATGATCCTAGAATTTAGCTCTGGCTACAAAATGTAGGTTTAGTGCCATTCCAAAACTGAAAAAATAAAGACCTAAAAATCGTGAAAATATCAAGCCTGTGAGGGCGCTTTTACCTGCATGTAAATTGAGAGACTCTGCACTAATATGTTGACTGGACTGTACAGTTGTACCTGGTTGCACGGCAACCGATGAGTTAGCACCTCTGTAACAAACAAACATGAAAACAAACATTTTATTGATAAGCTGCATTCAGTAAGCTCCTGGGTTGTGTGGCGGCAATCAGAAGCTCAGAACGTTTGAAACACGGCACATTCCATGAAATTCTCCCTGTAGTTACATTGCAGTGTCGTAGTGCAATTTATTTGATTGGGGGCGCACCCAAGCCTGATTGAAAGGGGGCACCGCCATTTTTCTGCAATTTTCAAATGGGATTTTTCAAAATGTTCACTTTCATGGGTGGGGGGGGCATGTACCCCTTGTGCCCTTATGCCACTGATCTCACAAGGATCCACAACATGCTCATCTATCAGGATTCAGGGCACATTTCTTTAACCCCAATACAGTTGCACATTCATTGAATGACCTTTGAAAATTTGGGTGCACAAACTCATACTCCTCAATTGAGGTCAAATTTTGCTCAATGATTGTTTAATTGAGGTTACTGAACTATGGCATTGGGATGAGGCCATTGTGATCCATGATGTAGTGTCTCATAAGGTAAAAAGTAAAGGAGACGATCCTGTATAAACAGTGATCGGAGTGCCCATCTCTCTTTCATTGGCGATTGGGCCAGACTCCTCCATGTAATGTTGCTATAGGGGATCGCTACACCTCCTCTACAGCGAGTCTGTTACCTTCCCAGCATTTAAGAATGCCGGTACCCATTTAAACACCTGGGTGGAGAGGAGTAATCGAGATAAAGTGCCTTACTCAAGGGCACAACACGATGGCGTCGCCGGGGCTCGAACCCGCAACCTTCCGATTATGAGTCAGTGCCCGTTCCGCTAGGCCAACGTGTTCCCTTGTGTCTCATACTTACTTCCATTGAATGTTGTTCTTTGATTTCTTTGTGATGAGTTTAATTCCTTCTAATACATTGGTGATATCGTAGATTCTTCTTTTCTGTACCTTCAGGACTTCTGCAGCATTGTTGAGATCTAACACGCCGTCGGGGGCGCCTCGTAGTAAGCCGACAAAGCGCTTTGTGAGGAGACCTAGGGATGTGTCGTAGCGGGACTTTTCTAATGGGGACTTGACTCCGCCTCCTCCTGCTGCTGGAGAATAATAACACAAAACAAAATCAGTACAAATAACCAAAACTTCCAAAAGTGATTTATAAACAGCTTATTTAACAGGAATTCTTAGATCATTGTGGCCCAAGAGAGAGGAGCACGGTTGCAGAACTCAACCCTTATTAAGGCAGGTATTTTTGGTCGCGTTTTCAGGTACAGATGATTCCCACAAATTTATTCTGTGGGAATCAAGATTGATTCTCGCACTGTGAAACAAAATTCTGACGTATCAGGCCTAGAAATCTGTGGCAGTGCGGGCGAATCCATTTAGATTCTCGCAAGATAATTTTGCGAGAATCCTTGATTCGCACAAATCTACTTCCGGCTCCCACTGCACAAAGATTGAAAAATATACTGCCCTCATACAATGTAGTCTGATTTAGTCATCCAAGATGGCAGCTTTGGTGAACGAAAGATCAGCACGCAATCGATGACTGTTTTTGCAGTTAAAATGCCCTCTCAAATCAGTATTATTGTTAGGGCTGTCGTCGGCAAGCTTTTGGCTTGGCGACATGTCGGGAAAAAGTCAATCCCGACGTCGACACGTTGTCGACTAAGACAACAAATCAGATCAACCAAATTGACCAATGGTTCCGACTGCCATAACACTGATCGTCGCAAAAGTAAAAACAAAGTATGAAAAAGACTCCGAAAAAGTAGGGATTACCATTGAATATGCGCTATGCTTGCTCTAAAACATAAAATGCGCTCTTGAATGAGGGCAGTTTGGAAAAGATGGTCAAGGAAATGGTGCAGTATTCCATTTTCTGACTATAGGTACGGTATTCAATTATTTATTTTACTGTTCTGAATGTACTAAAATGAACTTATCTCTGGAATGGGGACACCCCGTCAATTATTCGAACCCCGTCAGCCCGAAAATCTAATTGAAAAAGACGTCAAACCTAACCCTAACATCAATTAGATTTTCAGACTGACTGAGTGGGTTCAGCTTGATGGTGTTTTGGAGTGATGTGGGGACCCCTCTGGAACAGCGTTGGAAATAGCTGGTATTGCATAGCAAAATGCTACTTAATTTTATCAATTTGCTAGTATGCTACACAATTTTAGAGTTGAGTAGCATTTTTATGCCATAGACTTGCACGCTGTCGAAGTACTGTATGTGAATATACTGAGAAAAGTAATGAAAGCAAATTTTGCTACGCAAATAAAAAAATGCTCAATTCCAACACTGCTCTGTAACCCTACACATTCCTTTGTGATGAAATCCTCTGCAAAATAAAGATTTGAAAATTGCGTTCACAAAGAAACTGATAAATTGTTTTTGATTTTGCTCTGCAACAAACGCCTCAATTTTCTTGATTGATCCAATCATATATTTGTCCATACCTGGGGTTACTTTAGGATTAGGCCGTGGTTTCTTTGCTTTGCTTGGAGTCTTGACTTGACTAGGAGTCTTGAATCTACCATCTACATCAAACGATAAAGGTGCGTCTAGTTCCAACTTCCTCTTCGCCTACAAGAAAAATGACAAAAACAAAATCACAACATATTATTACTAAAACGATGAATTTGGCAGGAGAGGACACATGTTAAAAGAATTGCCACCCAGCACTAAACACAACATTAAAAAAATAACATACATACATATCGTCCTGACTTTTTCAAAAATCGGCGAGGGAGGCCCTTATTATCATGTTATTTTTTTACCATTCATTTAGAACTATGTAAAACTGCAATTGCAAAGTGTTTGTCAACACATAAAAATTGGGAGGCCCGTAATATTTTTGTTATTTCCCCCAAAGCCCTACCCCTAGCTGGTAGAAAGTGTTTGCAATGTGTTTATAAATGATAACCAAGAACTTAACAACATTGTCTTTTCATTACAACAATTTTAGAAACAAAGGGCGGGCGAGCAAAGGAAATTAGAAAAATAATAAAAATCAGTGGGGCGGGGACGGACGGTAGGCCTATACATACATGTAGGGGAGATTGGGGTTAGTTGGAACGCGGGGTAAGTTGAAACATTGTATTTTTTTCTGACACAAAAAATTAATTTGGTAAAATACTGGCACCTAGTAATAGGTATTAGCAAGGGTCATCCACCAAATTAGCAACAGCACTGATGCCCCACCAGTGTTGGCTTGGGAAAGGAATATCCGTTTTTGACTTGCTGACTAATTTTTATACCCCTCAGAAAAGATGCGTTATCTCCATGTTGTTTGAAGATTCAGGGGATTATTTTTTGAGTATCATAAGCACTAGTAATAAGTCCCAGAATAATGTTAAATAAAAGTTTTATTGTATTTCTTATTTTGTGTAATGAACTTTGAAATGTAAAAATAGGCATCAGGGTTAGTTGAAACTTTTGAGGTGGGGTTAGTTGACACATGAAAATCGCATAAAAATATATGGTTAAAAATTTGACTTTTTAAAAATTTGTAACATGTTTACCATTTCTTCAATATTGCTTTAATATGGTTAAAAAGCAATAATACAAGCAAAAAGTGCACACAGAAAGTACATTTTATAATATTTTAGGCTTCTCATATTTTGGTCCATGGTGACACTCGTCACCTTGTGTCCAAAGTATTGACCCAAGACTCCCACATATTTATTTATTCATTTTTCACACTGATTGTATGTTAAAGGGTGCCTTCAAGGGAAGTATAACCCTAACAACACAATAATAATTATTTTTAAATTTTTACAAGCCATGTTTCAACTAACCCCACCCTATGTTTCAACTTACCCCAGGGGTGGGGTTAGTTGAAACACTTTTTTTCAAATTTTCAAATTGGATTATATATATATGAATAATCATAAGCAGGTCCAATAAAGGTTAAGGCTGTATTTGTATGGTTAGTGTTTCTTGAAAGTAATCGGTTTGCGTTAAAAAGACAATTTTGTGAAAAATGTTTCATTTAACCCCAATCTCCCCTACATGTTACTTATTTTACATGGCCTTACAACAAACAAAGTGACAATGGAAATGGCACCTGAAAATGGTGTCATATTTCATTCAATAACATTCAATGGGTCTAGGTCAAGGTCATATGCTCATTCTTCCAATCTTCAGTGATTTGCCCATATCAAAATTCAGCTTTTGGCTGTAAAGACAAAAATAAGCCATTTTACATGAACCCAAATTGAAGGGAAATTGAATGTGGGCTTCAAATTTGTCAATACCAAACAATGTATACACGGTACTGCCGTTTTCCTTGTTTTTTGCCAAATTTTTATTTAAAAAAAATTCCTAATGACCATTTTATTCGCTTTCACTAGGGTACTGGGTATAAAATTTTACACTTCATATCACTGGGATCAGTGAAGAGCCTTGCTTATTATATTTTCTCTACTGTAGGGACATTTTTCAAGCCCTGACCTTCCCCTGACAAATTGTTAAAAAATTCTTTTTTTTTCTTTCAAAAAGCCTGGATACTAAACATGTTAATTTTTTTTTTCATTTGGTTGTATTGATCGCCTGGCAGGCTAACAATGAACAATACAACTGACTGAACAATATTCAAGGGCAACAATTGTCATTGATCATGTTGATGCTGATCAATTTACATGTCAATAAAATTCAATGACTAAAGTATGTCCCATGTACTTGTTTGTGTAGTTGTAGCAAGCCATGAACAAAATTTTAACTGTTAATATCCAATTTCCTACTGAAATTGGATTAAAGGGGTATTTAATGATTCTCTAGTCTACTCTCTAGCATTCAAGAGTAGCATCCTCTTTTTAGGAAACATGGGTATGGTACAATGTATAACCATTCAAATCAATAAATTTCACAAAAAAGTTTCAGTTTTGAATGCAGTCCTGAATCAATGGAATTAAATTTTCAAAGTCGAAATTTCAATGCCGAAATAAATTTTGACGTCGAAATCAGGTTGAAATCACATTGTTTTTGCAAAATGGACTTCAACCACCTTAAATAATTTTTGCATTGAAAGTAGGGGTATAGGTTTTAAACAGCCTTTTAAAAAGGGTTATGTTTCATATTTCTTAGGGAATAGGCTTATTTGATGCAGTATGATCTCCTGAGCATTTTGACACCATTTTCATCCAAATCGGCCAAAACATGAGTTGGTGCCGGCCAAAACAAGTTTTTGGACAGAGGGGGCATGTAAAACTAAGGGGGTCTGAAAATTAATATTTTTGACAATAATCATTATATTATAATATTATATATGTCTAATTCTGTTAAAGTTTGTGCTGATTTGTATGTAAGGCCAAATAAAAAAATAAACATGTTTCACGTCCCCTCCCGCTTCCTTTTTTGAGGTTTCTCCAATTTTATTTTTATTTTTTGAAATTCAGTTATAACTTTTCAAAAAATATGTTTAGGAAGTAGAGATGCTTTCTATAGCCTTGCTAATATACAAGAAACACTTTTATAAGGTTTTGTGATAGTTAGAGGGGCCTATCTCTCAGAACAAGAAATAAAAAGAGGCCTCCTCCTTTTTCCAGGCATTATTGTAACCTATTGTATACGCTAAAACAGCCCTAATTATGGGTATTCACACTGATTTTGCGATAAAAAATAAAAAATAAAAAGCCCCCTCTTCCTCCTTTTTTTCAAAAACCCGGACGTGAAACATGTTTTTTATTTTACTTGGCCTAATTGATGTCTATAATTCCATTTATGAAAGTTGCATAAAAATTGGAGTTGTCGTTGGTACAGGCAAGTCTAGAAAACAAAAGAAGCCCCAAGTTTATATAATAAATTTGGAACAATCACACAGCCAGCATGGCAGCTTCTAAATTCAATCAAACAAAATCAAGCAGTTCTCTTTTTTTAAAAACAATCATTTGATCAAATTAAATTACATACATGATACTCGGCTCGGCAATACTCCATTTATTGCGATTTAATTATTTATATTCATTCCGTCAAATGATAAAACCGAGGATTGCCCCAATATAAAAATATGCTGTTCATGTGATAGTGATACCGTATCCGTATGTTTTACCAAACTACAGCAACGTCAAAAGCAATGTATATATCAGTACATTTTGATTTTCAATAAAATTTTAATGTTTCTTAAAAAAACATGATAAATTATACACAAATAGCAAAATTAATTTGACAATCCATGTTTATGTCTTTTTATGACGTTTTTCTTAAAACTTATTTATCCAAGCTTTGTTTATATCAAATGCAGAGTTATAAAACATTACATAATAAATATATAATTTAATCATCTAAATTTAATGGTATATTTTGATGACTTACCGGTGGTCTACCAAGGGTAGGGCGTATACCCTTTGTTAATGGCAGTGCATCTGGTGTGTAGCCGACTACGTCTAAAAACTCTTCTTGCTGTGAAGTTGAAGTTGAACTTTGTGTAAAAAATTGATTTGTACTTTGAAGTCCTGTAAAATTTGGTGATTGTAGCGAAGCTGTGGAAATTATTTGATAAGTATGTTGCTGTTGTCCGGTGATTATTCTTGGTTTTTGAGTTATAACACTTCCACCACGGCGATTTTGTGAACCTCCCCTCGGCATTTTGACTGGAAGCTTTCTATTTACGTAGTTGTTCAGTACAGTACAGTATAGTGATATCTATACACAGCTGTTGTTGTTGCTATCGACGAACTTGAACCAAAGTTGGTCTTCAAATTAAGCCGAAAATCAACAGTTAACAAACTACTTTTGAAGTTCACTTTCCAAGTTAAGAAAGTTCAATAAATATTCAAGCTTATGTTGAATATTTGCACTTGGATGGCACCGAGAAATGCTTGGATTTCGGTGGATTTCACAGCCAACCCGAATAAAAATCGTCTCACCGGAAGTGCCAGAAAGGGGAGAAGTGATCCCCAAATTTGTGTTTGGCGCGAGATTGTATTTGGCGCGAGTTGTGTCACGTGTAAGTTTCGCGGACCTGGATTCGCCCGGTACTCAGCATAACAAAATGCAAAATGTAAACATTGGATGTTTTATTTTATCGATGAATGGTCAAATGTACACGTATTGGTGAAAAACTAACAGATCCAATTCAAGGAATAATTAGTATTAATAAAATATATCACCCCTTTTCAAAAATACGCTAAATATGGCCCATTCTGTTGTTGTGTACCGGTGGCAATGCTGAGTCCAGCGGATGTAAACAATCCCAGAGGTAACCCAGAGGAAGCTCCGCCCACTAATAATCTCTGATACGCTACCTCGCCTCACTCTACCTATGGGAAGTTGTTCAAGGACTATGCTTTTGAGCCACATTGTTTGTAGGAGATCTACAAAATGCAAATTATATACAATTCTCAAACTTTATCAGGTGACGTGTCAAATCAAGTATTATATTATAATCAATGCATTTGTGGATGTTTGACATTTTCAACCATGGATTTTTGATTTTTTTTGTAATTTATGAAAAGTACATCATCAGATATAATGAACATTTTAATCCATCACTTTTGAATAGACTTCCAGAGATCCACCAGATAAAAATTAAACGCAACATTTTCTGAAATGTTAGGCATGCTCCTAAGCAGAGCTCTGGCTCCTATAAGGGAGTGTTCATAAATGCTATGGTGGGGGGGGGGATATGGTGGGATCAAAAAATTTTGGGCCCTAAAAGGGGGGATCTAAAAAATTCAGTCCTTAATAGGGGGGGTCAAAAACATTTGGTAAAATTCAGGGGTAAAATGTACGAGAAGGCATGTAGGCCTACATTCCAAAAATTTTGAGCGCTCCGCGCGCATGAATGTTACATATTAAATTTTGTAATCTCAACCTACAAATCAACAAAATGTGCTCATTTTACAATTTGGGTGTAATACTATGACTCCAATGAGTAATAACTCCAAACGGTATAGGGGTAGATCCTCCCAATATTTTGATGGGGGTGGGGGTGGTCCATACATCATCATCCCCCCCAATGTTGACGCCTGTATATGGGTTTCTAACCAAAATTAACCCCATATTTGGTTATTTAAAACTGAAAAGTGCCAATTTTTTCGCTTCGCGCAGATTAATTCCAGTTTTGTACTATATTTCAGCAGTTGAGCAGCTTCGCGCGCATTGTACCATAAACTTATTTTTAGACCATTCAGGAAGTGAAAAGCGCACACTGCGACATTTGTAATAAAAATGCATGCTCAGGAAGAGAAAAGCGCACATTTTCAGAAAACCCCATTGAAATTTAACAACCAGTTCCAAAGATGTGAGTTATTAAAGAATTTGCAAAACAAGAGGAAACGAAAGGAAATATTTCCTTTGTTTGGCTATATCTCAAAATCTATATTTCCGAGTTCCGACTGATTTTGTTTGATCGTATCACATAATATAAAGACCAACCTATACTCATATACCAACCCATATCCCACAGTATGCGAATAATTAGAATAGGCGTATGATTATGAAGTGTAAATTTTACAGGGTTAATTAATCAATTAAAATAACACTGGCAAAAACATCGTACATTCGATTTCCGAGGTGTTACAAAATACGGTATTAGCAGCTGTTCGGATAAACGCTGTGCGCTGAACACAGAACATAAGCAGGTAGCCTATTATAAAATTGATATTTAAATATGACCCGTTCTCACAAACCCCGGAACATGTTTGCAGACCAAAACTTGTGAGATGACAGCCTTAAGGTGCGCCCGCCCCCCCCGCCCCAACTCAACACAAAAGTTGACAACCATGAGAGTTATACCAAATTGCGCGGAAAAGGGGTTATTTTTTTACCAGTAGGAAGGACCGCGAAATTGGCAAAATAGGGTATTTAATTTGCACTGTCCGTGAAATTTGACAGTGAAATCAGAAAAATAGGGGTATTTAATTTGCACTCTCCGCGAGATTTGGATAAAAGGGATACTTGAGAAAATCCAGAAATTTTATGTCAATATTTAGTGTCATTGATAAGGGGTGTTTGAAATTCTAATCATTGAAAAGGTGTGTTTGAAATTCTGGTCATTGAAAACCACAAAAAAGGGGTTGTTTTTGGTCAAATTTTGTCCTCGATTTTGCTTGAAAAAAAGGGGGGGGGTAAATTTGATGAAATGATTGCAAAGGGGGCCTTTGAAAGATTTGGTAACTCTCATGGTTGTCAACTTTTGTGTTGAGTTGGGGGGCCGGGAAGGCACGTCGGACAAGAGGAAGCTGGCAGAGTCACTAGAGGAATGATAGGCGCACTGAAAACGAAACTTGGGGTGACTAACTAATGAAAAGTTAGTTAAAACAATGTCAAGTACGACTAACCTGTAACTAATACGGCTGGACTGGACTAAACTATATGTTAGTAGGTCAGGATACACTAGGGACTTAACTATCAAAATACTAGTTCAACCTTGACCTACTAATATAATAAATTAGTTCAACTGAGACCTACGTAGTAGATAAAGGGTGAGAAACAGACCATTACCATAGATAATCGGTGTCTTGTTGAGGTATGGTGAGCATGTTAGTCGCTCTGAAGGCGAGACCCCGAAGGGGTCGAGCCTTCAGAGCGACTAACATGCGAACCATACCTCAACAAGACACCGATTATCTATGGTGATGGTCTGTTTTGAACCGTTTATCTTACATATACGGCGAGCAAAAATAAACGAATTTGTTGTAAAAGTGTATTAATTTTCCAAAAAACAAAATGGAAAAAACTGATGTATTATTTTGTAAAAGTTGTGGGTTTTTTCCCAAAATAAAAACACCTCGAGATAGTGTAATATTCTTCCCATGTGTCCTGCGTGCGAGTCTATTTAATGACAAATGCAAGAGATTTAATCAAATCAATACAGAATTGATCTCAATTGACAATTGTATTTGAAGTGGTTTGGTAGGTTATTCACTTGCTTTAATCAGCTGGAGTTTATTCACCCCATGACCATTGTTATTCAAATGATTAATGAATAATGCAAATTATATAGAGTTGGACTACAATCTGTTTCAACACCATGAAATTTATATCTTAGAAAAATGTGAGTATAAGCAGATATTTGGAAGACCTAGTAACGTTGTGTCCAATGGTGCTCCCCATTATGGGTAGGTCACAGTAAGGCTTTGCACCCCCAGCCTCTTGACTTGTAATGAGTACCGCAGGTTAGTTTGCGAAGCTCCCCTGGTCGGGTACTATCCCGGGGGTTCTTGCCTAGCAGCTGATTTGCATGGACCGTTGAGCGTTTTGGGTTGGGCAAGGATAAAGGCAGATTCCCTTCTAAAAACCAATGGCAAGTTTATATATATACATGTACTGAGTTTACATTCAACGAAACGGTTACTTTTTATTTATGAATATTTACTTCGTTATGCTAATTAAAATTTAATTTGCATAAATCTAACTGAGCATCAGTGGTGTTATATGAATTACTCTTATACGGACTGCAGGAGCCCTCTATAATTTTCTCTTGCCATGTAACATTTGCATTCTACCTGAGACTAGTAACCAACTCAGATTCTACATGTATGTTGTGATCCTTTCCATAGTGTTTCTAGAATGCCCATGGTATTCCTTTTGTTTAGCTCGCTGCCCGAGACCGTTATCTTGAGCTATTGTGTTGATAACGGTCTCTGGGCAGCTAGCTACCTCCATTACTCTAGGTAATGGTCGAGACAACGAACCTCAAACAAAAGGAATACAATGGATAATCTGTGAATAGAAAAGGGCTAGACGTATATTAGAGCTTACTAGGGACTCTACTAATAGGGATGACCAATGAACCATCAACTTGATTAGAACGCTCCCATAGACATGCAGGGAGCTCAACTGTGCACTGCTTGCACAGACATTTCTAAATTGATCTCATTCTTTTATTTTTCAATATTTTTCTGTAAAAATTGGGAAAGTGAATGCCAATTATATTTTGTAACTATCTTGCAAATTACAGCAACACAACTTATTTCATTTTCTTGTAAGTGCGAGTCAAAATTGGTCCATCACCACAGTGCGTTTAATTGCCAGTGGCTGAGTTCAGTACTGCTCAAGAATGGCACAAAATATTCATGTCAATAATTTCAGGTGAAAAATGTGGCCTACTGAGCTGTAATTTGGCAGAGTTGCCAGTAATACCTCTATCATACCCTCTGTAAAAAAAAAAAAAAAATGAACAAGTAGATCTCGAGTTACAAATTAAGTCACCAGCTTCCCTTTGGAATTTCCATACTCCTTTCGAATCATGCTAAGAAGACACCTTTCTGAACATAAATGTGAAGTTTCGTGCTCATTCGATGTATTTTTCACCTGATTTCAACCCTAAACGTTTTCTTATATTTAGGCATATACCATCTACAACTTGCTGCTGGCTATACCTTGTTTAGAACTTTCAAAAGAAGTACCTGAATGTGCAACCATAACTGTTTCAAAATAGCCCGCGAAAGTCATGCAGGTGACTCTGAGGTCATGCATTGAATTGGTTTGAATGAAGAATACTACGGGAACCAGCACCTTTTGTTAGAAGTCACACATGAGCATGATGAGTGAAGTGGATTTCCTCTATTGTTGTGAATGAGTCAATGACCTTCAATGACACTGAAGATTTTCTTTGCATACACCTACTAATTGGTCATATTAAACCCAATAGCATTGATATTTATGGTTGTGGAAAAAAAACGTTCACCTGGACTTAGTGCAATTTTGATTTTGTGCCATATCAGCCATCTTGGATGATTTTTGGAAAATGTTCTCTAAATGCATGATTTCAATGCCTCAGTTTGAAAAAATAATTTATGCCATTGACTAGTAAAGTGCCATTTCACAAGAAACCCTTTGATACTTTCACAATATGCTTGTTTCATGTTTGCATATATGTTAAAATAAAGAAATATATAAAGGTAAATATATGCTTATGCCAATTTTGCTCCCAATTGCTATTTTTGGACCTTGTCATTTTATTTCGTTCCAATGACCGGTCAGAATGGGAAACTTTGAAAATTCATAATTCGAAAAGTTTTTGTCCGATTTTGACCATTTAACCACCAAAATACTTCTGTTGATGAGTTCTATCCAGAAAACAATCTTTTGTAGCAATAGGGGCAACATGAAATTTTGATGGTTATCCCTACTACTAATATATTGGGGTGTTCTACTAATGGGCTCTACTATCAAAAACGATGTCAAGTACGACTATTTTTTTTAATAGGGCATTCTGTACTAATGTTCGAACTAGCCCAATGCTAGCCCGGTAGAAGTGGTCGAAGATATGGAAACTTGCGTTTTATTGACCTTTTTTCCCAACCTTGTATTTTTTAATAACTTACAATTCGTTTTAGCATGGTTAGAATTTGAAAAATAGATTTGGCCCCGTTTTTCGAGCCCTGTTTTCTACTACACACGGCATGATGAAGGTTTCCACGAATTCGGCAACCATGGCAGCCTCAACCATGCATGCACAAACCCACGGTCCATGATCATGACATTTGTGTTCCGATTTACAATCTCATTTCAAATTCTAACGGTTTGTAAGTTATTCAAAAACAAGCTTGGGAAAAATGTCAATAAAACATACCTTTCCATTTCTTCGACCATTTCTAACGGGCTAGAATCGGGCTAAAATGTCCATCTCAAGACGCTAGATGTGCTATGTCTACAGCTGCATCAGACTAGCTCTACTAGCTTTATTTGTCATAAGAGTCATGTCATGTGATCAAAAGGGCGGTAAATTCAACTTTAGTACAACCCTTGGTACGGTCCACAACCATGATTCGTTCTACCAATTCGTAAAGCCAGAAAAGTTAGTTGGACCGACTTTTGCGGTGCAACTAATTTTCACTTATTAGTAAATTAAAAGTACCATAATTTGGCATAGTTCGGCATGTCCGTACTAACAATTTCCCTCACTGCATGGTGTACTAGCCAAGCATACTAGATGGACGTTTAGTCCGACATTAAAAACTAGTTTACCAGGGGAAACTAGTGGTCCTACTAAACAAAAGCTTAGTTCAGCTTACATAATACGAGTTTTTGTTTTCAGTGGCGTACATTCCCTATAGCATATAGGGCCTATATGTAGTATAGGACCCTAACTCGTTTCAGGTATGTCATCACCTATTTAATTTTTTACCTGTTTCTGGCTTGATCCACCAATCATATTTGGTACAGAACTTCACGACCAATGTCGTAATTATTTAAAGCCGTAATGTGTGATTTGCTCCACAGTGACGCCCTCAATTTTTCTCGAATTTCTACTTTTTGCGTGATTGTAATGCCCTATGGTACATGTAAAGTCCATTTGCTCTAACCATCGAGACAAAAAATAGTTATCTCGATGCTCTAACTGTGAAGATTTTTGGGAGTTGGCAATTCCCAATATTGAAAAACATCAAACCACGCTACTGCACACCTGAGACGTTAGGTATTTTCGTCGCAGTTGCACACTAGAGAGGATTACTGTCAATAACTGACCGACAGCATAACATCATTCCATAAACCATTTAACAACAACACAGGGACTGAGCTTTGCAGCTTCAAGAGCGCACACCCTAGACAAGAAATGACCATCGCAACCAGGATTACCACCCCGAGTTTCGTACGGGTTACAACGATGCAACTAGCAATATATAAGTTCCCTGTCCAGGGGAATTTCAAGCTAGCTCAATTTTTCCACGAGAGCGTACTAGGCACCGCCAGGGTTCGAACCCGCAACCTCTCGCATGTCGAATGTCTTACCGATGAGCTAGCTTGACTGCACTGAATAGGCCTTCACAACAGGTATTAAGTGATATGTTTCATTTAAATCGTGTTTTTTGGGTCAACTAGAATGCTAAAGTAGGCCCTATATAGACTGAAAAAGAAGTGTTTTTGGATTTTTAGAAATTTTTAGGGTCGGTATTCGTTGTAGGCCTACAGTAAAGAAATTTTTCCCATTCAAAATAGGGTAGATTGAGTGAGGCCAAACAAACACTTTTTTCTCTTGGCCTAATCCGAGTAAGCAAACGGCATTTTGGGATCATTTTTAAATCGATTGGAAAGACCCTACGTCACTTATTTATTTATTTATTTATTTATTTATTTATTTATTTATTTATTTATTTATTTATTTATTTATTTATTTATTTATTTATTTATTTATTTATTTATTTATTTATTTATTTATTTGTTAGCTATCGTCCAGCGACCAAAAGTAAAATCTTAGCACGTTCTGCGTTTTGTGAAAACGGGTCACAATTAATCAACGGTATGGCAATCGTGGTTTATAAAATGCACTGTACCGTACATATAAACTACTCAAAAAAAGTTTCTTTATGGTTAAGAAATTTACCCACTTTTAAAATCTAGCGACCAATTTTGTACGTTTGCTAAATAATCGCATGCGGGAGATTGTCCTGCGCATTTTGACACCTCAATCACTACCCTACGACACTCCTGAGAAAAGATATGAATGTTTAATTAACACGAGGTCGAAAAATGAAAATTGCAAAGAAGCCTATTCAATGGTTTTAGAGCTGATTCACTGATCCAAGACCGTTTCATTATTCCCGCCTTTTCAATTTTAATTTAAAGCATTTTAATTGATGCATGTTGGATAATCCTTTGCTTATTGTGCAGATGAATGATCAAAGACAAAGGTGAGTGGGTACTAAGCCATTTACGTTTTGAGAGATGGATTTGGAAAAGGGATTCAAAACAGGTCATGATTACAGCTGCATTCCTGTAAGCAGAAGGAATTGAGACACTTGAGTGGCCCTCCAGATGCCCTGATCTTAACCCCTTGGTGAACCTTTGGGATCAGCACAAGAGACGAGTCAACAAGAAGATAAAGGCAGATACAACTCTGGTGGGATTGTGTCGCATCGTTATCAACGAGTGGAACGGGGTTGAGCAAGGTAACATTCGAAGTTGGAAGGGAAGCCAACGGTGGACACACAAAGTATTGAAAGACTGGTAAAGAAAGGGATTAATCTCAAGTGAAGTTAGAAGCGGCAGTAAGGGGCGGCACTATGACTATGATGCCTGAAATGTGCTCAGCAATTAAACAAAAATGTTATCTGCATGTTTGTTGTTTTTGTGTTCTTTTATGCTGAAAACTTGAATAGGCCTTTTTGCAATTTTCATTTTTCGACCTCGTGTTACTTAAACATTCATATCTTTTCTCAGGAGTGACGTAGAGTAGTGATTGAGGTGTCAAAATTCGCAGGGCAATCATTCGCATGCGATTATTTAGCAAACGTACAAAATTAGTCGCTAGATTTTAATAGTGGGTAAATTTCCTAACCATAAAGAAACTTTTTTTGCGTAGTGTATATCACATCTCCTATCTGTACATCCACAGGAGTATATGGTTTTGATAAGTTGAGTTGTGATTAAATGTATTCGAATTATATTGGCCTAAGACGCATTTTTCTATTTTATAATTGGATTGGATCAGTGCGCTTTATGCGAAACGCGAATTACGTGTGCGGGTGTAGTAACCGTTGTTTGGGGATTTTGATGTGCGTAGCAATTTGTTGGCTCGTGGCTTCTGCTTTTGTAAGTACACTATACACTCACCCAAAATATCAACCCCAACCCCTCCCCACACCCCTATACAGTTTTTGGAATGACCTTGTTGCCTATCAAGGACTACTTCGGAAATAGAGCGAAATATAAACTAATTTTTAGGAAACAGGGCGAGATATAATTTTCGGAAACAGGGTGATTCTGAATAATGAAAAATGATAAGGCTCATGAAAGTCGATTCTTAGTTTTCCGTAACATGTTTTCGGCAACGAAATGAGGCAAATTTTTCATTATTCATTATTTTTCCCCTATCATTTTTTCATGCCATTCAAATAAATGTACCAAATTTCTCGTTAGTATGGAGAAATTACAGATTCGTGTAATTAATGTCTTCTATTGTCAAATCCACGGCTTTCAGCTTAACACTAACAGGTTACCGTATGTTAGCACATCTAGGTGCCAAAACAGTTTGATGATTTTTACGATCCTCCCGATGAGCAAATCACTGAATGGACCTTAAAATGCATATTGTCTGTATAGATGCATGAGGTGACATGTGTTTACGTTTGATACGCCCTCTGTTGGTATGTGATCAAAACTGTCAGGCAAAAAAACTATAGTTTACATGGAAGAAGTTGATTTTTATTCATTAACTTTGGTTTCAAAGCAAATAATACAAAAAATGGTATCAATCTTGTTTATAAATGCATCTATACATAATAGATATATACATAATATCATACAAAACTTCAAAGGTTTTTAAAAGTTGAGTTTTAAAGAGATTTATGTGGTCTGTCATAGACACTTCTGTGTTATTTTGCCTGCTTTGAAACAACAGAGGGCGGTCTGAATGTAAACATGTGACATCATAGGTCACCTCATCTATAGGCTTACTCTTCCATGCATGTGAACTGCATTGCAATGCGGGCCTTTCAAATCACAATGTTCAAGAATGGATTTAGTGCATTTCATGACTGCTTTCCCATGTAGTAACAACTCCCTATTCCAGGAAAATACAGAACTAATTTTTTTTTGGATTCAAATAATATTATCAAGTTCTGCCTAATTAAACATAGCTCAATCCTAATAATTCATTTAGTCCTAACTGGAGATAACTGGAGTTCACTATTTTACTAATTTTAAGGATACCTTTGGACTCCTGAATCTTGAAAGTTGTTTTATTTGCTATATTATCAAGCAAATATGGTCATTCATGATTATGATTAAACAATGGGAATATGGTTCATACTTCAGAATTTTTACTAAAAACAATAAAATATAAGAACAACATTGTACCACTCTCTTAGTAAAATCTCATTAATAGTTGTATGCATATATTCCTCATTTAGGCTTGATCACATTTTGTATTTGCTTTGCTGATACTATATCGATTGCAAAAACAAATTTACTTAATTAATTGATAAAATATTCTCACTCTTGTCTATGAGAAACTAAAATGGTAATGATAATGAGATTTGGATAAAAGAAGGGTATGATTGCTTTGTATCTTATTGTTTTCATTACGCGTCGTTAAAATTTGGAAATTAATTTGAACATATTCTGTTTATGCCAGGCTCCTGTAATTTTTAATGATTCATTTAAGGGAAGGGGTATGAACGTTTGGACAGTATTTATTGTGGGACATTAGAGCACATCAGACATATCGAATTGCATTCTGAATACGAAGAATGTCCTTCTGATATCAAATAATTTTGATTTTTGAAATTCGCAATGTAATACACATTTTATGGCAAATCATTAAAAATGATATTTTTGATATTTAACAGTACTTGAAGTAAACTTTATAAATCTGATGATTTAAACTTAAAGTGTATGTAGGTGGGATGAAAAGTCGACGATCAATTGAAAATTTTGACCTTTCGTATTGAAGATATGGATTTTTTTCCCAAAACACCAAAAAAATAGGTCTTTTGGGAAAAAAGGCCTATATCGTGAATGTCAAAAAATGAAAATTATTTGATATCAGAAAGACATGCTTCGTATTCAGAATGCAATTCGATACGTCTGAGGTGCTCTCATGTCCCACAAAAATACTGTCGAAACGCCACAAACGCTCATTCTAGATCCCTTAAAGCTATTTAGTATACTTCTTATTTGCAAGGGTTTCAGAGGTTCATCGGTACGGTGCGAGACGCAGCTAGCATGTGTAGGTTTAGGGACCGTTCACAAACACTTGTAAAGGGGGCCTGATGCAAACAAATTTCATCGCGAAGATTTTTCAGGCCCCCCCCCCTTTTTTGACATGAAAATTATGGGTCAACCCCATGGAAAAGCATATAAACTTAATTTCTCCAGGAAAAGTTGTGGTTATTTTTTTCAGACCCCCTTAGGAGGGTCACAAATTTTCAGGGCCCCATTTTTGCATCAGGCCTCCCTAACAAGTGTTTGTGAACGGTCCCTTAAATTCTCGCTCAATTAAAAAAATATTTTGGCGTATATAAAATTGAAATAAAATTCTCTGCCTCATAAACGACATCAAATGTGCCACAATTGGGTATCACGAATCGTTATATAATGATGTGCAGTTAATATTCATATTTCCTTTTATACAGACAGAGGATGCTTCAGTTTTGACAGGAAAAATATTTTCTTGAAAACCCTCTCACTCGGTTATTCCAAAACGGTAACCACGCTTCCCTAGAATGTGCAATAAATTAGCATTAAAATTTTTCTTATTCTAACAGCAAGCGTTTCTAACTGCATATATCGGTTTAATCTTCAATAAGCGGGTTTATGGCTGGAAACGTCACGGTGAATTTGCCGTGGACGTAACTACACTATGCACCTTTTCTATATTACGCCCTAAAAAGGTGTAGGAACACGTTAGGAACACATTCAAATAATGAACAATTTCCTGCTCGCTGCGCTCGCATTATAATTATGATAAGGTTTTAAATTCGGGTTCCCCAAAATCTTGCATGTGTAACGGGGGAGGGGGGCAAAAGAATTTTTGGCACGGTCAAGGGGGGGGGACAAGCGATTTTTGGCAGACCATTTTGAAAATTCACCACCCCGGGGTACACATAATTATTACACAGCCCCTAATAATTCACTCAATGTATCACAAATTGGGCGCCAATGACAAAATGAGACATTACACACGAATAAAGAAATTAAATAAACATGGTATAGGAATTAACTGCATGTATTTGAATGGAGCTTCAACTTTGTCAATGCTGCCGTGTTCCTCGTTTTTTGCCAATTTTAAGGTTATTAATTATTTTAAACTGTTGTGATTTGGTAGTTCACATCGTCTTACGAATGGTAGTGAGCTTTGGCAAAAACTGCATTGCTCAATTCATAGCGAGCGTGTAGAAGAATTAAAATATCACATACTTTTATAGGTGCTGCGGTTCTTGAGTTATGTTGTAAAGAGGGCTGAAACGTGCATAACTCATTAACAACAATAAATTAAGCAAGTTTGCAAGCTATACGATTTGTAGAATGAACTTTTGCAAAACATCAAGGTGTTAATTTTCAATAATATATTGATCTAGATAATCAAAATCGATTTTTAGGTTGCTTCGACCAACAATACCTCGTCTACCCTTAATTTTTCACTCCATCGCTGGAATCACTGAATAGGCCTTTACAACAGGTATTCAGTGATTATATTTTAATTAAAAACGTGTTTTTTTTGCCAATTAGAATGCAAAATGTGGTGTGTTACTTTTCCTAATTCCTAATTCGCAAGCTCAATCGGAAATAAACAATTTCCTATTGCGCCTGTGTCTGGTTGTTGACAAACATGACAAACACAGTTTCTCAAACAGGGGAATATCGCTCAGCCATACTAAGGGCAAATAGACTAACTAATTACAAAAGAAGCGTGTAGGCCCGAGAGGCCCATAATTTCTGCAAAAAATTGAACCACAAACATACATACCTACTTAATAAAACAATTTTGGCTAAATAATGAGCACTGTGAAACGACTATCGAGTGACTATTTATGTTACCCCAGCAAACACAAAAACGTTTTAAAAACGTTTTAAATAAGTTATATTTTGGCTTTTGGTTTAGGTAAAAACGTTTTAATAACATTAAAATGTCGGGTTATATAAAGGTCATGATAACGTTTTAAAACGTTTTGTATGAAAACACACTACAACAATATTTTGTAATGTTTTCAAAAAATGTTATTGCAAACTATTTTTGCAAACATTTTTGCCAAATATTGTGTCAATACTTAAATAACATTATGTTAAAATATTTGAACCCAGCAAACACAGAAATGTTCTTAAAATGTTTTTTCAAAACCTTTTAATAACATTTAAATGTCGGGTTATATAAAGGTCATGAAAATGTTTTTAAAACGTTATTGAAAATATTTTGGGCAAACATTTTCGCAAAATATTTTTTCAACCCCAAAATAACATTCTGTTTAGAATGTTTTGTATCAAGTTTTCAAGAATGTTTTTGGAATGTTATTAAAACGTTTTTATACCCTTTATATAACCCGACATTTGAACGTTTTCTGTAAAACATTTTTGTTTGCTGAGCAGTAGATTATCAAAAAATGTTTTTTAAGGTTAAGAAAACGTTTTATGCTTATAATATACCCTTTATATAACCCGACATTTAAACGTTTTCTGACAACCTTTTATAACCTTTTGCGAATGATGTCGAAAACGTTTTGTGTTTGCTGGGACATACCTACTGACATACCTACTTAGGCACGTACCTCAAAAGTACTGCAAACCTCAAATTAAGGTCTATTGACTTCACTGGAAATAATAATTCCTGCCTGCCTGCTAGAAACAAATAAAGGATGTCATGCTTGACTCTTAAAACTTGACCTGACATGACCCTTCCTCTTCCTCAGAAGCCCTTTTTTGCAGACTCGACACTGTTATATCTACATATATAAAGATAAAACCTTAAAACGTTAAAACATAAATTTACAAATTTACTGTCCGCACTGGCCGAGCTGGCAACGATCACTGACTAGACCAACGCCCAGCTAGACCAATTTGAGCTTCGCGCCAAATTGCTAAAAGATCGATATTGATCGATACCACCATCCGGCTCCCAAAAGGAAATGTAAATACCAGTAGGTCTACCGCCGGGTTGTTGGCTCCCGGGGGGGCACTTCAATATGAAATGGATATAGGTGTAGGGCTGGCACTTTCGCACTAAGGGGCATTCGGTGAGAGCAAAATGTAAAAAATATGGGGTCATTGGGTGAGAGCATGATTTTTGGCATTCGGTGAGAGCAAAATGTGAAAAATATGGGGTCATTGGGTGAGAACATGACCTTTTTTTAAAATGGAATCTTTGGGTGAGAGCCGAAAAAACGCCACAGAAACCTCGAAAATTGAGTATCTAGTTCTAAATGGCTTCAAATTTCCTTGTTTTTTCAAAATAAGTAACAAAATCCATGATAAATGAAAGTTGCTGTTCAAATTGGACTTGTAAGGGTCTTCGGGTGACAGATCAAATGGAAAAATAGGGGGTCTTCGGGTGACAGAGCATGGACAGAGCATGTGTTCGTAAAAAATATGGGGTCTTTGGGTGACAGCGATGCTGAAAAAGGGGTCTTAACAGCCCTACATACGCGTCACCTCCAAAGTTGGAGTGCCCCCGGGTGTTGGCTATTGTTATTGTCGAGCGAGCGACCAAAAGTAAAATCTTAGCACGTTCTGCGTTTTGTGAAAACGGGTCACATTGTATCAACGGCCGTATGGCCATTCACGTGTACTGTACATATCACATCTCATATCAGTACATCCACACGAGTATTGAAGCTGAGTCGTGATTGAATGTATTATTCGAATAGTTTTGTTGGCCTAATATAAGGGCCTACGCATTTTTCTATTTTATAATTGGATTGGATGAGCATTATGCGAAACGTGGATTATGTCTGCCTGTGTAGTAACCGTTGTTTGGGGATTTTGATGTGCGTAGCAATTTGTTGGCTCGTGGCTTCTGCTTTTGTAAGTACACTGCACTCACCCAAAATCTCAACCCCCACCCCTCCTCCACACCCCTATACAGTTTTTGGAATGACCTTGTTGCCTATCAAGGACTACTTCGGAAACAGAGCGAGATATAAACTAATTTTTCGGAAACAGGACGAGATATAATTTTCGGAAACAGGTCGATTCTGAATAATGAAAAATGATAAGGCTCATGAAAGTCGATTCTTAGTTTTCCGTAACATGTTTTCGGCAACGAAATGAGGCAAATTTTTCATTATTCATTATTTTTCCACTGTCATTTTTTCATTATTTTAAATAAAAAAGCGGGAATTTGTACAGTACTTAAAGGGTATTTATCTATATTGCTGATGAACGACCATGTGAAAACAGGTATGAATCCTTAGATCATCTTTACAGACATTTTGCAACAGATTGAGAAAAGATTTGATTAGAAAGAAGAATTATCACAGCAGCACTGACAAAGTTGAAGCCCCGTTCCTGCCATTCAAATAAATGTACCTAATTTCTAAAATGTCTTCTATTGTCTTAAACCCACGGTTTTCAGCTTAAGGGGGTACTACACCCCTGCCCAATTTTGTACCTATTTTTGTATTTTTCTCAAAAATTATAGCGCATTGGGGACAAGTAAGATATGTTAAATATAGGGGCACGGACTACAACTACTGCAATGGAAATTTTATTTCAGCACAGATAACAGTTGTAGAGTTACAGTCAAAAATGAGGGAAAACCAATATTTGATCAATAAATCAATAACTACTTGCTTTGAGTTGCTGAATTTTCAGTACAGTAGTTGTAGTTCTTGCCCCTATAATATGCATATCTTACTTGTCACCAATGTGCTATAATTTTTGAGAAAAATGCAAAATTAGGCACAAAATTTGCCAGGGGTGTAATACCCCCTTAACCAACAGGCATTAGCAGATAGCACATCTGCGACACTAACAAAGGTGTCAATTAAAACATTTTGATGATTTTTACGATGCTCCCGATGAGCAAAATCACTATTAAAGCAATAATGTGTGATTTGCATAAAGAATAGATTCTTACTTAAAGGAAGTGTCCGGCAATCATAACATTATGTCTTAGTTGAAAAAATAATAATGCTCTAGACAATTTCGGCGCGGGAATTTTTAATATCGCGTTTTGAGACATGGCTGTTTTTATTCGTTTTTATGGTTAATATGACTTTGTTTTAAATAAAACCCATGTGATTCGTGATTGATAATTATTTTTCTAACTTAAAAGACATAATAATTTTCACTGATCACATTATCCCTTTTAATTTCGAGCCAAACAAATGAGGTATAACGAAGAAAATTGCGATTTCATTCCAACACCTACAATGCGTGTACTACGCTCGCCGATCGTATTACATGTAACTGCACGGAGCATCGCGCTCATAATAATGTAATAAGGTAAAACAAGCCAGAGGATGATTTAAGGAAGCCCCATCATGCACTGCAAACGTGTTATCACTAGAGCTTCAACTGCCACTTTACTTTTCAAATCCCATTGAATTCTGTGCAAAAGATGTTGTTTAAGAATTGTTCGTGTGTCATTATTACTTGGTCGATTTCAGAAGAAAAGTGATGTATGCATAAAGGATAATTCACACCTTCTGTAGGTAACATAAAATGTGAAATCATTTTTATTGTAAATATATCAGTCCAAATTCAAATTTAACCATGCCCGTCAATGCAATGTGCGAGCAGTGGTGTCATGTTCACTCACACAGCTGTGCTAACCGCAAGTCAACACTAGTGGCGTGGTGGAAAGTGCTTAAATCATCCTCTGCATACAAACTGACATCCACCGTACATGTTAGCAAGCACTCGATCGTTGAACTCTGAATTAAACCGGGTCGACCAGGTTTTAATACAAAAAGTTAAATTTTACTGTTATTAAAGCACTTCAGGCTTACTGTCTGTTCAATTAGCTTAGATTCTTGGATTTTTAAGATAATTGAAAAAATACAAAATTGCGGTCAAAGTCATCAAAGAAAAGTGTTAGCACGGCCTTAGACCTAACGTGATTTATACTTTTCAAATTCTCAAGTTCAATTTAAAACCCCATTTCTTTTCAATTTTGGTCTTTTCCCGCGATATTTTCAAAACAAGCCTTAGAACGTCGGGTACCATAAACTTTTTTAATCAATCCATTTAGAGCAATGGGGACGAATGTCACAATGCGCAGAGATAGTATTTATTCGACCATCCGTATCAAGAATTGTCCAGCAAAATAGCTGTAGGCCTATTTCAGATTTGTGTTGAAATCCTACTGTTGAAACATTACGTTATTACTTATGAACTACATGTAAATTTTCTAAAATAGACCCAGCTTACAAGTGTTTGTGAACGGTCCCTTATTCAATTGTCCATGTTGTTATACAGGTCAAGGTGAATATGCCTAAAATCCTAGCTCCGCAATTTGCCCGCCGAGGACTTACCACCAATGACACCACTGCTCAGTTGTATGCTGCTCAGCAACTAGGGACCGAGGTTCCCAAACGTAATTGGATACCTAGCGCGGATGAAGGTGTTAACATGAGTGAAACCAATGCAACCAACTGCCGTTATTACGTTCTAAATAGCGGCTCAATTTGGAAAGGTAGATATACTCTTAAGGCGGGATTTTGGATTGCCGCAGACTCCCTTTAACTATCATTCACGAATCACGTGATTTTATTTGAAAGAAACTCATATTGACCATTCAAAATTCCCGCGCCAAAATTGTCTAAGTGCAATGACGTAATGGTTATTTGTGCTCAATTGTCGTCAGCCTTCATTGTATTACTGGGGCGTCATTGCACTCGACAATTTCGGCGCCCGGGGATTTTGAATATCGCGTGTTGAGAGACTGATGTTTTTATTCGTTTTTATGGTCACTATGAGTTTGTTTTAAATGAACCCATGTGATTCGTGCGTGATAGTTATTTTTCTAACATATAAGGCATAATGTTGTGATTGTCTGAGACCCTCTTTAATAACTGCGCGTATTACTTGTTGAGAGTGTTAGTGTTACTTGATTAGGCCAGGATATCATCAGATGCCTACTGATGATGTTACTCCTAGGGGACTGTCAATTTCTTCAGAATGAGGGGTCATAGAAATTTTAGACCAAAACTAGGTGGGGGGGGGGGGTAATAACATTTTACGCCAAATGTAGGGGGGGTATAGAATTATATAGGTCTGGTTACTCAAAATTTTCGCGCGCTGTGCGTGCATTCTTTTAATTTACGATCAAAATGTGCGCGCAATCTTTACTTATACAATGCAAACTTTTTGCGCGATCCATGCGACTTATTTTCACTTACGATTAAAATTTAAATGCGCTCCGCGAACTTTCTTCACACTTAAGATTTTGCGCACCCGAGATACGGGGTCAAAAAATTTAGCCCGCGATCGCAATAGGGGATCATAAAAATTGCCTACGGTCACCGACATATTCATGACCCCCTTCCGAAGAAAACTTTAACTTTTTGTTTCTTAATAATAACTGTTACTATTCCCGAATTGGTTCGTTTCTATATCTATTATACAAATATTTTCATTATCTTCAGGAGACATCGTTAAAATAAGAATAGATGCCCGAGATAAATACAACCAGGCTCGGTTTGTCGGTGGAGACTTTTGGTTTGCTTGGCTGGATAGTAAGAAACCTGTTGCCAGTACTGCTGGTAAGGTACGTATTGCGCCAAGTAGTTTTACTAGTATCCACGTGCGTAGCTTACAAAACTTGATCTCATATGGAAAGGTTTGTATACAAAAACGATTCTCTTATAAACCATCTATGCACAGTTTCCACCTCAATATACCTGAGCACACATTTTCGTTCAAGAGCTTCCAAGCAAGCAGTGAATTGTCTCTACACAATCGTTGATTGCACAAAGTGCATAGCATCAAAGAGCTTTGTGAGCTTCTAGCTGGAAAATACTCTTCTGTGATTGGTTTTTGTCAAAACCTCAAGTGTTCCCTTCATCCATTCATAGTTTTGTTATATCGAACGAAAGCTAACACGTCCCCCTAAAAACAATTTTTCTCATTAGGTCAACAGATAACGCAATTCAATGTTTATAGCAAGGCGAATGCGGTAAATCTGTTGAAAACGACTTATCCCAGCACAATTTTTGACCAAAATGTAGGTTTTAAAAGTGAAACCTCAAGAGTTCCTTAAAATATTTTTCAAATTTTATGTCATTAAATGAAAGAGCACACTTATATTGTCAATTATATAAGCCTCATTAGAATGAGCAAGGGCCAATTCTCTTTCAATTGCAAATCTTGTGCAAACAGTTTCTATTTTCGCCTGTTTTGTCATACGGTTGGAAATTCAATGAACTATGACTTAGCCAAAGAGCGCATACAAATTGGTATGTGGTGGTTGTTGGGGGATGGTGGTATGGTATGACTATGGTAATGATTGAAACAAACACGATTAAGAGCAAATTAATTTCATTGACAAACCATAGGCATTACCTTACAAGATGAAAAGGGGTGCAGTGGTGTACCGTGGCCGCTCCTAGCCCGGGGGGCTGAAGAAAATACAATTTTGCCGCCGCTTCCTCAACAGCCCAAAAAGGTTGACCCAATTATTTTTTCGGTGGTTTGAAAAAGTGAAGAGCAAAAAAAGAAAAAAATGGATTATAAGCGCTAGCTCCCTAATAGTACCATTTTTTCAACAATTTTTATACTATTTCAAATTTATTCCGCCTTTTTTTCTTTACTGTCTTTTTTGTCGCCCCTTCTTCTCCCGCCGCCCCTCTTTTTGCCGCCCCTTCGTTTTTGCCGCCCCCTGCTTTTACCCCGGGTGGGGGGGGGAGGGCTGTCGCCCCCACCCCCTCCCCCAAAATACGCGCATGGGGTGGAGACAAAGCAGTAGAGCATAAATAAATAAATAAATAAATTTTGGATTTATAAAGCATAGGAATTATCTTGAAAAATGTCTCAAAAATACAAGATGCCAGTTATATTCCGATCTGAAACTATCAGACAATATTTTTAACATTAATATCATCACAAATTCGCAAAAAACCCAAATTGTGAAAAAATCACCCCGACAGATTTTTTGCTATTTTTCCATTTACGATCCTGCTCAAAAGTGTCTCCTTTTGACATGACACATCACAATTGTTGCTGGTCTATACTGTTGAGCAACGAATCGTATTTCAAAGATCATTGACATGCAGGAGATGCAGACATTTGTGGTATTAGAGCTTTAACTGTTTGAAACCAATGTTAAGGGATCTGGAATAAGCGTTTTGAGCGTTTCGACAGTATTTTTGTGGGACATCAGACATATCAAATTGCATTCTGAATACGAAGAATGTTTTTCTGATATCAAATATTTTTCATTTTTTTGAAATTCACGATATAATACAAATTTTTATGACAAATTATTAAAATTTGATATTTTTTTCATTTTTGATATATAACAGTCCTCGAAGTAAATTTCATAAATCTAATGATATAGTCTTAAAGTGTATGTAGCTGGGAGGAAAAGCCGACGATCAAGTGAACATTTTGACCTTTCATATTGAAGATATGGGTTTTTCCCCCAAAAGACCTAATTTTTTTTTGGTGTTTTCGGAAAAAAATTCATATTCAATTCGAAAAGTCAAAATTTTCAATTGATCGCCTTTCATATTGAAAATATGGGTTTTCCCCCAAAAGATCTAATTTTTTTTTTGTGTTTTCGGCTTTTCATCACACCTACATACACTTTAAGTACATATCATCAGATTATAATATCAATTTTTAATCATTTGCCATTGCGAATTTAAAAAAAAAAAAAAAAAAAAAAAAAATCAAAATTATTTGATATAAGAATGCAATTCGATATGCCTATATCCCACAATAAATACTGTCCAAGCGCTCATACCCCCATAGGGCATTTCGTGATCCACAGCCTCATCCCCCACTTTTCTCAAAAAAAGTTGAGATTTTTATATCACTGGAAACCTCTGGCTACATAATGTTTATGTACAAAATATTTCTTGCAGGTTAATTCGTTTAGCAAAGATATCGTGAAATTTGAATTTCGTTCTGGTGCACCAGAACGAAATTACAACACATTGTCTATGGAGCAGTGTAATACACATAATCATGCATAACTCGCGAACGCAAAATCGGAATCAACTGACATTTTGGAAATAGGTTTTTTCGTGGATATCTAATGAAAAATGACATAAATAGAGTATGCTAGGATCACGAAATACTCCTTTAAGGTTAGCAACTATTCTAAACTGTTGCGATTTATTAGTTCGCAGCATCTTGCGAATGGTAGTGAGCTTAGGCAAAAATTGCATTGATCATATCATAGCGTGTGTGTAGAAGAATTCAAATATCACAGATATACTTTTGTAGGTCCTGTGGTTCTTGAGTTATGTTGTAAAGAGGGCTAAAACAAGAACGCTTTTGTAAAACGTACATAATTCATTAACAACAATAAATCGGTTAGCTTTCAAAATATATGATTTGTAAAATGAACTTTTGAAAAACATCAAAGTGTTATTTTTCAATAATATATTGATTTAGACAATGAAAATCGATTTTTGTTGGCTGCTTCGTACCCTTAACTGTTTGGATGCTCGTCAGTATCTTGTTAAGTATGTTTGTGTTAATTTCTCTTATTTACCGAATTATGTTTATTTCATTTATTAAAGGTGATTGATTACAACAACGGAACGTACTTAGTTAAATTCTTGGCCGCCTGGGATGGACCTGCCAACATCACCATCATACTGGTGCATCCAAGTGACGCCACGACCTTCATGAAAGATGTCTTCTGGAATACTGATGACAAGATATTCTGGCAAGCGATATACCAAAGTCCCCACAATCCAAAAGTAACACAGACCGTTTTGTGTACAATTCAGTATCCAGGTATCTGGGAGAATAAATGCATTTACCCACGTCCAATTGCTAATGGACGAACAAGTTTTATTTGTGATAAGCCTCCTGGATTGCCGTGTAGTTCTATTGCAAAACTTAAGGCACATGGCGGAATGATAAATAAAAGGACGACAGAAATACTTGGAGATAAGACGTTTCTATTTGAAGGGTAAGAATTATACTTTCCTTTCGACGTCTTTTTGAAAAAGGGGTACTTTTCCAGAAGCCATAGCCATTTAGGGGTCCCTTTTCAGTCAAATCCTTTAGACGTTTAGGGTTAGTAATATTGTTATTGACTTTTTAATTGATTCTTGTTACCTTTGTGCATGTTTTCTTTAGTATCTGTAGGTCTGCAACATCAAAAAGACACCTTGGGTATCAAAGTAGCTCATTTTCCTGTTTACGCCACTTAGGGTATAAATTAGATATTTCTCAGTTGACGCCATTTAGGGTATGGTTTTTGCATGTGCTACGCCATTTAGGGTAGGATTTTGCATGTGTTTCGCCATTAAGGGGTGCAATTTGGTTAAGTGAAAGTTCGCCATTAAGGGTGCATTTCAGAGGTGGGTACTTTGGTGTGAGAGTGACCCCCCCCCCCCGGCCTCTTGGGGCCTTTTCATTTGTTGTGTTTTGGTTAGTCCATAAAACGTGCAATGCTATGTGAAGTAGAGGTGTTCTGTCAATCACGAGTGAATTATATATAACATGTGGTAAATGCTGTGCATATGAAAAGGTTTGACTACAAAAACGATTCTCTTATAATGGATCTACGCACAGTTTCCACCTCGATACACCCGAGTACACAGATATTTCCAGCACAGCGAGTCTAGTCTCCACGCAGTCTGTGTTATACTACACGGTTGAGTGCATAGCATCAAGAGCTCTGTAAGATCTAGTGGATCAAAACCTCAAGGGTTCCCTTCACCCAATCAGAATGTTTTTATTTCGAACGAAAGCTAACACTTCCGCTTTTTTCATTGGGTCAACAGATAATGCAATTCAATGTTATAGGAAGGGGAATGTGGTAAATCTGTTGAAAACTATCTATCCAACCCATTTTTTGACCAAAATGCAGGGTTTAAAAGTCAAAACCTTAAGTGTTCCTTAAAATATTTTTCAAATTTTATGTCATTAAATGAAACAGCACACTTATATTGGCCATATGCTAGCTTCATTAGAATGAACAATGACCAATTCTCTTTAAATTGCAAATCTTGTGCAAAAAGTAACTGTTTTCGCCTGTTATGTCATACGGTTGTAAGTCATAAGTTGTATGTCACAACGGTATTTTCTAGTTGCCATAGAAGGCGATTTTCACTTGCACAATTTTTTTGAGACAGGCTGTATAATGCCCATATTTGGCAAATAGGACAATGGTGCTTCAATTGTATTGGCTGTATACGGCGAGATGTAAATTGGGTGATGATGTCACAGCTTATTAGAGTTTGTCACTCGGTCTATGACAACTTGTTGTAATGATCGATACTCATAGTTATATACGAACAAAATTAAAGTTTTAGTTGATTACTTACGTAGAGCCAATGTTATTGATCAAGATACTCAAGATTTTCTTCTTTCGGACAACTCTGAGACCGGAGGCTTCTACGCTCTTCCTAAATTACATCAGGAGGGTTATCCAGGGCGCCGGGTTGTTTCATGCAGTTGCCATTCTGCTTCACCTTTCAATATCATCTAGACCATTGGTTAGAGCTTCATGCTCAGCGCCTCCTCTCGTTCATTCAAGAACGTAAGTGTAATGGTGAAGCTGTAATTACTTTATTAATTTTTTTTCTTCACAGGGGAAATTATAATCAGAAGATTAATGGAGATGTAAAGATGTTAAATTTCAAAGGTAAATTACGATAATTAACGCCGGGAATTATGTGCGAAAATATCGTTTTATTTTTTAAAGTCATTCAGGTGTTCCTACAGGTAGCTAATTTGCCCATACACCTGTTCATGGGGATAATGAACAGATGAAGAGTTCTGTTTGTTCAGGTCTCAGTGAGGGTTCTCCCTGGTTAAAGGTATACGGGGATGTGCCACGGTTTTGGGGGTACCTTTCAACAATTTTGGTATATCAATGGCAGGGGCCTAGAGCATCAGGGGCCCATGGACAAGGAGCAGTACGGGCCCTTTTAACCAGGGCAGGATTTACCTTATGGGGGCCCTGGGCCAAGCCAAAATTTGGAGGCCCCGAACTCACGTGCCGAGGAAAGCATGTGCACTCAAGTCAGTGGCCAAGTTTTAGAGGAGACTCAACATATTTTGTTCCGATATTACTAGGACGTTTGCGCGCAAAGCACGCGAAAAAAAATTAAAATTTAGACTATTTTAGTCACAGATCAACATGAATTTTACTATTTGAATGCGCGCGAAGTGTGGAAAATTTTACAATTTTGTCCTATTTTGACCAAAAAATGCGGTTATTGGGGTTAAATGAATTATGCATAGGGCAAGTTTGGTGTCCCAAATTTTGGCGGCCCTGGACCCGAGCTCATCAGCTGGCTCAATGATAAATCCGGCCCTGCTTCCATTATCAGCCCTTATTTAACTTTCGCTTTTGTGCTCGGGGCCCTGAACCATCGGGCCCATGGACTTCGTCCATGCACCCTGTACCCACGCTTGCTACGCCCCTGATCAATGGGTGGGTTTTTAGTGGAGACCAATGCGCCCACTTGGGCGCATTTGGGCAAAAGTGCTCCTAAAAGCACCCAATTAGGGCAAATTTGGGTGCTTTTGGGGTGTTTTGGGTGGAAATTTTTTTCGAAGACCACGCCCCGTGTTCAGGTATCATAGCCTTTATAGTTTCGTGTAGGTGGTGAAGTTAGAAGACCAGAACGGAAATCACGTGGACTGGTTTGATCCCCGCCGATTCTGAAATGTTTACTTTTCCCAAATTGATTATAATGGCAGCTTTATTTCTGTTTTTTACCTTTTCATGTATTTTGTATTACAGAGTCGCCAGTAACTTTCCCTCTAGATGGTCTTCCGAACTGCCAACCACAAACACCAATCCCAGCCATCAAAGGGTACTGGATGGATAACCAATGGCATCCATTTAATTGCCGCAAGTATAATTGCTGGACTGACTCCACCAAAGTGGCTCAATGTCTACGAAATAAAAAGATACATATCATGGGTGACTCTAATGGACGGCAATACTACCAGTTTCTCTTCCTCTTACTTCCAACAGATCCAATAGAACAACCAGAATTAAACAAGTTAAGCCATATGCATCGATATATAAAGACGTACAACATTTCGATGACATTTGACTTTCACCCGGAAGGAATTGGTAGTCCTTGGATGAAATTTAGTGACTATCATTACGAGGTTGACATACTTGATCAACTTGTAAATACAGATTGTAATTACGTAATTATAATAAGCTCATGGGCTCATTTTGTGCAATGGAAACGAGAAGGTCTGTTAGAACGATTTCATCTGTTAAGAGAAGCCGTGGATCGATTTCATCACAGGTGTCCTAATGCACCTGTAATATTAAAAAGCCCGCATCCACGTGAACATCCGTCTTTTCAATCGAGACTATTTTCTAGTGATTTTATGTTGAATGAAATTAGAAGACTGTTACGTAAAATATTCGCAAATAGTGGTGCGTTCTACTTAGATGTGTGGGATATGAATTTAGCACATCCGGCTGTAAATAATGTCCATATGCCCGGTACTATAATTACTCAAGAACTCTTTATGATATTATCCTATGTGTGTAACTCATTATGTGAACATTAATGTAAACTAATGGCAAATGGTGGGCACATACCACAAACCTAGCTGGGGCATGTTGGTGTTGTGGTTGTATCTGACCCTTGCAAAATGTTCCAAAACTTTTCCCCTGGCCATGAGGTCCGTTGTCACCCAGTTTGAGTCCCGTACTCCTCAGATGTCCAGAAAATGCAATTCTAAGATTTTACCTCAGATGACCTTTGACCTGACCCCTCAATCCCGCGCGAAAAGCTTGGGACAGTTTGTTGATTTCACGCATCCCCACTCCCCTTATTCAATGTTGAAGTACAACATTAATATCATAAATATGACCATTTCTCCTAAACGCGTTGTTCGAATTTGATCATTCTTTCAGCTATGAATATATTAATAAATTTGCCATCTTTTTATATACACGGTTTTAAAAACTTGCCAATCCTTTTATTTTTAATATAAAGTTTGTTTATTTCACGCATCCCCGCTCCCCTTATTCAATGTTGAATTGTGAAAAATAGTGGAAAGTGGTTGAGCTCAATCTGTGCTCCAACATTATTTCGGGGAGTAAACAAATACATAACATGACCTATGAAACCTATCATGTATTTTCAGCGTCATGTTCAATTCACAGGAATTTGATCTTTCAAACATCATCTGTCCCAACGATTTTCGCACAAGATTGCTGCATGATGTTGTATAATGTTCCCCTGGTCTTGAGGTTTGTTGGCACCGAGTGTGAACTCCATACCTCTTACAGATGTCCAGAAAATGAAATTCTAAGATTTGACCCCAGATAACCTTGCACAGTATTTCAAAATGTTCCACTGGTCAGTTAGTTTGTTGTCACAGAGTTTGAGCCCTGTACCCCTTACAGATGTCCAGAAAATGCATTTCAAAAATTTTACCTCTGCATGACCTTTGACCTGACCCCTGCAAAATGTTCCCCTGGTCATGAGATTTATTGTCACCGAGTTTGAGCCCCTTACAGATGTCCAGATAATGCAATTGTAAGATTTTATCCCCTTAATGACCTTTGACCCCAATTTTGTGTACAAGCTATGGGCACTTGGTATAGCCAATGCATATGTGCAAGTGACGTCATTGTGCTATGTAGTATGTGTAGTTTGAACCCAATTCTGTGTACAAGTTATGGGCCCTGGGTATAGCCGATGCATATGTGCAAGTGGCGTCATTGTGCTATGTAATACGTGGCAGAGAAGCATTTTGAAGGTATTTGGTTATATACCGGAAATGCCCCTTTAATGACCTTTGACCCAAATTCTGTTTACACCCTATGGCCACTGGATATAGCCGATACATATGTGCAAGTGACGTAATTGTATGGTGTAACATGTAGGAGGAGAATGCATTTTGAAATTGTTCCCAGAAAGAAGAATAGAAGCTAGGTAATCAACAGCATGATTGTGCATCCAAGCGACGCTACGGCCTCCTGGAGCACTGATAATGAGCTATTCTGGAAAGCGATAATCCACAGTCTATTGAAAAAAAAAGAACCCAAAAGCACCACAATCACTGATATGTACACGTCAGTCTCCCGGTATCTGGCAGAATAGTTGTATTTACTCACATTGCCATATCAGGCAAATATAAGGATATTATTCCAGTCTTGAGCAAAGTATTTTTATAACGGGTAAAAGAAGCATAGACACAGGTGAAGAACCACTATCTTGTGTTTGAGACTACCCACTATCTAACTATAGTTGCTTTTAAACAATTTAAACAATATGAATGGCCCGAATGGATCCGTGATAAATATTCTACCAGTCCATCATCTACATCTAAACCTAAAAAGGCTCTACCATCTTTTTAATACACAAAAAACAAATCATCGTATAATGCTATGGGTCAAATTATCATGATTATTGTGACATTTGTGTGCGCAATCATTGTCATGGTATAGTAATTTCTGGAGCAGGTTAGCGGAACGACTTTAGAGTCCCTTTACGTTTTCGCCCAGTATAAGTTTACGCGGTCGGCTAATGGCAGACGTACTGATGGACACAAGAAGAGTCTAAGAGATAGCAAGTCAAACTAGGCCTTGATGCCATCGATCAGTGCGACTTACATGGCTTACATGGAAAGTTGAAACTGTTGTGTTTGTAATATGGTGTCAAGCCACTGATTATGTGGACACTCATAGTCTATGAGGTAGCAATAACTCATGTAATACAGCGGAAGATCAACAACTTTGTCAAGAAGTGGCTTGGAGCTTTACGCAGTTTAATAAACATCGCAATCCACGGCAGCCGCACTAAATTGACTTTACCAGTGCGTTCTCTTTTTGAAGACACAGTTGTTTGATGGGAACATTTATTAGTTTTTCAAACAAAACATCATATACAACCAAATTTTAGGCTTAAACAGCTAAATATGATATCATGCTAATGTATACAGATGCTTTTGAGTCATTCTCAACTTTGATTTCCCATCTTTTACAAAATTATTCACTTTTATAGCATTTTCGGATATAAAATGTATCTATTAATGACAAAATTGGTGGCGCTATTTAGTTACTGGAAATTACTCTTTCAAGCTTTTAATACAGATAATTCTTTTTATTGTTTGATGAAATATGTTTATAAAATGTCCTTGTTGCTTGTTTCACCTATTGCAGCTGTTTTAATGGCAGTATTAATCACCTACACCTTGCAAATAAAGAAATATGATTTTGGATAAATAGCGCCATCTATAGTTGCATTTAGTTAATAATGAAGCCAATTCTATATACATCAAACAACCGTGAAGAGTTCAAGATGGCCAAGACAAGATTATCCATAACCCTTACGAGACTCAAAGGATCCAGTAAATCAAGCACACCCAGCCAGATATTAGGTCAGGGAGAAAGTGGAGAGCTGACTTGACAGTTGAGGAAGTAGACATCTCCGTAGTCATTGCCATTTTGCATACTCTTGCTATCACATTTAAGTGTTATGGCGATATTTTCTTTCTATTTTTCAATCAATATATCGCTCCGCGGTCTTTCTCTCATCAATCACGCTCGCCTACGACCTTGTGATTATTGTGAATTTATATTTTGTATTCCATCTATTTCTGTTCGAGTATTCAGCGAGTCGTTCCCCGTGGAACTTTGAGATCCATGTATCTGGTATGATTCCTAAACCAAATAACTGGCTAGTGGTGGATTTCATATAAGTTTAGCTCCATATCATAAGCATAAAACTCTGATTTGTATTAACTTGTGTACAATTGATATAATTATTTTCAAATCTGATCCTTTCAGTCACGGTACTCCCTCTGCTTGTTAGCTTCCCAAGTGGACTACTAACTTTGAATTGTGTTCAATGGTTTGGAATGCTTGGGTACTAAGCTGATGCATTGATGGTCACTACGGCCAATGGGAGCAAAGTTAATTGACTCGCAATAAAGACTCTCCACATTGGTTATGATAAGATCAAGGATGGCATTACCTCTGGTGGGTTTAGTGACAATCTGCTTCAGCTGATTACCCGAGCATAGGCACCAAGAATTCATTGCCTCCAGAACAATGGGCCCATATAAAACCCTTGGGCATAGCTAGAACCAGATGGAGAGGCTGTCGTGCAGGCAGAAATAAACAAATACAGACTCGTAACATTATTACAGGTAGATCTTCATCATGTACTGGTACTAACTCAGAGAATGACCTTCGTCCCCAGCATGCAATTGCAGCTGAACGATTACGAATTTTGACTTGCATCCCTATTAAGGCACCTCCAATTTCCACCAGGAAAACTAACTTTAATGGATCTAACATCAAGCATTTGTTAGGTCATCCAAGGTCAAAGGTTAGGTCAAATTAAAAGTTCCTCTGAATGGGCTGTAACTCGAAGGACATGGTCCCTGGCAATTGCGGAGTATGAAACCGAAAAAGGTCATCTGAGGTCACAGGTCAGGTTAAATTCCAAGTTGATTGGGCTGAATTTCGGTGAAAATGATCCCGGACATTTGGGGAGTAAAAAACCGTACAGGTCATCAGAGGTTAAAGGTCAGGTGAAGTTCAAAGTTGCCCTGATCGGGCTATAATTCGGGGAAAACTATCCCTGGCACGTGGTGAGTATGAAACCGCACAGGTCATCAGTGGTCAAAGGTCAGTTCAAAGTTGCCCCGATCGGGCTATAATTCGGGAATAACTATCCCTGGCACTTGGTGAGTATGAAACCGCACAGGTCATCAGTGGTCAAAGGTCAGGTAAAGTTGCTCTGACCAGGCTGTAACTTCATAGTGCAGTGTCGTCCACGGCATATTCACCGTGACCTTTCCAGCCATAAACCCGCTTATTGAAGATTAAACCGATATATGCAGTACTAAACCATTATATAATAATCTATTGTCCAATGCAAATTTATTACCACCTGATAATATTGATCCAATGAGCGACCGAATTGTCCGCTACGGACGACTAATCCAATCGATAATGACTCTATTGACATGTACGAGCGGAGCCCCACTGACCGAATTTTGGGGGTATTTTTCACTGGTTTGCAGCTGTTTGCTGTCATTTACTCATCAAGGCGGACCACCGTTATTATAAGGACTATGCCTAATATTTAAAGATTGACATGTAGAGAATAAGCCATAATTGATTGACAGAAAGTACTAAATTTGTACCTATGACGGTTTTATGACACCAATCTTCCAAATACGACCAAACAAATGGCTGCCCAGTGGAGCAAAATGTGCATTGGAATAACACGGCGAGTTTGGATAGATGGTAGGATTTCTTTTTAATAAAAATGTTTGTTCCCCCGTTATTAAAGCTTGTACCGGGTTGATGATTCAGATATTTGGAAAAGAATAAGTAATTGAAACATAGAGCAAGTACTAAAATCATAGCTTTTTCCTTTTTGATAATGATGCTAACTAGTTCATCCCATATAGCTACAACACAGCGCTACCAGTAGGGTTCATTTGCCTATTGTGAGTGGCCCTGTGTTGTGTGCATACATGTAGTTAACAATAACTGCATGATGTACGGAAAATGATCCCTGACATTTGGGGGAGAATGAAACTGCAAAAGTCATCCAAGTTCAAAGGTAGCATTGTTCCGATTGAGCTTAAATGATCCTTGTGACATTCCGATTTCTTAGTCGGATTAAATGCAATGTGAACATTAACTTCCGGGTCGAGTCAAAAGTCATACCTCCAAAGCACCAACACACCACGGCTAGGTTTGTGGTCTATGACCATAATTTAGGTCTAGTTCTAATGTTCTATAATAATTCAGATGGGTCGAAATAAATTATGTCTAACGCTTAATATTGTGTGATGTTCAAATTTATAAATAATCGGTTCATATTATTTTTTACATCAAAAGGCATTCCATGGTGAACTCACTGAAAGGTACTTTTCATGTCAAAAATCATTAAAAAGCACTTGAAATTGAACTGAAGTACTTCTCATGTCGAAATTCATTTTTGTTAAAAATCATTTGAAATATTATTCATCCTGTTTTACCTCAACTAACAAAATAAACATCTCATAACCATCTCTGAAAATTATATGACCCCCTTGTATTTTTGGGACCCCCCTTCCGAAGAAAATGCCAGACCCTTAAATAATTGCCATTTTTCAAAAAGGGGCAAATTACAAATCTGTAAAATGCGTTGATAGCCGAATTTATTCTGCGCATTTTGACACCTCATTTGATACGATAGCCCTGAAAAAAATAAAACACCGGTCAATTTAATGTAGTGAGGTCCAGATTTGAAAGTTGCACTTTACATACAAATTTTTACAATACAAAAACACTCAGATATCATTGCACAGATTTCCTTCCGTTATACTGAATACAAAATCAATACAATTTACTGCAAACTTTCAAATCCTGGGTTAAAAATGTACGATGTGACGTCAATATTTAGTCAATTGCTACAAATGACGTATCAAAATGTGCAGAAATAAATTCTGCTTCCAACCCATTTTACAGAATTGTAATACAATCACCCGTTTTTGAATAATGGTCATTATTTAAGGGGGTTAGTTACTTATTTTGAGATGTTTATAATCTTTCTATTGTTGTCTTTAATATGCATCACATTTCCTATGTTTGTTTGTTTGTTTGTTTGTTTGCTTAACCGGACAGTCCGGGCGGACACGTGGGGCAGGCACAACCAAAATGCTTAAGCCAAGCTTTAAAAGCTTATTATAAGCATGCTGTCCTATATTAACCACGGGCACGGAATAAGAATTACCAGTTTCCAATTACTTGACCCAGGGGCTATATTATGAGAACAAAATTGTACGATTTATTTGTTGGGATTGGCCTTTCTTTTCCTTGCTCTTTTTCTTTCATTCTGTTTCTTTCTCGTTTTCTCTGCATACAGGTCAGCATGCTTATATTGTGATGTGCCTTAAGTAATTTGATTTGATTATTTATCTTTGTTTACAATTAAGAATTACTCCCATGATGATAAACCCCCTTTGCAAGAGTTAGTTTACGGGGTGACCCAGAAAATTACCGGGTGAATGCAACATGTTGACGTAAGTCGGGAAATAGACATTGGAATCCAAAATTTTTAAATGTAGCTCGTAGCTCATGTTATTGTGCATCATATACGCAAATTGTATTTGATTCGGTTGAATAGTTGCGAAGATATTGCATAATACGCGCATCAATATGCAGTTCATTCCAAGTTTGATCAAAAGGCGCTTTTTGGGGCGCCCGCTAATTGGGGCGCCCGCTACGGCGGCGTCCCCCATTATTTGGCTTGACTTTGCAAAAAGCTTCTAATTTCAGTCTTGCTAGATTTACTTCGTAACTGTTTTGCTTAAAATTATGCCCAGCTTAGAAATAAAACCACAATATGCTTGGATTTTATTTTATTATTGTTTTCTGATGTGCACGGGATAAAATGTTGTGCGTATATTCTTTGTTTAAAATACAAAATTAATGGACTTATAAAAACACCAAATACATCGTGACCTTTGTATGGTCAGGTATTGTTTAAACTGCAGTTTACCGCCTCTTAGAACCCGATAGACGGTGACATTTGACCATTCTAATTATGTATGTTTTGAACATGTTTGCACATGAACTAGTTGTTTACAGTGTGAAGAATCTACAACATGCTCATCTATCAGGGCACAGTTCTTTAACCCCAATACATTTGTGCATTCATTGAATGACCTTTGAAAATGTGAGTACAAAAACTCCTACTCTGCAACTTAAGGTCAAATTTTGCACTATGATTGTTTAATTGAGGTTAATGATAATATGCCACTGGAATGAGGCCATTGTGGTCCATAGTGACCTTTGCACACCTAATCCTTAAACCAAACAAAACAACCACTGACCAATCATGAAATCACTAATTGGTTTATGTGCTTCAATGCTAACTGATTGTGACCAAATATTAGAACACAGCTCAGTATCTTTGTGGTGACTATCTCTGATAAAAAACATTAATTAACGAATTTCAATTCTGCTCAGCAGAGAAAGGAATAAATTCGAAAGACATGATTGTGTTGAAGGTCAGAAGTGTATTTGCAACCCGAGTTGCCAACCCCGCGATATGGTAGCCCAATTAGGCGACTTTTAACTCGTAGTTCACCGTTGTTGGGCAGTTTAAAGCAATAATATACGATTTAGGCCTACATCATTTTGTTAGTGTTTACCCATAATGCTGAATGAAATAATATTTATTGTAATATGCCTAACTGCTGGGAAGGGTTCCTAGCAAGGTAAAGTGAAAGAAATCCCAATGGCTATTTTGTCCGTTTAAAATAGAGTTCTATGGCCGATTTAAAGTCATAATTATGACGTAATTTTGTTATTTATTAATTACTATTTTTAGCAGAATTAATAACATAAAAATGGGCTGTGCCCGTCTCATGAAGAATAACGATCGATCTTACCCTTGATTTAACAGGCCTGTCAATTTCTTGGAATTGTTTGATATGAAAGGAGGGTATGATTTTTTTGTATTAGTTTTAAGTATTTCCTAGCCTCTCTTAGCCACAGGGTTGGCTACAAAAGACACAAAGTATACCTTAGGATAAACTGGCATGAGTGCGCTGACCCCAGGTTTTCAACATTTCAGGATCGTTTGTGGACGGAGGTCGGGTGAAAAACGAAATTACGTTTACATGTCGAAATTCGTCGTGTGACAAGAATGAGTGTATAGATGACTAGGGGGGGGGGGGGAAGCTTACTTATTTGTATCTTCTATACTATCCATCATATACCCTAGGCCCTGCATAACAAAATTCAACAATATTCAATATCCAAAGCAATATCCTCACTACAATAGGCCCCCAAAACAGAACTCCCACCCCACATAATCGCAAATTGACACGAAAGCGTCATTCCATGAAGCATTTCTCTCGTATTTGATCATCATATCCCGTCCAGCTCACATTGGGCGCCCCATTCCTTTTTTAAAGGAATTTTTATTTCATACTCGCTCACCCTTCGTAAAGTTTGTGTATCTCATTAAATTTACTCATTATCTATTTTTTTATGATCCGTCAGTGTTTGTTATTCATGCTGTCACTGAAGATGAACAACAGTGTGTCCGAGAAAACTTTTTTCTGCACTTGGAAGCTTCCCAGTTTTAATTCTTTGTATTGTGCAAATATGTTATATAATATTTATATTTTAACTTTCCAATAACAGTTGAGCCAAGAATGACAATGATCAAGTGCTTACAGCTTTACGTGTGATTTTTGATACCATGCAACATTATGTTGAAGTTTTAAAAGATTTAAATTTTACATTAAAAAAAATATTTCTTGGTAATATTCCATAAACATTCATGTGTGTGAGAAGCTGGAATTTTTTCTCCAACAATTCTTTATGCCATACCGTAATTATATCAACATTAACGAAAAAAATATTTACAAGTACCGAGCATCATCTTACACGCAACCTTTCATTTTCAATATCGTACAGTTTTTCAAATTTGAACAAAACCTAATTAAAGGTTTTGCAAGAAACAGAGTGTTTAAAAAGAACGAAAAAGATTCAGCGAACAAAATTGAGAGTTAATTACTAGCTGAGTGTGCATTTTATTGAATGAATTATCTTTATACGCATACGCCATAATCGCTCATTTCTTCCCAATCAATAAAAAAAAAAGCAAATAAGATGCATAATAAAATGGGCTATACGCTGTGTTTTAAATGTTCGGATTCTGATGCCTATTTCTCGACATTCACCCGGTAATTTTTTTTCGGAAACACCCTGTATAATAATATTTGGGAAACCCCTTTGTGATGTAACTCTGTAAACAAAGTCAGGACTAGCTGTTTATGGATGGGGAATTCCCAATATTGTAAAATGGATATGACATCCCTGATTGTGAATACCACAGGAAGTGATGTAATGTCAGTTGTAATAGGTTAATGTTTATTATTATTATTCTTGGGAATTCCCGGATAAAGCCTTTGCATCGGGGCCTGAGATTGGAATTCCAGTTTCCTTTCTCACGAAGTAAGGGCTAAGAGTAAAATTGTACAATTGTGTTTGGGAGTGGCCTTCTCTCTTTTCTCTTTTCCTAGCTATTTTCTTCCATTTCTTGCTTTGTTTATCAAAGCTATCTAGGCCAGCATGCATATATTAGCCTACACTGGCTATCCAGGCTTGTGCATTTGTATGAGCTTGGAACGGTCCATGGTTTTCCATGGATTAGCATGTGTTCCTCACGGACCAACCTGGGTAAACAAACAAACAAACAAACAAACATCATATATTGTAAAAGTAGTAATTGGCTATTAATATACTGGAATTTTTCTGATTATGATTTAAACTTTTGATCCAAAAACAAGGAATTAATTCAAAGTAATAAACAGGGTGTTTTGTTGGGTGCAGGGTGTCAGTCCGAAACGTCCTTAGTCCGAAACGTCTTCAGTCCGAAACGTCGTCAGTCCGAAGTGCAAATTTACTATATCTGGGGGTTCGTCAGTCCGAAAGTCATTTTAGGTTCGTCAGTCCGAAAAAAAGCTTCGCTAGTCCGAAAATAATAAACACGTCTTAAGTCCGACACTTCATCAGTCCGAAGTCTTTAGTCCGAAACGTCTTTAGTCCGAATCTGAAAAGCACGTCTTTAGTCCGAATCTGAAAAGCGCGTCTTTAGTCCGAATCTGAAAAGCACGTCGTCAGTCCGAATCTGAAAAGCACGTCGTCAGTCCGAATCTGTAAAGCACAGCATCAGTCCAAATTTGACAGCCACGTCAATAAAATAAAATAAAATAAAATAAAATAAATGGAAAACAAAATTGAATACGAAAGTCATTCCTCGCTTAATTTTTGTATTGAGTTCATAGATAAGATATGAAACATTAGCCTAACCCGAACCTTAACCCTGTCCCTAATCCTTACCCTAAACCTAACCCTAACCCGAACCTTAACCCTGCCCCTAATCCTTACCCTAAACCTAACCTTAAGCCTAAACTAACCCTAAGCCTAACCCTAATCCGAAGCCTAACCCTAACCCTAAGCATTATCTAACCCTAGGTTCTTAGGAGTTGTGCCGGTGCCTAACCCTAACACTGACGCGAACCCGACCCCTAACACTACACCTAACCCTAACCCTAAACCTAAGCCTAAACTAACCCTAAGCCTAATCCTAAACCGAAGCCTACCCCTAACCCTAAGCCTTCCCCTAACCCTGAGTTTTTAAGAGTTATAGCGTCTAATCCTCACCCGAACCCTAAACTTAAGCCTAAGCCTAACCCTAACCATAACCAGGGTACACCCGTCAATCCGAAACACCGTCAGTCCGAATAACTGTCAGTACTATTTTTTAGGATTACTAACCCTAACACTAACCCAAAAAAAATCGGATTGACAGTGGTTCGGACTAACGGTGTTTCGGACTGACAAGGAGACCCCCATAACCGATAAGCCTAAACCTAACCCTAACATTAACCCTAACCCTGAGCCTTACCTTAACCCTAGGTTCTTAGGAGTTGTTCCGGCGTCTAACCCCAACCCTGACCAGAACCCTAACTTTAACTGTAACCCTAATCCTTACCCTGACCCTAGTTTCTTAGGCGTTGTTCCGGCGTCTAAAAATAACCCTTACCCGAACCCTAATCCTAAACTTAAGCCTTAACCTAACAATAACCATAACCATAACCCCACGCCTAACCCTAACCCTGACCTATATCCTGACCCTAATACTAAGCCCAACAATGAGCCAAACCCTACCCTTAATCCTAGTCCTAAACTTAAGCCTACCATAACAATAACCATAACCCTCAGCCTAACCCATACCCTAATCTTTAACCTAACCCTTAACCCTAACCCTAACCCTAACTCATGCCCTAACCCTAATCCTAACCCTTACCCTTACCCTAACCCTAACCCGAGCCTAACGTAGGCACCATCGAGTATAAGTGTGCCTATAGCACCAATTATAAGGCTATCAGTATTAAGGTCAAATTTTGACAACAGGTTAAGATTCTTAGGGGTTCTTCCGGTGTCAAACCCGAACCCTAACCATGACCCTGATCTTAACCCCAACGCTAAGCCTTACCCTTAGCCTATAATCCTAACCCATAGCCTACCCCTAACCCTAAACCTAATCCTAAACCGAAGTATTACCCTAACCCTAGGTTCTTAGGAGTTGTTCCCGTGTCTAACCCTAACCCTGACCCGAACCCGAATTCTAACCCTAATTCTAAACTTAACCATAACCGTAACCCTAAGCCTAAACTAAAGCCTAAACTAACCCTAAGCCTAAGCCTAGCCCTAAGCCTTACCCTAACCCTAGGTTCTCAGGAGTTGTTCGCGTCTAATCCTAACCCTGAACAAACCCAAACAAGAACCCGAACCCTAACCCAACCCCAACCTTAACCCTAACTCGAACCTATACCCTAACCTTAATTTAACCCTAAGCCTAAACTTAACCCTAACCCTAACCTATACCCTAACCCTAATCCTAAACCTAAGCCTAAACTAACCCTAAGCCTAAGTTACCCTAATCCTAAGTCTTACCGAAGTCGAACCCTAAGTCTTACCCTAACCCTAGGTTCTCTACCCTAGGAGTAGAGGGGTGATCTCTGACCAAAGTTTTAAAATACTTGTGGAAATAATTGTAGTGACATTGTGTGAGTGGGAAAATAACCTTTATTTCGTTTGATTCGGGCATTTTACCCCCTGGACATGGCTTCTTGCGTTTTTGCTCATTTTAGTACATTGTAATTCATAGTGTGTTAGCTGATAATAGTTTATGGGTGGCTTTAAAACTCAACAGCCGGTTGACCGGCAGTTAGTGGCGGTTGAACTGCATTCCATAATGTTTAGAACAATAGAAACCGGCTATAAGGCGAGTCTGCACATTATCGCCTCCCACTTTCGTGGTGACCACGAGCCCTTCGTCGTTAGCTTACCACCGCGTCGAGTTGTATGCTTGGCCACTAGCAACTACTAGAAAGCTACAGCAGTGGCGCCGTTCACCAGTATTTCTAAAAGGCTGCTAGAATAAGAAAAAAATTTGATGCTCTTTTCTTGCACATGCTGAGGAAGCCTGATTACCTTTTTAAAATAGCCGAGTGGGAGGGTTTTCAATGAAATATTTTTTGTGTAAAAACTGAAGCATCATATGTATAAACAAATATTTGAATATTAACTGTACATCATGTATGACGATTCGTGATACCCAATGGTGCTACAGTTTATGTGGTTTAGAAAGCAAAGAATTTTATTTCAATTTTATATACGCCAAAATATTTTCTGAATTTAGTGGATATTAACTATGTAAAATTTACATAGGTCCCCACTAAAAATTACTGTTTCGTCTTTATGGGAATCTAATCGCCAATATCTGGGAGAAAATTTTGAGGACCTACAAGGACTTCTCCTATAAATTGCAAAAATCCAGACCGTACGAAAAATGGTAGGCTCCATACTGACCCGGTATAATATAGGAGTATAGCACGTGCGTTCAAATCGATAATGTATTGTGCATGTATAGCTGCCCATTTTATTGTCGGATTTCTGTATGTAGAACACGCAGTTATCAACAATTGAGCGCTATTAATACTATACACATTAATGTTTTTAAACATATAAAATTCCAAAATATGGTACGTTACTGCATACATGATAGCGGCGCAGTGCAGCGTGGGTTCAAGCCCCACCTTTTTTAAATTTCATATTATGTTAGGGAAATATGGCTGCGAGAATTTATGTATGACGAAGAGTGGTGTGCTAGAAAGCTATGCTTTCCTCACCGGCTTACACAACCTGAAATACTGGTACTTGAAAACTTACGACTCTCGTTGGTGTTGATATGTCGACTATTGTCAACTGAAATTAAATTATAATTATCCCGTCTGTGATGAGCATTATCATGATAAAATATTCTATGCATGGCAAACTTGAGAATAATATGGTTTGTTTTTCTTTATTTGATTTGTGATAATTGTGTAGGCCTGAAATGAACGTTTTTTTATTGCATTAATTGACTTGTTTGAACTGACGTAGGCCCTACACTTCCAGGCTGTTCTTCAGCTGTAACTTTTTTGATAAATTTAGGAAGACACTAATTAATGTAAACAAATATCTGGACTGACGGTTATCATTGTGTTTTTAATACAACAAATTAGTTAATAATTATGCTTATGCTAAAATAATTATATAATGTTTTATAAAGCTTACTTTATGTCTTTCAATTATATTAAACTGGTAAGAAGTATACAGTACATGAGAAAATTGTGGTTTTTTTAAAATTATTATTTATTCTATGGTTTAACCACTTATTATAAATCTGACATATTTCTGGTGAGTTTTGTAACTTTTTAAATTCTATTTTTTGATTTAATTTTTAATGCTATACAGTAATGATAATGTGATAACCGTTACAGTTTGTTAAAAAGACCTGACTCAATATGTAAGACTCATGTATGTAAATATTACATTAGGCCAAAAAAAAAAAAAGGTTTGTCTCACGAACCCGCGCGCATAAGTATGTGAAAGCGATACAGCGCGTTTGTCTACGCGCTGACCGCCTTTTTAAAGGGTTTTTTTTTTTTCCCCGATTTTTCCGGTTCCCGATAGTTCGACCAACGTAGTAAAAATGAATTCCTCAATGTCAGAAAACCATCGAAAATGTCAGGCAGCGCGTATGCCATTAGTGTTGCAGATAGCCCGTAACCCACACCGTAGCCTCAGTCTCGCTAGTTTCACGCCATCCTTGCAACGGCACGGAGCGTAAAGCCGACGAAGCAAAGTGGATGCAATATAAAAGGACTTAGCCTACGGAGAACTCTGCGATCGAGTGAAGCCATGTTGTTTTCATAAATTTTTGTATTTTTTTGTAGCTGTTTTTTAACGAATTTTTTACCGTTTATTTCAACATGATTGTTCGTATTCGTATAGTTAAAACAGGGGGACTGTGCTGAGGAATTGGGCACTGCATCGGTGCGCCGATTCGGTTACTCTGAATGCCCTAAAAAATGAGTTGGTGTCGGGGCGAAGCTGTAACCCGTATTTTTAATAGTGATCAGCTCTAGAAAGGCAAATAAAATACAGTTACAGAATATTAACATTGTAAATTTGTTGCTTCTCTTTCATTGTAAGACCACTTGTAGTTTTCCAATACCTGTCTTGTGATTTTCATTTGTCTCAGGCTAAAAAAAAATAAAAAAATAAAAAACCGCATTAGCATAGCTTCTAAACCAAAAAAAAAAAAAAAAAAAAGCATAGCACTTAGTTTTTTTGGCAAATGTTCGTGAGAAAAACCTTTTTTTTTTTTTGGCCTTATTACATGAACCCATGCATGTTGATAGGGAAAACAACCCTTCAACAAATATCTACGGGCGTTCTTTTTGACAATAACACGCAACAGATGTTGACCATTAATTCTGTTTAAAGGAGTATTTCGTGATCCTAGTATCCTCTATTTATGTCATTTTTCATTAGATATCCACAAAAAAAACCTATTCCCAAAATTTCAGTTGATTCCGATTTTGCGTTCGCGAGTTATGCATGATTATGTGTATTACACTGCTCCATTAGACAATGCGTTGTAATTTCGTTCTGGTGCACCAGAACGAAATTCAAATTTCACGATATCTTTGCTAAACGAATTAATCTGCAATAAATATTTTGTACATAAACATTATGTAGCCAGAGGTTTCCAGTGATATAAAAATCTCAACTTTTTTTGAGAAAAGTGGGGGATGAGGCTGTGGATCACGAAATGCCCTTTTAAATGATGCTGTAGTGACATCAAAAACCATTTCAAACAACTGTTACATGTAGAAATATTCACATAAACGATCAATTAAATACTTTGATAATGTCTATTTTATGGATAAATTTGTTAAATAATGTAAGATCCGTGTTGTTGAGTTTGTATTGTCGACTATGCTGACATGTAGAAAACGTCATTCGGATCAGCTGTGTACAAAGAGTTTTGCAATGATGTGATTGTGTAGATCTGAATCGTGGCAATATGAGCGTGTTTATATTATAGTAAATTTGCTGAATTTTAAGTACATCTTTGACGATTATCTTTAATTTATCGCTACGGCTGCTGTTTATAACGAATCAAATTTACCAAATTTAAAATAAATATTCCTCCCTCAAATGGTAAGATAATAACTGCAAACATGGGCATCAATCCTGGGAGACAGGGAGACATAAATCCCGGGGGGCAAGGGGAGTGGATATCCCTCATGTTTTTAGATATATGACACAATATCAAATCCCTCCATGTTTTGCCAAAATGCAAATTTCATGTCAGTATACGTATACAGAATTACAGTATATCAACCGATAAGCAAACATTTGGAAATTATTTGTTAGTAATGACAAAAATTCACAAGCAGTTTCACATTTACAAAACAGAAACATAAAAAAAAATCGAATTAATGTTAATTATGGAAAACAGATGCATGTGGCATGATAGAGGCAATGCTCTTGTATTAACAAAACGGTCTCCAGTCATAAGCATAATTACAACTAGAGTAGTAGGGGGAGGGGCCTACTGACTCATTTCTGTCATTTTCCGTGTAAATCGCCCCCAACCATCAAATACACAGAAAATCACAGAAATGCTGTGTAACTGCTGTGTAAACCTCCACCTCCTCCCCTAACCTTAGATTCATTTTTACAGGGCAAAATCCGGGGGAAAAAATAACAACACAGGATTACACAGAAAAACAATTTACACAGGATTACACAGTAAAATTCCTTACAACCAAAAAAAATGCAGGGAATTTTTTTCCCTGCATCTCAAAATTCAAAAATCCTCAAAAAAAATTAAAATAATTTTTCCAAAAATTATTTTAATTTTTTCCCCGATTAATAAAAAATAATTTTTGGTTTAAGAAAATCCCAATTAATAAAAAACAAAATGGATCAATTACAAACACTAGCTAAAATTACAAAACTCATGGATGAAAAGGTACAAATCGGTTCACCGGAGTCACTTAGCTCGGGGTTATACTACGTTGCTAAGAATGATAATGATGAAACAGTTTACGTCTCATCAAACGGTTATAAAAACATGGATAAATTCTGTAAAGAATTGGGAGCTACTTATTTTGACCTTGGGATGATAGGTGCTGCGATAATCGGTAATGAAAACATTGTCAGACTCTGTAAAGAATCCGGTGCTCTTGAATTTAACGAAACGATGAAGTGTGCTGCATACTGCGGACGCGAAAACATCGTCAAGCTCTGTATAGAGTGGGGCGCCACCGATTTTGACTCCGCGATGAGGGGTGCCGCATTCGGTGGATACGAAAATATCGTCATACTCTGCAAAGAATCTGGCGCTGCCGATTTTGACGGCGCGATAGAAAGTGCAGCGTTGAGTGGACGCGAAAACATCGTCAGACTCTGCAAAGAATGGAGCACTACCAATTTTTGACCACGTCCTGTATTATCGAAAAATAAATGGCTGATTCTCTATATTTTGAATGCTCCGATGATGTTGTCGCGGCAAGCGGGTACAATGGAGAAAAGGTTAGACATCAAGCTGTTAACTTAATATTGTGTTTTGTTAAGTGGTACAAAAATAGATATAGTATGAAATTGTGTTTAAAACCTCCCTGGATTTTTCTCGAGAGAACCGAAGAAATAAAAATATTGGAAAAGTTAATAGATTTTGTTATGAATGAACTACCAATTGGGAAAAAAGACACGATTGCGTTAAAAAATTACCGAGACAAATTTGGTTTTGTGGATAAATTTTATGAAATAAAAAGATGATAATTTTATTTTGGATTTTTACTAGTGCTCTTTTGGATTCTCCCGAGAGAAGAATCAGGATGGAAGCTAAACGCATGACAGAAATTTTTAAAGCCTGAGACAGAATGAGTAGGTCGTGCAGAAATAAAAAAACCTCTTGTGATTATTAATCACAAGAGGTTTTTTTTGTTGTAGTTTACCACACCCAGTTTAAAATGGTTGTAATCAAGTAGGTTACTACAAATGCGGCGTATCCAGTAACTAAAGGATCCCGTCCAGCACAAAATTCCCACGGTTCTCTAGGTGCGCCGTCTTTGTATCTACCTTCAGCTTTTACTAATCCGTTTTTGTACCAACATGTTATATACGTGGGATAATTATCATCAAACACCATCTCAGCCTTCATTTTTGTTTTTTCCTCGTCATAGTACCATCTCCAAACGCTGCATGGTTTTTTTCATCATCCCACATTTCTTTCCGATACTCTCCGTACGCTTTCAGGTTCTCAACCCAGTTGTCATCCGTTAGATTTGGAAGATCCATTTTATTTAAACGTGGTTATTTGTACAAAACGAACTTAAATTCTATCTTAGGCAGAATGTTGTTTATGGCTTCAGAGTATCTCGGAGGCTCTCCAGAGCTTCTTTTTTTTCCCCTTTCCAATCCAGCCTGTTCTGCCTCTGTGCGAATTTTACGTTCTCTATCAGCCGTAAGTTCAATTAGATCCGCTCTGGTTCTGTGCTTGATTCCAGCCTTGTGACCTCTGTAGTTTTCAACTCTCGCCGAATGTGGTGGAAGTCTTCGTTGCTGACCCGTCCGTCTTCGAGGGCTTTGGACACCAGATCATTTACCGTATTCAAACTGGACTCAGCCGTTCGTTTTACGCTTTCGTGCTTTTCCAATTTTTTCATGGTAGCCTTTCCAAGAGCTACGCATGCCGCGCTAACTAGACCACCAGCGATGGCGATTCCACCGAGTGGAATGCTCACGATCGCGCCAATTCCACTGGCCAGCGTCCCCACAGCCCCTGTTCCAGATCCGACCGCGATGAGCCCGGAAACTTGAGCCGTGTTGTAGAACATGTTCCACGCTGCCTTGTATTTTCTCCTCAATTTCTCCCTCTCGTTAACCTCGTTGTCCAAGAAATTCCTAATCTCTTCGATATTTTTTTGTTGGAATTCAACTCCTCGATCTTCGCTTTCCTGAGGAAGATCGGGATAAAGTGGCGGTGCGTTAGGTTTCTTCATGCTTATTTTATTTATATCACATTAGTAAAATTGTTAGTCCAGCAAAACTTCGTGCTCCGTAAAATTCGAGATGTGGTTTTCAACGAAATGCTGTATGATTTCTTGCTTGGTTAAATTTTTTTCGTAGAAGCTAAGTATTCCCAGTTGCTCAAAATTCATGTTGATTCCAAGGAGACTTACCAGGGCTTGAGTTCTGTAGACATCTGCTGAAACCCCGTTGATCCAAAAGCAAAGCTTATTTTCAACGTACTCGATCGAGACATGATGCATAATCGTAGTGTCCGTTTGAACGGATGTGGAAAAGAGGGTTTGCCGCGCGTTATCTAGCACTTTGAACGATATCGAGTCGTCGGTCCAAGTAATATTTAGGTACATGAAGAAATTCCGATTAGACTGAAACGTCAAAGAACAAGCGTTCGCTGGGGCGTTCGGCGGGTTCACTCCCGATTTTACCGAAAAAGAGAGGTTCCAAGGCTGAGCAATAAAATGTGGGTTGTTGAAGAAAATTTCTAAAGGTCTAGTGAGTCGCATGGGGGTCAAATCTTTTCCGGGATTCGGCAAATTCGTAAACCCAGCAGTGATGCCAATTTGCATAGGCCTAGCGTTGAAAGTGTTGTTCATTCCGTTTTTAATTTCGATCAACTTGTCTCTCTCCAAGTCGATGTTTTTTGGCTCGGATGGAAACATAGTGCGTTCCGTCTTCGTTCATCCATACCATGAATCTCCCCAAAACATGCAAGCTGGTATCGTGCTCGTGTCCAATTTGCTGGTCTACGTACTCTTTCGTCACAGCGTCCTCGTTGTCCGTGGGAGTTCCGAGACCCGTGACTCTATTGCCGCTCATAGCGAGTTCGCCGGTCATCGAGTCGCCATCCTTCGAAACTTTTCTGTCGTTTAACCATGAGGTTAGGCTGGTCACGGAACCTATAGTAGCTGCATCTTGCGGCTCGGTTGGATTCATCAACCCCGTTATTTTTTTTCCTCCCATGTTAATCCTTCCGGTCATTCGCGCTCCAGTTTTTTTGACGTACGCGGAAAGATCTACATCTTCGCCAGCTATTGACGTCGATTTTGTTTCGATCGTTGGTCCCCAGATAGACATTCTTTCTTTTATTTTATCGGATTTCAAATTCCAAATCCAGCGGTTGATCGTGATTATTGAGCTTTCTCGAAGAATTTTTCCATTCTACTTTGAAGTCGAAGTCGAGCTCGTGGATGGTTCCGTTTTGCAGTTTTTGAAACTCGGCTTTTCGTAGGTCGAAACGAAGTATTCTCCGAACGCGGCGTTTGAGAGATTTATGGACCCAAGAACCTGGCCTCCCTGCAGAACGTCGTCGTTGTCTACGAGATTGCCCGTGGTTGACAGCTGATTTAGGTACACGAGAATTCTTCGAGGTAAAAATTCGATCGCTCGATCTCCCGTGTATTCACCGGTCGCTAGCCACCCTTCGTCGTCCAATCCGAACATTTCTCGAACGCGGTCCGGAAACCAAATCTGATACTGCTCGGGGATTGTCATGTTGAGTTTCCCATCGCGTTTGTCGACTTCGAATTCGAAACCATCGATCTGGCTCGTGAATTCTTTCGCGAGCAGGTCAAAATTATACAGCCCCGGGCTTATTTTTATCGCTTCTTCAGGTCCCTGCCCTCCTTGAGTGTACCTCCATTCGAGTTCTTCTTCGACGTTGAACCAACCTACTCGACCCGAGATCCTTTTGATTCCAATTTTTAAGTTCTCGCCGTTATTGTCTATACTTTGCAACGGGCGATAAGGTTTTCCTTTGCCGGTGCCGGTAATTGTGACAAACATTTTTCTTTTATCTTTCAATAAAATGAGAACCGGAGGAGTATTCGAACCGATGCACGGTTTCAGTCTTGTGAATCAAGAAATTCAAGTCAGCAAAAAAGGAAAATTTTACGTAAGATTTCCCAGTTTGTGGCAAAAGTACAAACTTCTGAGAGTCACGGAAAAAGAGGTGTACGATGACTGGCTCTCCAACCAGATGCAATTTTGGCAAAACCAGCTGAACTTCGCGGTCTGGTGCGCCACGTCAGGATGCGGGGTGTCCAAAGAACTTCTCAGTCACAAAGATCCGATGATTCGATCCGTGTTCAGATTTCACGCATATTATCAGATCAGAAGAATCCTGTCGGAAATGTCCTGTCCACTACCCTCGGAGGAATCCTTCAATCCTCTGAACAACGGATCGACACCTACGCTTACGAAAGAATTTGCAACGAATTTGGAGTGTCCACGAGAGCTAACTGGAGACAAAAGTTCGATCTTTCCAACGGAATGGGCAGTTACTTCTTCAACAAACAATTTTACGACTGGAAATTCGTGACCACCAAAAAATGGTCGAAGCTTACCAACGGAGGAAACTACAGTCAGTCGATGGACTGGAAAGTTCACTTTGATGCGGACAGCTTCGGAGGCGTGGACAAGCAGACTGACAAAATTCTATACATTGAACAGCTGTTCGATCACGATCCGGATATAACCGACAGATCCATTCGGAAAGGAGATGCATGGCTGCCATCGGCAGTTTTGTAGCAGACACTTGGAACGAGGGTTTCACACGTGCGGGAGTTTCGAGAATCAACGACTCCATCAGGACTTACACGTGGGCAATTCTCGGATCCCAAGCTCAAGCCAGATCCGGCATCCTGCGTTCTGGCAAGGCGTTCGACGCTCAGAAACAATTTCTAGCAAACGTCGAGGATGCGATCAACTCGGTCGTGGATCTTCCGGACTCGATCGACAGATACCAGAGAACTCTTCAGTACGCTCAAAGCAAACTGGATTTTGTCGTGGGTCACGGACTTTACTTGCTTCCGAGCAATATGGAAATCCTCGTGGGATCCGTAAACGGATACAACAACCTCATTCAAATCGCTACGGATGACATGCAGATAGGGCTAAACTCAGACGTAAACACCGACTTTCGACCGAATGTTGAAGACAGTGCTCCTGAGGAGAGTCAGTTGTTTGAAACGGTTAAAAGCCCATCTTTGGCTGAAGGGGTTGAAAGTTCACTTATGGTAGAGGAGGTTGAAAATCCGCTCTTAACTGAAGACTTCCCACTAATGCATGATGAGAAAAAAATTTCTTTAATTTTGGGAGCAGCCGTTATTGGATCAGCCATCGTATATTTTCGTTAAAATAAAAAGATGGATGTCCCACCAGCCGAAGAAGCAAGTGAAAGGGAGAAACTGATAGAAGAGAGAGAAAGCCGCTCACAATATGAGAGTTGAACTAGCATTCACGTTTGTGTGGATGACTTGTCTCGCGGCAAAAATTTGGTGGCTTAAGTAAAAAATAATCCTTAGCAAAAATAAATGCTAAGGGTTATTTTTTTTTTGCTCGTCGTATTACTTTTTCTTTTTCTCGTATGCCTCTGTTACATTTTTGTACAAAATTCCTCCGACCGCCAGAGCAAAGATCCATAGGTGTTCCGCTAAAAATCCAACCACGGATCCGGCTGTTTTCATCACAAAATTTATTACGGCTCCGATGATCCCTGGAAGAGCTATCAAGGCTTTGTCTCCTAATTTTAATAGGAGGTTTGCAATCTTTTGCAGTTGATCCTTGAACCAATCCGTCCACGTTTTTGGCTTTGGAGGCTCTGGTGGCTTTGGTCCTGGACCCGGGTCTGGTCCTGGAGGCTTTGGTTTTGGAGGCACAGGCTTAGGTGCAGGAGTGACGGCTGAAATTGCTGATTTGGTTGCCACAATTATCGATGTAATAATTGTTGATATTGTCATACTAACTGCGGTTATAATCGATACAATAGTAACCCCCTCTTGTCGAAATAACGTGCTAACTTGATCACTCAAAGTGCCATCGCTATCGATAAAATTTTTGATAGAATCTCGCAAACGTTGAAGCGAATTTCTGACCTTGGCGTCTTGATCAGCAATAGCTTTGTCAAATTCATTGATTTCTGTTTCCAGTTCTCTAGCTCTTTCAGCGTCTTCTTCGCTTACGGGTAATAGAGGTTCCCCTTCCGGATCATTGGGATTAAAACTAACTGAACGACCGCCTTTGGATTTCAAGTTTTTAGTTCGGTGACTTTTTTCATCCCTTCTTTTGACAAGATGCTTGTAAATGTCGGACAGCTTTTTAGTTGTCCTTGTTCATTCAAAAATTCCTGACTTCCTCTTGGTTCGCAATGGGATCATCCACCAGCTGTTCAGCCAATTCATCTGATTGTTGGACTGATTGTTGAATCGAATTTGCAAACGGATTTCTACGTGCTCTAGTACCGTTACGTGCTCCACCCTGGGCGGAAGGTCTAGTGGGGGTATTGATTGCTTGACTGGTACTACTTTCAACCTGTTTGGCTAGTTGTTGCGTTTTCTTACTAGTGCTAGGGAAATCCTTTACACCTAGGGTTTCTCTTACAAATGTAGTAGCTCCATCACCATATTGTTTTTTGATATAACCAATACTTAGAAATTTTCGCGGCTTTCCTTCATGAGTCAATCTGGTTTTTTTATCCTTATATTCAATAAAAATAGTATCGTCCTCAATTGACCATTTTGTACCCTTCCGAAATGTGTCTCCTATTTCCTCAACATTATCTTTATTGAGTTCAAATCTTAGTTTTAATTTTTGTTTTACATACTCTTTCCAAGGTACGGAAAGTTTTACATTAATATCTTTTTGTATTTTTAGAAACTCTTTTGGAGGTTCTGGAATTCCAGAGCGAATTCTATCACCTCTAAGAGCATTAAGTCGTTGAGTTAAACTTTCCACATCCTCGATATTCTCTTGAGCGAGGTCATCACTTTCCCATTCAACGCTTCCTCTACGTCTCTGGGAGTACACCTCAACCTCTGTTTTTATCTGTCCACCTCCAAAATTACTCTCTTCCTGCGTCTGACCACCAACTGCCCCCGTTGTATCACCGACCGTTGACTCATACAACTCATCTTCAAGCCTCTCCATTTCCAAATCTGTTACTGGTTCAACTTCTAACATTTTGATCTTTCTTTTTATTTTACGCTTTTTCCCGTAATAATAAAAAAGAAAGATGGCAACTGAATACGGATACAAATTGGACCCATACCGACAACTTCGCAAAGCGCGAGGAGTTAAAGGTGAAAGACGTAGCATTCGGAATACGCACGTTCCGAGTACCATCGACCAAACCGGAATTCTCACGGTGAGATTTCCTGGTCTTGGAAAAGATGATGTAATATACCCTGGAACGAGTTTTCTTTGGTTCAAGATTGCTCTAAATTCCGCCTCTGGTGGAAATCAAGATCTTAACAGGACTATCGTAAATAATCTCGGAAGAGCGATAGTGTCAAAATTGAGGTTAAATTGGAAGGACAGAGCATCTTCACTCTGAACGATGCTGATATATTCCTATGCTACCAAGATCTCTGGAAGACGAGCGAGGAAAGAGAGAACGCCGCTGATCAGGGCATCCAGTCTGCGGCAGGTCGAAAAATAAGAATCGACGCTGGTGACAAAGGTACAGATGTCAAGGATGTCGCTGAAGGAAAGTCCTTCGGCGACAACATGTTCTGCATCCCTCTGGACTTTGAGATGCTGAATTCTCATAATCCATATTTCCAGTACGAGATGAAGGACAGGCTGAGTTACGAGCTGACGTTCAACAATTACGGAAAAGTCGTGGTGTCCACGGATCCGGCAGCCAGCTATTCCATCTCAGATATTACCCTTGAGTTTGATGTAGTCAATGATCCTGAGCTAGTGATGACTCTTAGGAACAGGGTGAATGGAAAAAGCGTCGTCATGTACGACAGAGTCATCAGACACAGCAAGGAGTCGTTTAACAAGTCAGACACCGTCTTGAATATCGCTCTAGCACCGCGAGCAAAGTCCATGAAAGGTATTCTGATTCTCTTCGTAGACCCAGCTGCGGATGGAGGAGGAGCCAATTACGCTCGAGATACCGAAAAGTTCTACAACCCACAGATCAAGAAAGTTTCAACAACGCTCGACGGTATTCCAAATCAGCTGCACTCCTCTGGGATGCTGCCTCACCATCACTTCAAAGAAATTCAAAAGCACTTCGCGGATGGAAAATTCAGAACTGTTCCACACGTAATCAAGGAAGCGGATTGGCTGATGTGAGGAGGCGAGATTATCTCACGACCAAGTATGGACTCTGGTTGGACATGAGAACCACGGATGATGACACGCTGCATGGATCTGGTAGGAGAATTGAGGGAGCTAGTCAGAGTATTCAAATCGAAATCGAAAAAGAAGCCGAGGCTGCAGGAGCGTTGAACGCTTACGTGTACTTCATACAGGATGCGCAGGTAAATATCGAAGCCGGAAGATTGCAGAGCGTAAAATACTAAAAATAAAAGATGTTTCCAAAACACGCGCACTCGGCGATAATCTCAGGCGAAACCATGTCCGGCAAAACCGAGCATGTTTTAAATCTATTTGAAAACGAATATCGTGGATTTTTTGCTTACATAGTGATTATCTGTCCGAACTGGGTTAATAATTCGACTTACCGAGGTAGGCGGTGGATTTTTGATAATCCTTACCAAGTATTTATGATCGATCCAGAAGAATGGTTTCCTGACAAAGACGATCAATTTCAATTATCGATCAAGGTATTTTGGGAAATTGTCGGAAAAATGGATGACTCCCAGGTTCTGTTTTTGATCGACGATAGCATAACCGAAGAAGGAATCGACAAAAAAAGAAGCGTTTTAACAAAACTCGCTTGTTCTGGCAGACACGACAACTGCTCTCTTTGGATGCTCACTCAAGCTTACGTGGCAGTTCCCAAAACTATTAGAAGACAGATCAAATGGCTGTCCACCTTCTATTGTAAAGATGAAGATGATTTTACCACCATCATGAAAGAGAACAAAGTAGTTCCCAAAGAAAAGAGGGAGGCATTAAATAAAAAAATAGAAAACAATCAATATTCAAAATTAAATCTTTTTTTATGTCCACCCAGAGGATTTGAGTACAGATTAAAAAAAGCTCGTTAACATGAATTTTATAATCAAATAAAGAAAATCATGACTGAAGTTGAAGATATAGTTAACGAGGCGATGAATATGGGTGTTTTGTCTACTTTGAACAAAACGATGCCTACGGTAGATATTCTGCCTAAGGTAGACTGTACAACTACACAGGAGGAACCTGTAAACACGGACTTTACCAAAACGGAACAACTACGGGAACAGTTGATCGGTGTAGTAGAGACAGGAAAAAGCAAAGAGTATTTGGGAAAAAATATAACCTCCGCTGAGATTGATAGGCTTGATCAAAAGAGTCTGACGAGACTCTACGGCAGATACGAGGCTCACATGGGTGGGATAGTGACCAAATCGATGAAAAAGTACCTTGTCACCACTTATATAAATTTGATTGGACTTTTTCTTCCAAAAAATTTTGTAATTACCGATCGCGATGCTTTGGGAGAGTCTCTGAACGAAGGACCCTTTATCGATTTAGCTTTAAACAAATGGACCAGTGGATTGTATCATAGTTTTGAACATATGCTAGCTCCGTTGGAGGCTATTCTGTTAACTAGCAACAGTATTAAAAAAGTTGACCCTCCTCCAGAAACGGAGTGTACGACGGACGACTCCCCAAGTATTGATGTGATTGATTGAGATCCTGGAAACTAAAAAATCAAGAGGAAGTATTTATTCCTCTTGAATTTTTTTTGGTTGGATTCCTATGGTACTTGAACAAATTTGGACATATGCTAGACCCACTTGAGGCTGTACTGTTGACAGGCAATCACATTCAGAAAAACCCAGAAACCCCTTAGGAACTCCAACCCTTGGCTGGAAATCAATCAGAATCTCCACCACCAGCTAAACACTCTAGTGAAAATCTCAGTGCTAAATCAGATGTATGTCCGAGTGCAGAATAAATAAAAATTGATTTATGAAAAGCATAACAAAAAGAAAACGGAAACAATGACAACAATCACTACAACTACAGTTATGTCAACAGCAAATTGTGATCCAGCAAAGAATCAAAAAAGGGTTGTGGCTGGTAAAGCATTGGCTGCAAAGAATAAAGAACAGCTTGAATTATTAAGAGAGTTTGAAGCGCAGAAAAAGTAAAGGAAAAAAATCCAAGACGAGTCGCAGCTGGAAAAATGGTTGCAGAACGTTTGAAAAAAAGAATCGAAGCGATGCATGAAGTTCAACAGGAGCATCCTGAGATTGAAACCCAAACCTATCCGGAGAAAAGAACCATAGAAACACAAACTTATCCGGAGATGAGATCCATAGAGACACAAACTGACTAAAAAATTCTTATCATACTAAAATTGTATGATAAGAATTTTTTTGTAGACGATTCTACAGGTATCTATAGATGATTTCTACAGGTATCTATAGATGATTTCTACAGGTATCTATAGATGATTCTACAGGTATCTATAGATGATTTCTACAGGTATCTATAGATGATTTCTACAGGTATCTATAGATTTTTTCTAATAATAAAAGATGAGTGATCAAGAAACCAAATCAGTAAACGTTCCGTCCAAGGTGGAAGTGTCAACAGCGGTAGCAACATCCGCGAAGCCGGCAAAGGTGATAGCAAAAGTGAGTCAAAGCAAAAGTCAAAGACCCAAAGAGGGTTGCCGCTGGAAAGGCATTAGCCGTAAAAAACAGAGAAAAATTAGCAAAATTAAAAGCCTATGAAGCAGCGGAAACAACACGGGAGAACCCGTCCACCATAGACGAAACGTCGCGTACACCTTCAGAAAAATCAACCGTGTCAAACTGGTTGTCAGGCCCAGTTCTTGTTGGAGGAGCGGTTGCCGTTGTTGGAGGGATAGTGGCATATGGGTATTCTACCGTAGGCAGAATGTCTACCTTAAACGATACAACTAAAAACCCACCCACTGTAACCACAGCAGTCAACAGTCAACCAAAAGTCGATCCTTTCGGTGATTTTTAGTTACAATAAAGAAGATGGCAGAAACCAATCCAAACGTAAAAATGATCGTAAACGGCGCGTATCACGCAGCAACGATAAGCCTCGGTGTATGGGCTAACTCGTTCGTTATGAACAATTTCATGAAAATAAAGCCAGCTAATCTCTCGCAGCTTGATGTAAAGGATATTGGAAAGTTGACTTTGAGCGTCTATTCGGCTACGATGCTCAGAGATTGGCTCGTGAATCAAGGAATTCTTCCGGATGAAATTATGGCTTAGACATAAGGTAGACATTCTGCCTATGGTAAACATTCTGCCTATGGTAGGTGTATTAAAAAAAAAACCCTCTTAGCACACAGATAGTGCTAAGAGGGTTTTTTTTTTGATATTAAAGAGAAAATGGCGTCGATCGCATTCATTTTTTTTTTTTTTTTTTTTTTTTTTTTTTTTATTTCTTTTTTCCAGTGTACATTTTACAATGATAGTTTACTCAGATAAATACAGAAATTTTGATTTTTATACACCAGGTATTTTTTAAATATTAAACAATACATAAACAGTACCAGCACACACACACACTCTCACATACATATTTATATAGCATTTGAATTGTCTAGCTATTACAATAAGAACAAAATGTTTAGTTGAAAAGTCCCTTCCAAACCTGCCATTTATTTTGATAAACTCGGTATTTTGAATCCTTTAAAAGAATGAATCTTTCCAATTTATGATAATATTCTATTTCCTTCTGAAGAGGGATAAAAGAAAGGGTTGAATTTTGGCATCTTTTTCTGTATATATAAAACTTAGTTAGAATGAGAATTAAATTGATAGCACTATTTAGTTTTCCTAAATCTGTCCCGAAAAGAATATGATTTCGGTTGAATGTGATAGGTATACCGAGTTTTTGTAAACACCAGGTTTCGAGCTGAGACCAAATGGGTTTAACCTTTTTACAATCTGATAAAAGATGAATTATCGTTTCGGGTTCCTTGTTGCAAAAAGTACATATATTATCATTTCTTTTGCCAATTTTAAACATAAATGTATTTGTGGTAAGAATTCCATTTAAAATTCTGTACTGAAACCACCGTAATTTTGTATCCATTGTACATTTAAATGGCAACAAAGAATATACCTTCCATTCATCATCTGAAAAGCTACTATTTAATTTTACTTCCCATTTTCGTTTTGCTCTTGGTATCTTTGAGGACATAAGTTGTTTACAGATTGATCTGCAACCTTTTTATCTTTTAAAATAAAACTGAAATGAAATGGGATAAACGGCTTAGGAATTGCAATAAATGTAGCGTTTTCCTGAAATAGATGCTTGAAATTACTCTTAATTGCGCAAATTACACTGTTGTAAAAAAAAAAATTTAGCCGTAATCCATAATTTGTTTCAATTTCATGAAGAAAGAGAAAACGGTTTTGGTTAACATGGACAAGGTCAGAGACAAAATCAATACCTGCTGTCCGCCATTTTTATAATTTATTTCTTTACCACCAATCTTAAACCATTCGTTTTCCCATAAACATGATCTTAACACATCATCAATTGTATTAGGATTGTGTTTTTTCTTTACCTTAGACCAAGATAAAAGAACTTCTTTCCAAAAAACATTTTGGGAATTTTTTGCTACTTTTAGTGTATAATTTGCGCCCTTTTCAAGATCATTAATATGTATACCAGTTAAAATAGAAAAAAACATCAATCCTTTAGCATCAATACATCCATTTACAATTCGTCTAATCCATGTACATTTCAGTGCTTCAAAGAATAAATCTACTTTAACCAATCTTAATCCACCTTCAGAATAATCATTTGACAATTGATCTCTACTTATTTTATCTCTTGTACCTTTCCAAATAAAATTATAGATTTTCTTTTGTAAATCTTTTATAAAGTCTTTTGACGGGTTAGGAATTGAAAGAACAAGGTGGTTAAACTTTGGTATCAGTAGGGATTTGACTATAGTTATTCTTCCAAAAACTGTCAAGTTTCTTTTAGACCAATGATGCATTACCTTTGTCACCGACTCCATAACCTTATCATAGTTCAAATTAACCATTTCAACCAAATTGGTTGAAAATTGTACTCCCAATGCAGAGAATTTTCCGTCTTCAACCCACTTTAGATTTTTATTTGTAATGCCAGGGTTTGGGTTTCTACCTCTAAGTGACCCAATATACACAACATTTGTTTTATCCTCGTTTATTTTCAACCCTGACAAACGCTCAAACAAATCCAGTGTTTTTAACGTTTGTAGTAAACTCTCATTACTTCCATTTAAGATCACAGTCGAGTCATCAGCGTATTGGGTGATTTTACACTTAATATTTTTAACTGTAATACCACATATATCAGTATTTTTTCGTATGAGACAGCCCAACATTTCAGCACAAATTAGAAAGATATAAGGGGACAAAGGGTCCCCTGTCTGCAACCTCTACCTAAATCGAATTGTTTTGAGGAATTTCCATTTACCAAAACTGAGGATTGACTTTTATCATAAAAAAGTTTGATCCATTTTGTAAAAGATGGACCGATATTTAGAAAATCTAATGTTTTAAAAATGAATTTATGAGAAACGGAATCAAACGCTTTTTTCAAAATCTATAAGCAATAGCATACCTGGTTGGTCATGTAATTTTGTGTATAAAATTAAATCATAAAGTAATCTTATATTTTCTCCAATATACCTTCCTTTCATAAAACCTTTTTGATCATCATTTATTAGGCTTGGTAAAATCTGTTTCATTCTTTCAGCAATACACGATGAAGCTAGTTTATAGGTTATATTTAACAAAGTAATAGGACGCCAATTCTTTAGGAATTGTTTTGGTTTGTTTCCTTTAGGAAGGAGGGTAATAATCCCTAATCTCTGCGTAACTGATAATTCCCCTGATTCATATGAGTAGTTCAGAGAACGTAAGAGAAAACCTCACAAGTCTTGAAAAAAAACTTTCCAAAATTCAGTGGTAAACCCATCAGACCCAGGACTTTTATTGTTTGACATTTTCTTCAAGGCAGTTAAAAGTTCTTTATAAGTCAAATGCCCTTCGAGCTTTTTTAATTGATCTTGAGTTAATTGAGGTAAATCTGATCTTGAAAGATTTTGGTCGAATTCCTCCAAATATAAATTGTTGTCTTTACATTCATACAGTTTCGAGTAAAACTTAAAAGTTTCTTCCATTATTTGGTATTGATCTTTTATATCATCCCCGTTTGCATTTTGTAAATGAACGATTGCTTTATTTACACAGTTTCTTTTTTTCTTTGTTTACAAAATATTTAGATGGTTTTTCTCCGTGTTCTATCCATCTTGCTTTGGATCGTAACATTACGCCTTCCATTTTTCCTTCCTCATCTCCTCTAATTCGGACTTTTTAATTTCAACATTTTCTAAAACGTCTGTATTGTTTGAATCATCTAGCTCTTTTTCTAAAGTTTCTATATCTCTTTCAAGTATTTTTTCTTTATTTTTATTTTTTTGTTTTTTCTGATGCATATTTGATCGTTTCCCCCCTTATCTCCATGAGCAATACTTCAAGAAACAGTTGTTCATTTATCGTAAACTCAAGCTCACTTGCAGGGATTTGATTTATATTATTTAAGTTATATGGTGATACTGCATATTGTTTCTTAACTTCACTAATTTTTTTCTTAATCCTATCTATGTAATCAATGTCTTTTAATAGCGTATTATTGAATTTCCAAAAACCTTTCCCACGTTTAATAGGAGACACGTCGAGCGAAAGACTAATAAGAGAGTGGTCTGTTCGATATCCAGGGTCTATTTTAGATTTCACTAAATATGTTTTAAGCTCTTCAGATAAAAGAAAAAATCTAATCTGGACTGTTTTAAAGGAGTTGGTTGACGCCAGGTATATCTGCGAGAGTTTGGGTTTTGAAGTCGCCACGGGTCTATCAATCCAAGTTCTTCTTTCATTTCTAAAACAGTTTTTCTCGCTTTTGGATTATTTATGCGAATATAATTCGAGGTATCTAATTTTGGATCTTGAACCAAATTCCAGTCACCACATAACACACAATGGGCATTATCAAATGTTTCTATTACCCTTTTAATGTCGTGATAAAAGTTTGGCTTGTCATCATTTGGACCATATATTGATATAAGTGTTATACGAACATTGTTAATAGATACATCTAAAGCTACCCAATTTCCTTCTTCATCATTTTGTGTTGTATGGACTTTAAAATCTAAATTGTTATTGAGAAAATGGCAACTCCTCTTGAATTTGAGGCAAAAGAGCTAAAAAAGCTTCACCTCCCCATTCAGCTTTTACCATTATTTCCATATTCTTATCAAAATGAACATCTTGCAAACATAATATTGAAACACTTTTGTTACGCAAATAATGTAAAACATCTCTTCTTTTTTGTTTAGCATTTAAACCCCGGCAATTCATTGATAGAATTTTAACATCATTAGCCATACTTAATCATTTTCAATGTCTATAATGGTATCATGGAACACGTTTCATGAGGTAATTGTACATAGAAAACTCTAGACATCCATATAAATTATACTTTGATAAATATGGCCACTCACCCGCACACACAAACAGAACCACGCAAAAAAGAACATGTAAAAAAAACAAAGAAAATTGGAACAAAATCTTGGTAGATACCCAAAAACAAACATAAAGAAACTAAAAAAGTATCTACACACCGCACTCATCTCCGAGCCAACATGGAAACAGCATTTAAGAAAGGCAAACTTTTTTTGTCTGATTTTTTCAGAATAGTAATTTGTAGCATGTTTTGTTTTTATCAATCAAGCTCCAAATATTACTCATTTTGTTCAAATTATTGTTTTTGTTCAAAATCATACATAATTTAAAATTGCATTTTTGGAATTTGTAAACAGTAGTATGTACATAGGTTTCCTATTTAAACAATATTTACCAGCAAATGTTACCTTTCTGCACTATCCATGTAAACTATAAATGCATTTTAACCACTAACGTGGTATAAAGCTATAGTATGAAACGGCCAATACATATCATAAAGTGGATAACATTGGAAACTAATTATATTACATAAGTATTTTCCTTTCACCAAAGGCATTCAGACAAGAATGGCCTATGATTTCACAGTTTATTTTGTTTACATAATAATCATAGATTGTTATAACATAAACAATACATAATTATCATAAAGTGGATTCATTGGAAGCTATGTGACATAAGTATTTTCCTTTCACCATTGGCATTCAAACAGAAAATGATTTCACATTTTATTTTGTTTACATATATAGATTGTTATAACATAAACAATACATATCACAAATTGGATAACATTGAAAACTATCTGACATAAGTATTTTCCTTTCACCATAGGCATTCAAACACAAGAACGGCCTATGATTTCACATTTTGTTTTGTTTACATATTTTAGATTGTTATATTGTTACATAATAATCATAGATTGTTATAACATAAACAATACATAATTATCATAAAGTGGATCCATTGGAAGCTATGTGACATAAGTATTTTCCCTTCACCATTGGCATTCAAACAGAAAATGATTTCACATTTTATTTTGTTTACATATATAGATTGTTATAACATAAACAATACATATCACAAATTGGATAACATTGGAAACTATGTGACATTAGGTATTTTCCTTTCACCATAGGCTTTCGAACACAAAAAGGCCTATGATTTCACATTTTGTTTTGTTTACATATATATTTTTTTATAACACAAACAATCCATATCATAAAGTGTGTGATGAGTATTTGCCTTTCACCATAGGTATTCAATCAAACACAACAAAGCCTATGATTTCACATTTTATTTTGTTTACATATTTATATATAGATTGTTATAACATAAACAATCCATATCATAAAGTGTGTGATGAGTATTTGCCTTTCACCATAGGTATTCAATCAAACACAAAAAGGCCTATGATTTCACATTTTATTTTGTTTATATATTTATATATAGATCATTGTTGTAACATGAACAATCCATATCATAAAGTATGTGATGAGTATTTTCCTTTCACCAAAGGTATTCAATCAAACACAAAAAGGCCTATGATTTCACATTTCATTTTGTTTACATTTTTATATATAGATTGTTATAACATAAACAATCCATATCATAAAGTATAAGATGAGTATTTACCTTTCACCATAGGTATTCAATCAAACACAAAAAGGCCTATGATTTTACATTTTATTTTGTTTTGTTTATATATTTATATATAGATTGTTGTAACATAAACAATCCATATCATAAAGTGTGTGATGAGAAGCACAGGGATCCAAACACAAAAAGGCATATGATTTCACATTTTATTTTGTTTACATATTTATATATAGATTGTTTTAACCTAAACAATACATAGAGTAGATAACATTGGAAAGTATTTTCCTTTCACCATAGGCTTTCAAAAAAAAAAAAAAGCCCATGATTTCACGTTTTATTTTGTTTATATATAGATTGTTATAACATGAACAAATATTTTACAGTATATATCATAAAGTGGATAACATTGAAAACAAGTATTTTCCTTTCACCATAGGCATAAACATCATAAATGGTTTTGTTTGTTTTGGTTTTTTTTTTTATATCGTCGTACACATTTTCTGGCTTTTATTTTTAAAGTTTATATTTTACAATTTTATGATACGATCCTAACATAGAAAATTTTATTTGAAACCAATTAAGGACTGGTTCATAATCAGCAATTTTTTTTCTTTCCAGCAAAATTAATATTGTTCGATATAAAGGATGCTGTTGATACTTTATCAATAGCTTGTTTGCAGTGTCAAAGAAGAAGACTTGCTATAGCATAGCTTGTTCAATTATTTATATAGCATAGCTTGTTCAATTATTTAGTGTACATCTTCCAGGCACTGCCTTTTGCTTCCTTGGCACGATATTCTAAGTACACTTTCACCCCATTTACTCTGATCCTTGTTGAATTTCCTTCATTCCGTAGTCTTCTTGCTTGAGTAGCCAACTCACCCCTCGTACGTTTCATCTCTGCAGGGAGATCTGTGTAGCACATGACTGGCTTCCTGTCCTTGATATAACCGCGAATTTGGCTTGCTTCTAAAACACAATCTCTGTCAGACATGCAACCAAAACGCACAATGATGGGATCCGGTCGTTCCTCTCCTTCCTGTTGCTCGCGCCCCTGTAAGTCTCTCTTTCGACGTGGTAGTCGATGCGCGTTCACTATGATCACTGAATCAGCGTGTTCTCTTCTAAACATGAAATCCGTAATAAGGAACTCTCGCACTACATCGTAAATGTCCTCATCTTTGGTCTGTTTCACTCCATAGAAAAGCAAATTTTGTTTCCTATCATGAATTTCAGCTAGGATCTGATTTGTTCTCATTTCATTCTTTGCCTGGAAAATTTTGGCGTTAATCTCCGGGATCTGCTCCTTTAGGATTTGGTTGACAAATTTATCATTGTGGTCCACTGACTTGACCAAGTCCTTGATTTGGTTTTCATTTTCCGTTACTCTGTTCACTGTACCTTTTAACTGTGCCTCTATTGCATCCATTCGAGCGTTTAATCTTTTATCCATATTCAATAACAAGTCCTTCAGTTCAGCGTTAGTCACGTCGCTCGTTGTATTGTTCGTATTTTCCGCCATTTTCTCACTGTTGTTGTTTTGTTGTCTGGTAAACATATCTTCCAGTGTAGTTTGCTCTTTTGCTGGCTGTTTTTTCCCCTTCTTTTCGGGCATAGTATGTTCAGCAGTGCTCCTCAAATTATATGAAACCAATGACATTCTCCAAAATAAATTAATCCATGCCAAAATACTGAAAAACTGGCTCGGAAACGAGAGCGATTTATTCTACACATCCACCCATGATGGTGTCAGGGTTGCCAGTCGATCGCATTCATGGTTGGTGGAGCCATGGTTAACGCTTTGGCATTTTCAGGAAGCAATTATCTGTTCAACTCTCTTAGTAGTTCGGAAGAACGCAAAAGACACGATCTCGCTCTCGAAAAACTTCAGCACGACCGAGATTCTTGGAATCTAGCGCGTCTTTCAAGAATAGATTACATTAACGATCAATTAAAAAACAGGGTCACGCGGAGAGAACCTTTTCGGACGTCGATGACGCGATGAGACAGTATTATAATTTAACGGGAATTTTGATGGATTCTTTTCCACCCGAACCACAACTTTATGATGGAGAGTATCTCGACGAAGATCAAACAAAATCGATCCAAAATGGGGAGTTAGCTTTGATCGGACTGGGATTGCTCGGAACCGGTGTGGTCGCTATCAAATACTTTGGATAAAAGTATTTTGGTGGGAGCTGAGCCTCTAATCTCTGGAAAATCATCGAGAGTTACGAGATAATTTCTTCGTTTGAGTAGGTAAAAAAGAGTGTAGTGGATGTTAAAATTATTTCTCTAGGGTTTATTTTGTAGATAAATTTTCAGTATATTATCAAGATCGCATAACAAATTAATCCGATCATGACAAAAATCAACGGGGAAATTACCCGTAACTTTGTAGTAAATCTTGTGAACGGCGTTTGAAAAAACTGGTCTGATCTCAAGACTTTTAACAAGTCTTTTTTACTCAGGGACTCGAACAATTTTTATTTTTTAAATTTTTTAACAAACTCGTCGATCAAAATCTCAGAAGTACTCGTAACATTTTCACTGTATTTTGAGTTACAATTTTCACATTTTGGTATGCTTTGCACTCGCGCGGGTTCTTTAAACAACTGATTAAATTCAGTACCGTATAGACAGATCGGTTTTTGTTCTGTTTTCGGAGACGAGTTTTCTTTTTACACAATTTGCAAAAACAACGCTTATATTTACTCGTACACTTCATTTTTGTAACAAACTCGTCGATCAAAATCTCAGAAGTACTCGTAACATTTCCACTGTAGACTTCGATGTATTCTTCAAACTGGTTGATCTTGGTTTCGCAGTATTTTATTGGTTGTTGAATTTGATCGATGTCAACTCGTGGTGAGTTCACGTTAAGAGGTGTGTCGTTTTCAAAACCACAATCATAACACACGTCATCCACCATGTATTTTGAGTTACAATTTTCACATTTTGGTATGCTTTGCACTCGCGCGGGTTCTTTAAACAACTGATTAAATTCAGTACCGTATAGACAAATCGGTTTTTGTTCTGTTTTCGGAGGCGAGTTTTCTTTTACACAATTTGCAAAAACAACGCTTATATTTACTCGTACACTTCATTTTTGTAACAATAAAAATCTCCTTTAGACTGAATGTCTAAAGGAGATTTTTTTGTTGGTTATGGTAGACTGTACGACTAGTCTGAGTCTTCGTCATGAATGGCAGGCTTTACAACATGTTCAAAACTGTGGTACATGTTCTCCGACGTTTTACTCATTTTTAGACCCGTAGGTTTAACATGAAGAGTGGAGAATTTATCTAGGACCAAGTTTTCTAGCGTTTTGGTTAGAAGTGAAGGACTCCAAACCCGGTTGTTATCGCTAATGGTGATGACACCGGATTTTCCGATTCTAGTCTCTATAAACTCAAACTTAGTAACTTCATAAATTCCACCTTCTTCTAGTTCAACCCATTTCAAAATATCTGGCAATTTTTGCTCTTCATACAATTTTTCAAATTCTTGCTTCGTTATGCTTGATTGTTTTGCCATTTTGTTCGCTTTTTTATTAATTAGGATTTTCTTAAACTGTTTTTATTTTCAAATCGGGGTTAAAAATAAAAGATGGCTGAAACTAAAATGTCTAAGGTTTACTACAGTCCGAGAGGGTATTGGAAGGGTGTTTCTGCGATAGACAAGCTGGCAAAAGAGGCTGGAGTGACGAAAGAAAAAGCTAGAAATTTTTTGAAAAAGCAGACTCAGTGGCAAATTTACCGAAGTACATTCCCAGAGCAAAATTTAATGTAAGTGTACCTAATGAAGTTCATCAAGCCGATTTGTTGTTTCTCCCTCACGACAGACCGAGTAAAGGAAAAAAGCTTTACAAGTACGCGTTGACTGTGGTGGATGTCGCGAGCAGATACAAGGAAGCTGAGCCTCTGAGCTCGAAGGAATCTGGGGAGGTGGCTAAGGCATTTGAGAAAATTTACTCTCGAGTTTTAAAGTGGCCGAAGCTTCTGCAGGTCGATCCTGGAAGAGAATTCATGGGCAAAGTGAACGAAGTGATGAAAAAGCACAAGGTCGATATCAGAAGAGGGTTGCCTGGTCAACATAGAGCTCAGGCAATTGTTGAAAGATTCAACAGAACTTTGGCTGAAAGACTGTTTGGTCATCAGTACTCGCAGGAAATACTGATGGAAGCTCGTGGTCAGAAAAATGTGAGGTCTACCGAGTGGGTGGGTAGGCTTCCGGATGTGATCAGAGCTTTGAACAGCGAAGAGACTCGGCTGATAGGAATGAAACCGGTTGATGCTATCAAGAAGAAAAAGATTGAAACGATGTCTTCAGCTCCACAGAAGTTGAAAAATGAGATTAAAATTCCAGGTAACGTGAGATTAAGGTATTTGTACGCTCCCGGAGAGTTGGAGGGAGGTGAGAGAAGACGCGCAACCGATCCCATTTGGTCTCTGGAAACTTACACGGTTGATAGTATCGTGAGAACACCGGGTGATCCAATTTTGTACTATTTGTCGAAGGGAGCACCAAAGAGAGCGTTTGTTAGACAGGAGCTTATGATAGTACCCGAGGGTACACAGTTGCCACCCGACAGAGTTTTGAAGTAAAATTTCTTATTCAAGTTTTTTAACACAGTAACCGTATGCATGTGTGTGAATTTTGTCCTCAAGTATCTTTCGTTTGTCATCGTGCGGATCTAGGGCAACTTTGTTGACGGTTTCAGTGTACACCTCATGCTTGTAACTCCTAATCACATTCATCGTTCTCATCAGAGGTTTCTCATCGAAGAGACAACTTTTATAATCATCGAAGGTAATTTTTCTTTCAACGACTGCTTTTTGACACCCTTACATCTCTTTTCCTCTTTTCCCTCATGCATTCTGTAAGAGTACAACTTTGCTCTGAGACCAACAAATTCGGCGATTTGCTTTCCTCCGGCTTCGTCTTTGAACATACCGGGAACTTTTTGTTCTTTCCGGTCGGAATTTTCGACGGATGATCAGCTGGGTAGTTGGAGGTGTCGAAAAGCTTTTTCACATCACCCGAAATGTCAGTGTAAAAATCCTCAGTCTGAATTTCATAGGTCAACGAGTCGGTATCAGTCATACAGAGCTTTGCCCTTCCACCATAATTCCTCTTGATGTAATTGTAGTGGAAGTCATACATCTTTGTCTTTGAGATATCCAGGATACTCATTCCGAGATATATCGGTTTGTTGAAGTACAGTTTGATTTTTCTCATGTGAATCGCTACAAGGTTTTCATCAAAGATGGTGTATCGGTCGAAGTTGGGTCTTGAGGTTAATTTCCGAATTTTGGCTAGGCTGGTTACAAGATGGACGTTCACTCTGTTTCGAATGTTTTCCATCGTTTTCCCAAAGACGCTGTTGTTCATCAATTTGAAGAAATCCTTCTCAAACTCCGATTTGGCTTTTGTTCGAAGTCTGGTATTCTTGTCGATGTATGATTTCATGAAGGCTTCCTCTCGGAATTTTATCCCTCTGTGAACCTTGGTCAGTTTGAGACCAAGCTCCAAGTACTGCTTCAGAGCCTCGTGGTGGACGACGTACTTTTCCTTGTCGTTCAGATTCGGAATTAGTTTTTCCACTTTGTTCACGAGGAGTCTTTCCGGAGCTAAGGGATAGTCGTTGTGGTGGTCGTGTAGCTCCTTAGCGTATTCCAGATCCACTTCAAGAATGCATGGGGTTTCACCCCAAGAGTCTAGCTGTTTCGGAGTCATCCACTTGAAATCACCGACCGGGAGCGGTTGACTCATGGCCCATCCGTAGAGGTTGTTTGCGTCAAGGTACTGAATGAATGGAATCGAAATCGGATCCCATGTATTTGTTGTTGGCTTTGGAATGTCTGGTAGATATCATGGAAACCCCACCTCTAATTCCTTTTTCGATCATCATAGCCATGTCATAATCCGTGAGGAGTTCCAATTTTACACCCGTTGTTTTCAGCATGGCGTCGTAGGACAATCCAGGAGCCGTGTAATACCAACAAGGATCCAGTTCGTAGTTTTTCAGGCAGACTTTTCTAAAATTTTCGAACACGTCGGCTAAAAGGAGAACGTCCGACTTGAGATACAGATCGTGGTACTCCCTCATGGTTTTCATCTTGAAGGTATTCCAAACATTCTGCGCGTGCTGATAGCCCTCGTCGGAAATTTCCGATTCGTTGAGCTTGGAATAAAACGCTTCTTTGGAAGGGAGACTAGTTTCCTGAAGTTTCTCAAGAGAGTTGACGTGATCGTAAGGGTATACTCCTTTTCTCAGAAGAAGTTCTAACCTTTCATCTTCAAAAAATTTTGAAATTTCAGAAAATTTTGAAAGATTCGCTACGAGTTTATCCAAGCCAGCAGACAGAAACTTAAAGCTATCAAGAAACCTGATTTCATATTTGATATCGACCGGTTTAATGCAGTTTTTGTGAGCTGCTCCTAAGAATTCTTTCTTAGGAAATGACACATCAGCTACAGTTGGATTTTTCTTGTCTTTAGGGGTTAGAGGGTCTTCGCAAATATAGCAGTGAGTGTCTTCCTGATCGATAGGATCTCTTTTTGGAACGAAGGAATTTACCACGATTTTTTTGCTAAAAGAGATGTACTTTTCCTCGTTGTTTGGAATACAGCCAATTTCACCCTCTGTCTTACCAAGATTTTTGATGAAAAGGTGGGAGTCATAACCCGAAAGGTTGTGAAAAAATACCGGAATGAACTTTGGTACTCTGTAAGCAAGATTGCACTGATTGTGAGCGGCTCCTCTGAATTTTCCAGTAAAGTGACAGTGATCTTTAACGGTGTTACTTGGGGTTAGAGATTTCTTACAAATATGACAGTGTGTGGACTTCTCGTAGATCTTTTGTTCGTTGGGACTAATGATCATATTTTTGGCATGCGTGTATGGATTGTTTTCCAGTTTCCAAAACCTGTCGTAAATTTTTTAATGTTCTCCTCAAGTTTGTTCACGAAAATTTGGGATATGTCCTCATCCTCAGATTGTTTGGTGTATACAACCGGATCTTGAGAGTACACGGAATCATCGAAACACTTGATGTAGTAGCAAAAGCCCGAAGGTTCGTGCTTTTGGTATTTTGTTGTTTTTGAAGAACTTCTGGCTGACAGGTTTGAATCGGTTTCGTAAAGGATTCAAAGTCGGCGTAGATGACAAATGGGACACTCTGTGACTTGAAAAGGTGTTTAAAATACTGAGTTGGAAAATCACCGTCTTTTGTTACTTTAGACATTTCAATTAACACGGTCTCGTTATTTATACAAACTTCTTCATGCTTTGTTAGACGTTCTTCGGAAGTGTAAGATGTGTAACAGTTTCTGCAGTAATATCGTTTCGCATGTTTTTTATAATCTTGTCCACGCAAAAGTCTGCTCATGCTCTTAATCACGCAATAGTGATTGGTTTCATCACCATTAGAGTTTTTTCCCGAAAACAAAAGAAGATCGATGTGATGCTTTCGTCGAGTGATGTTAGGACTCTTTCTTAGAGGAGAGATAAGATATTCATACTTTGTGTCTCTGCACGAACCCTTTGGAGTAAATCCCGCTACATTTATGGAAATTGTTGGATTGTTCCTTTCAAACTTGCCAATTTCTGAAAGAGGAGTTGGAAATTCGATGTCATCCCAGTTGAGGAGATCCGCTTTTGCTTTAAGCTTTTTGTCAATCCGATTTGAATCTTTGTCAACTGGATTGAGGGTTCGAGTAATAGCCCACTTAAAACACTGATCATCATCATTTTTAAGATTGATAATCGCTTTCTTTTGGCTAGAAATTCTGGAAGTGGAATATATGAAGCTCCTTGCATCGGTTGGTACTTGGCCATGTGAATCTCTAGGGATACGATCTCCTTGAATATCCAACCACTCCCACTGTTTTGGAATGTGGCGATATTCTCTAGAATTTGACTCGTCGTGGTTTCGTAAAAATCATCGAGATCCGTACCTGCTAGAATCTCCTTCGTGGTAGAACGAAATGCGCTACTTATAGCATCAGTTTCACCAGTTTGCAGGTTTGTTTTTTCAAACAGACACTTGAGAACCAAAAGAACTTTTTTCTGTCTGTTGTTTGAAAATAGGCTGATGATGCTTTGCTTGACAGTTGCAAAGAAGGTGTTGGGGTCGTAACCATCGTGTCCACCAATCGTGTACTGTTCGACGAAGTTTTTAAGAGCTGAATCGATCTTTTTGGTCTTGAATGGATGACGAGGTTCTTTGGAAGGTTCCTGGATGTCGAGAATGTTAGAGGAAAGGATGAAATTTTCCTTGAGTTTCTCATTGAGAACATCTTTGCTCAGTTTTGAGTATCCTCGGAGACCGGCATTTTTGCGAGCGTGTTTAATTCCTTTCTGGTGTACTCTCCTCTTTGCCGTCTTTCTTCATTTTTTGCTTCCTTAATCGCCTTTTAATCCGGAGGAGGCTTGCTGATTAATTTTCTCAGCTCTTCCTTTTTCAGTTTGGAGTATCCTCGATATCCGTTTTTTTTTTAGCGTATTCGCGAAATTCTTTCAACGTTCGTAATATTTTAATTTTTAAACGTCGAGGCATCTTATCTTTATTATACAAATTATATTTTCTTAAGCAAAAAAAAAAAAAAAAAATCTACGTTTTAGACATTAGCACAAAAATTTCTTTTTGTAGTAGTATTTTTAGAAGCTGTTTTGTACGATTGTTGGAATTTCAAATATCGCTCTCTTGAATATTCATTTGGGTTAATCATTCCAAGCTCAATACACAAATTAGCATCGTATTGATTTCGAAGTGTTCGATTGCTGTAAAATCTGTCTGAGTTTTTCTTGTAACTAAGTTGAATCCACTGATCCTTGTAAAATACAAACAAATGCTTGTTTTCAACTTTTGACTCAAGAGTAATATCTTTTTCGATATTATGATATTTTTTAAACGCTTCCATTTTTTATTATAAATTTTTTTATTATATCAAAATTTCTTAAATTATTTTTTTAAATTAGGAAAAAAATCTAAAAATAGTGTGTGCCCTCTCCCAGCTGGTATAAAAACCTCTTGTGATTAATAATCACAAGAGGTTTTTTTTATTTCTGTACTCATTCTGCTTCTTTAGCATCGTTGTAGGCTTTCAAAATTTCTGTCATACGCTTGGCTTCCATCCTGATTCTTCTCTCGGAGAATCCAAAAGAGCGCTCGTAAGAATCCAAAATGCTACGATCATCTTTATTTTAATAAAAATGGCTGATTCGATTTATTTTGAGCTCGCTGATGATGAAATATTCCAACAACTGGAAGACTCTTCCAAAGGAGATTTTTATATGTGGAATGGTACTAGTCTCGGAAACCTGTTTGTTGCTGCTAGCGGTTACAACGGAAACAAAGTAAGAATCCAGGCAATCAACCTTTTGATGTGTTACATTGGGTGGTATAAGGATAAATACAGGATGAGATTGTGTTTAAGACCACCTTGGATTTTTCCTGAAAGGACAGAGGAGTTCGAGGTTTTGAAAAAGACTCTTGAGTTTGTTACGAATGAACCACCGATTGAAAAAAAAAAGATATGATTGCGCGTGAAAAATTATCAAGACAAATTTAAACTGGTAAATAAATTTCAAGATTTATTTATTTAACAATGTTAAAAGTGAAATACCGCCACCACTCAATAATTGCTCCATATCATTTCTGCTACACTCATTCCAATCATAACCCCCTCAGGAAATTAAATAATCACACAGTTTGAACCTTTGACCTTGAATGTCTGGCTGAGAACAAAGGACTAGCTGTGTTGTGGTACGGTTCGCGCTCTGTGTTAACACAAACTAAAATGAAAGGTACTGATACACACGCATATACCGACACAGGCGATGAACCTATGGAATATATTGATTCTAATAGGAATGAAGGATCTAGCATGTCAGAAACAAGTAAGTGGTCAGTCAGTGAAAAAGATACCATACAAAAGTGGATTGACTATCATAGTCAATCGGCTATTTGTTTCATACAGTTACAAAAAGGAGAAAACTTAACAATTGATGATTTTCCAAGTCCACCAAAGGAAAAGTGGCAACCTCTTGTTGACAAAAATTGGGGCAAGTCTAAAAGTCTACTGCTGTAACAGGAAAAGATTTGCACGCATTCTTGCAAAAACATCTTGTTAAACCAACAGCACCAACTGGTAATATTCAATTAGTTTCGTCAACAGACAATCTCAAACAAGCTCAAAAAAAGTTGCAAAACAATTTTGAAAGAGTAAAATTTCGAAATTCAAAATGTTTCGAAATGTATCTGAAGTTTGGACAATCTATAAGCAATGCCTATCATATCTGGGAATTGTCTAAGCTTAAAGGTAAGATTTCAGGCACGTGGAAAGAATGGATCAAGCAAACTGTCGATATTTGCTATTCGCAAGCAAATAAATATCGAAAGTTGTATGAAACATGGGGAACTTACCTACGTTTTCAAAGCTTAGGCATAACAATGCAAGAATTTGAAAAGCATGAAAAGGCTATCAAATTGATGATATGGCAGCATCCGAGTATAAAAGAATATTGGAAACAAAGCATCAAAACAAAACCCAAATCAGCTTCTTAAAGTAGGAAAAAACACTGACTGACTACCACATTGTTTTTGGTCTAGGTCCATGCGTCATTTTTTTTTAGAGCTTGAGATAATATTTCTCCTGATTCTAAGAAACATAAGACGCTAGATTAAACATGTTTCAAAAAATGCTTGTTTGTTTGCTAATGCAGGGAAATTTTTTTGATAATATTTTTGTCAAGTGTTTGCATAACACACAAGCAAAAATTTGAAACAAACATATCCAGTCCCAAGCCTGGAAAAAGTGGAGGGCTGCTGGCTTAACAATGTTTGTAACTGTTTTTACCCATGATGCTTTCAGCATGAATAATCATACCCATCCTTAAACATAAGGAAAATTACCCATGATGCTTTCAGCATGAATAATCATACCCATCCTTAAACATAAGGAAAATTACCCATGATGCTTTCAGCATGAATAATCATACCCATCCTTAAACATAAAATGTAAATGCCTCCAGGCTATAGGTTTGGAGTTAGATAGACATTCTGCCTATAGTAAACAAAACAAACTGGATTGTTCCTGCTTAGCATGAAACCACTTCGTCTCACTTCCTGCAACTCAACAGTGTACATAAGTGTGCTAGTCAAGGATTTGCGAGTTGCCTCCAGGCTAGGTTTCCGGTTAGACAAATTGATTGTTCCCCTACTTGGGTCAGCTCAAGGTCATAATAGTTGAAGACAGGATATGAGATACAGGGGGATTTTTTTCTGTGTAGAATATCAATTTTTTTTGATTTGAGATGCAGGGGAATTTTTTCCCCTGCATTTTTTTTTTGGGTGGGTTAATTTACAGGGGAATTTTTTCTGTGTAATTTGGATTGGGGTGGATTGAAATGCAGGGAATTTTTACTGTGTAATCCTGTGTAAATTGTTTTTTGTGTAATCCTGTGTTGTTATTTTTGTGGAATTTTCCCCTGTATTTTGCCCTGTAAAAATGAATCTAAGGTTAGGGGAGGAGGTGGAGGTTTACACAGCAGTTACACAGCATTTCTGTGATTTTCTGTGTATTTGATGGTTGGGGGCGATTTACACGGAAAATGACAGAAATGAGTCAGTAGGCCCCTCCCCCTACTACTACTAGAGCTGCTGTGACTCACGAGCCACGAAGGTTAGGCGGTGGCTTCTGACTTTGATGACATCTGCTTGACATTGACCTCAGAGGCGGATTTAAGGAAAAGGGCCCTGTCAGCAAAATATCTCGGGCCGGGGCCCAATGGTAAAGAGTTGAAATCAGGAACGTACCTGAATTTTTGTCGGGAGGAGAGTAACAACAAAATTTGATAGTGATCATTAGTTCGGCCCAATGTTATGAGCATTCTGAAGTGAATTTGGGAAAAGGGTGTTTTGGGCTTTGAGTCATTAATGACTAATAACAATATCAAAGCTTGGCTTGAACGTTCAGCGTGAGTATTTCGTGCTCCTAGCCTGGTACGTATTCCCATCAGAATGCAAGTGTGTGTCCACGGACCGGGACCCGGACCGACTGGTTAAAAGGGCATTTCGTGATCCACAACCTCGTCCCCCCATTTTGCTCCAAAAAGGTTGAAGTTTTTATACCATTGATAACCTCTGGCTACATTATGTTTATGTACAAAATATTTCTTGCAGATTAATTCGTTTAGCAAAAATATCGTCAAATTTGAATTACGTACGGTGCACCAGAACGAAATTACAACAGTGGCCTATGGAGCAGTGTAAAACACATAATCATGCAAAACTCGTAAATGCAAAAATCGGAATCAACTGACAAAATGTTACAAAAAGAGGACGCTAGGAGCACGAAATACTCACGATGAAATTTATAACTTTGAAGAAAAAATTGTTTCGCCCACCTCTCACCCCCTAGAATTTAAAAACAAACCGTGTTCCCTTAAAATGATCCATCGCGCCGTAAATAATAACTGCTCCCTTTAAGGAACTGTTCACAAACACTTGTTGGCGGGGGGGGCGGGGCTGATGCAAAAATTATCGCGAAAATGTTTCGGGCCCCCCTTTACAGATCTCAAGAATTTCAGCCCCGTTGAAAAGCATATAAATTCAATTTTCCAAGGAAAATTTGTGGTCATTTTTTTTCAGCCCCCCCCCCTTAAAAGGGTCAAAAATTTCATGACCTTACGGTTAAATACCACTAATATGCTTGGGCGATACATTGAAATACGACGAGTAACTATTTGTTTTCATGGCATCTGAAAAGATTGCATTATATAGACATGCCACTTTGTTAATTAGACCCACATTCACATTTTGTTGGTGATTTCCTTGCCCTAAATATCGTACATAGCCCTATAGGCCTACGTGTAAATACAGTATAGGCCTAGGCTAGGCATTTTGCTTAAGCTTTCAGGCGTATGCCAGGCCTATAGTCACGTGTAAATTAAACCTAGTCTTTGTGTACACGTTGTCTATGGGCCTCTACAGCAACCTGTATGGCCTCACTCTATATCCTAACTCAAGGCGGAACCCTAACTTGATCTATAACTCTATTTTAAACCCATATCTAATCCTCGGACCTAGCCGTATCTCTATCCCTATCCACGAGCCTAGCCCTATAAAAACCCTATTCCTAATGCGAACCTGACCCTAATCAACAATTCTAAAACTAATCAGCAAGCCTAAATCGGAACACTAACCCTAAATCAATCTTAATCTGATCTGATCGTGCTAGGACAGGCTACAGATACGAATCTCTACGAAGCACTGAAAAACAGCGAAACAGTCATCATACAGGGTGTCCGAAAATCATTGATCTTTTACTCGTCATGCAGTTTTTCAGAAATTTTCTTGTTAAACATGTATTGCAAATGTCAATGTTTACATTCATGGCATTTTACCCGAGATTGGAGCACTTTTGTGCTTATATAGGTTATCACTAATAGACCTGGGTGATACATTGAAATACGACGAGTAACTATTTGTTTTCTAAAAAAAAGGAACAAAATCGCTGAAATTGATCAAGTTATATAGCCAAAAAAGTACTTTTTAGGGTTTGATGCTTCAAAATCCCGGGGGTGTCACTCCCATTGTGGCCTGTACACCATCCGCGATAATCAACTTTTGAAAAGCACCATAAACAAGGATTTAACCCTTGGCTAAAACGACACCCTAAACAGGGATTTCATTCCTGACATCAAATTTCATACCCTAAATTTCATTTCCGCGTATTTAGCAATTGCAATTTTGCTCCCCTTTTTTCCATTTTTTCATGTTTTTGACACCCTAAACGCGATACGCGCGTATCGTGCCTACCCACGAAAAACGACCCTTTATACGCGTTTTCATTATCGCGGATGGTGTACAGGCCACAATGGGGGTGACCCCGGGTTCAAAATGGTACATTTTCTCCTATTATATGACATTTTTTGTTGTAATAGTACCAAAATTTATACGCACGGCTTCGGTGTTTAGTAAATATTCGCCCTACCATATTGTAACTTTCAGCTTCAAGGGCGCACTGTTATTTTCAGGTGTTTACCATGTTTACGGTTCAGTGCGTTAAAACAAGAAAAGCCTCAGGTCAACCTATGTTGAATTTTTGATCATTTGGCTTCTAAATCATATAGTTTCTTCTGATATTAGTGGCATTGAACTGTGAGAGTTCTGAATATGAGAAAATTCTACCATAAATTAGCCATTTTCCCATTGACACCCGTGTAATACATTATTAGTGGTATTTAACCTTACGGGTCAGTAAACATGCTCGGTCAATAGACCGATTCTGTTTTGGAACTGAATTATTTGCTTAGCCTATTGAAGCATCAAGCGGCAAGTTCACATGCATTCATGGTAGGCAGTCAGCCAGCAGGTCACACACACACAGTCGAGGTCACCGATTTTCTAAGGGCGTATTACACTAAATCACTGCGCGAAAGATGAGTTCCGGTTAAACGTATATGGCTACTGGAGACAACGTGGTGTCCTTAGGGACCATGTTCTTCGTGAGGTTGACATGTTCTGATTTAAATGAAAGATGCTAGCCTATTAATGACTAAAATAGATATGAAAGTATACAAATCGATTTCACAAGAAAAGTAGGCCCTGTCCGAATTACTGCCAACGGAACGAGTTTTAATGCTAGTTTTGGTGTTGAAATAGCGGCGTCGCTTTTCAACATTTTGTAATAAAAAACTGATTCTATAAAGTTCCCCAAAATTGAAGCTTAAATAAAATTTCAGTCCTTAATTAATACAGGAATGACGTAAAAAAGTGACAAATATTGTCACGCCTGGTAGAAAACGCCGTTTGAAAAAGTTGATTTTTACGTGCTTTTCAATGGAGAAGTTATTTGGTGGTTTACGCCCTTGAAAGCATGTTAAAAAATGGTGGAATGAGCTATAAAATTCGGAATTTAAAGTTATTAAAGAAAGTTTTCCCCTCAAACTGATTTATTTTGAAATGAGAATATTCTATTTTATAATCCCGAAGCTTTCAAACAAGATTTTAGAGTATAAATTTCTGGAAAATTCGTTGGAAACAAGGTTTGGTACCAAAGCTGGCAATGGCGGCCATGTTTGTTCAGATATACCACTTTGAGCTTAAAATCGAATAACCATTCAACTTTTAAAATTTTTGTTTAAGAAAATGGTACAATAATTGAAAAACGTATAACATGAAATGCGTTTATAAGATACTCTCGGAAACATTTATCACATCAAAGGTATCCAAGTACCTCCAACTGCCTTATCAATAGGGTTTTAAGGTGACGTTTCTATTTTCCTCTCAATTTTAACGAAATTTGGTCGGTATATGGCGTTACTAGTTACAATGCGGCCGTTTTCAATTCTCTAGAGGGAAATTGATTAACCAAGTTTGTGACGAGTTTCTTTGATTGAAGATATTGTAATATTATCAGACATTGGGAGAAAATATGCGCGCAAGGGGGGGTGTCGTGTCTTTATACCCCTACCCCTAACGTTTTCGACCTAGGCATATACTCGTGCAATGAGATGATGCTTGTCATGGGGGGGTTCAGAAACCTTTGTGCATTTTGCTTATGTAATGTGCAACTTAAGTTATTTGACTCACTGTTGTTAAAATTTTAACTATTATGATGTCATAATTGTATTTAAAGATCGATCAAACCTGCTATAAACTCTGTTTATATCCATAATGGTCAAAAGTACCCAAAATGGCGGGTTTTTTAATGTATCAAAATTGTTTAGAGAACCCTTATAGCAGATTGGTGTAATGTATGAATTAAAGAAATGACACTTTTTCTTAGAATAGTTTATTGTTTCCAAAAATAGAGAAAAGTTTAAAAAAATTCAAACCTCTTGTGCGGTTGAAAGCATGTTAAAAAATGGTGGAATGAGCTATAAAATTCGGAATTTAAAGTTATTAAAGAAAATTTTCCCCTCAAACTGATTTATTTTGAAATGAGAATATTCTATTTTATAATCCCGAAGCTTTCAAACAAGATTTTAGAGTATAAATTTCTGGAAAATTCGTTGGAAACAGGGTTTGGTACCAAAGCTGGCAATGGCGGCCATGTTTGTTCAGATATACCACTTTGAGCTTAAAATCGAATAACCATTCAACTTTTAAAATTTTTGTTTAAGAAAATGGTACAATAATTGAAAAACGTATAACATGAAATGCGTTTATAAGATACTCTCGGAAACATTTATCCCATCAAAGGTATCCAAGTACCTCCAACTGCCTTATCAATAGCGTTTTAAGGTGACGTTTCTATTTTCCTCTCAATTTTAACGAAATTTGGTCGGTATATGGCGTTACTAGTTACAATGCGGCCGTTTTCAATTCTCTTGAGGGAAATTGATTAACCAAGTGTGTGACGAGTTTCTTTGATTGAAGATATTGTAATATTATCAGACATTGGGAGAAAATATGCGCGCAAGGGGGGGGGGGGTGTCGTGTCTTTATACCCCTACCCCTAACGTTTTCGACCTAGGCATATACTCGTGCAATGAGATGATGCTTGTCATGGGGGGGGGGGGGGGTTCAGAAACCTTTGTGCATTTTGCTTATGTAATGTGCAACTTAAGTTATTTGACTCACTGTTGTTAAAATTTTAACTATTATGATGTCATAATTGTATTTAAAGATCGATCAAACCTGCTATAAACTCTGTTTATATCCATAATGGTCAAAAGTACCCAAAATGGCGGGTTTTTTTAATGTATCAAAAATTGTTTAGAGAACCCTTATAGCAGATTGGTGTAATGTAGGAATGAAAGAAATGACACTTTTTCCTTAGAATAGTTTATTGTTTCCAAAAATAGAGAAAAGTTTAAAAAAATTCAAACCTCTTGTGCGGTTGAAAGCATGTTAAAAAATGGTGGAATGAGCTATAAAATTCGGAATTTAAAGTTATTAAAGAAAGTTTTCCCTCAAACTGATTTATTTTGAAATGAGAATATTCTATTTTATAATCCCGAAGCTTTCAAACAAGATTTTAGAGTATAAATTTCTGGAAAATTCGTTGGAAACAGGGTTTGGTACCAAAGCTGGCAATGGCGGCCATGTTTGTTCAGATATACCACTTTGAGCTTAAAATCGAATAACCATTCAACTTTTAAAATTTTTGTTTAAGAAAATGGTACAATAATTGAAAAACGTATAACATGAAATGCGTTTATAAGATACGCTCGGAAACATTTATCCCATCAAAGGTATCCAAGTACCTCCAACTGCCTTATCAATAGCGTTTTAAGGTGACGTTTCTATTTTCCTCTCAATTTTAACGAAATTTGGTCGGTATATGGCGTTACTAGTTACAATGCGGCCGTTTTCAATTCTCTAGAGGGAAATTGATTAACCAAGTTTGTGACGAGTTTCTTTGATTGAAGATATTGTAATATTATCAGACATTGGGAGAAAATATGCGCGCAAGGGGGGGTGTGTCGTGTCTTTATACCCCTACCCCTAACGTTTTCGACCTAGGCATATACTCGTGCAATGAGATGATGCTTGTCATGGGGGGGTTCAGAAACCTTTGTGCATTTTGCTTATGTAATGTGCAACTTAAGTTATTTGACTCACTGTTGTTAAAATTTAACTATTATGATGTCATAATTGTATTTAAAGATCGATCAAACCTGCTATAAACTCTGTTTATATCCATAATGGTCAAAAGTACCCAAAAATGGCGGTTTTTTTAATGTATCAAAATTGTTTAGAGAACCCTTATAGCAGATTGGTGTAATGTATGAATTAAAGAAATGACACTTTTTCTTAGAATAGTTTATTGTTTCCAAAAATAGAGAAAAGTTAAAAAAAATTCAAACCTCTTGTGCGGTTGAAAGCATGTTAAAAAATGGTGGAATGAGCTATAAAATTCGGAATTTAAAGTTATTAAAGAAAGTTTTCCCTCAAACTGATTTATTTTGAAATGAGAATATTCTATTTTATAATCCCGAAGCTTTCAAACAAGATTTTAGAGTATAAATTTCTGGAAAATTCGTTGGAAACAGGGTTTGGTACCAAAGCTGGCAATGGCGGCCATGTTTGTTCAGATATACCACTTTGAACTTAAAATCGAATAACCATTCAACTTTTAAAATTTTTGTTTAAGAAAATGGTACAATAATTGAAAAACGTATAACATGAAATGCGTTTATAAGATACTCTCGGAAACATTTATCCCATCAAAGGTATCCAAGTACCTCCAACTCCTTATCAATAGCGTTTTAAGGTGACGTTTCTATTTTCCTCTCAATTTTAACGAAATTTGGTCGGTATATGGCGTTACTAGTTACAATGCGGCCGTTTTCAATTCTCTAGAGGGAAATTGATTAACCAAGTTTGTGACGAGTTTCTTTGATTGAAGATATTGTAATATTATCAGACATTGGGAGAAAATATGCGCGCAAGGGGGGGGGGGGTGTCGTGTCTTTATACCCCTACCCCTAACGTTTTCGACCTGGGCATATACTCGTGCAATGAGATGATGCTTGTCATGGGGGGGGGGGTGGTTCAGAAACCTTTGTGCATTTTGCTTATGTAATGTGCAACTTAAGTTATTTGACTCACTGTTGTTAAAATTTTAACTATTATGATGTCATAATTGTATTTAAAGATCGATCAAACCTGCTATAAACTCTGTTTATATCCATAATGGTCAAAAGTACCCAAAATGGCGGGTTTTTTAATGTATCAAAAATTGTTTAGAGAACCCTTATAGCAGATTGGTGTAATGTATGAATTAAAGAAATGACACTTTTCTTAGAATAGTTTATTGTTTCCAAAAATAGAGAAAAGTTTAAAAAAATTCAAACCTCTTGTGCGGTTGAAAGCATGTTAAAAAATGGTGGAATGAGCTATAAAATTCGGAATTTAAAGTTATTAAAGAAAGTTTTCCCCTCAAACTGATTTATTTTGAAATTAGAATATTCTATTTTATAATCCCGAAGCTTTCAAACAGGATTTTAGAGTATAAATTTCTGGAAAATTCGTTGGAAACAGGGTTTGGTACCAAAGCTGGCAATGGCGGCCATGTTTGTTCAGATATACCACTTTGAGCTTAAAATCGAATAACCATTCAACTTTTAAAATTTTTGTTTAAGAAAATGGTACAATAATTGAAAAACGTATAACATGAAATGCGTTTATAAGATACTCTCGGAAACATTTATCCCATCAAAGGTATCCAAGTACCTCCAACTGCCTTATCAATAGCGTTTTAAGGTGACGTTTCTATTTTCCTCTCAATTTTAACGAAATTTGGTCGGTATATGGCGTTACTAGTTACAATGCGGCCGTTTTCAATTCTCTAGAGGGAAATTGATTAACCAAGTTTGTGACGAGTTTCTTTGATTGAAGATATTGTAATATTATCAGACATTGGGAGAAAATATGCGCGCAAGGGGGGTGTCGTGTCTTTATACCCCTACCCCTAACGTTTTCGACCTAGGCATATACTCGTGCAATGAGATGATGCTTGTCATGGGGGGGGGTTCAGAAACCTTTGTGCATTTTGCTTATGTAATGTGCAACTTAAGTTATTTGACTCACTGTTGTTAAAATTTTAACTATTATGATGTCATAATTGTATTTAAAGATCGATCAAACCTGCTATAAACTCTGTTTATATCCATAATGGTCAAAAGTACCCAAAATGGCGGGTTTTTTTAATGTATCAAAAATTGTTTAGAGAACCCTTATAGCAGATTAGGGGTAATGTATGAATTAAAGAAATGACACTTTTTCTTAGAATAGTTTATTGTTTCCAAAGATAGAGAAAAGTTTTAAAAAATTCAAACCTCTTGTGCGGTTGAAAGCATGTTAAAAAATGGTGGAATGAGCTATAAAATTCGGAATTTAAAGTTATTAAAGAAACTTTTCCCCTCAAACTGATTTATTTTGAAATGAGAATATTCTATTTTATAATCCCGAAGCTTTCAAACAAGATTTTAGAGTATAAATTTCTGGAAAATTCGTTGGAAACAGGGTTTGGTACCAAAGCTGGCAATGGCGGCCATGTTTGTTCAGATATACCACTTTGAGCTTAAAATCGAATAACCATTCAACTTTTAAAATTTTTGTTTAAGAAAATGGTACAATAATTGAAAAACGTATAACATGAAATGCGTTTATAAGATACTCTCGGAAACATTTATCCCATCAAAGGTATCCAAGTACCTCCAACTGCCTTATCAATAGCGTTTTAAGGTGACGTTTCTATTTTCCTCTCAATTTTAACGAAATTTGGTCGGTATATGGCGTTACTAGTTACAATGCGGCCGTTTTCAATTCTCTTGAGGGAAATTGATTAACCAAGTTTTTGACGAGTTTCTTTGATTGAAGATATTGTAATATTATCAGACATTGGGAGAAAATATGCGCGCAAGGGGGGGGGGGGGTGTCGTGTCTTTATACCCCTACCCCTAACGTTTTCGACCTAGGCATATACTCGTGCAATGAGATGATGCTTGTCATGGGGGGTTCAGAAACCTTTGTGCATTTTGCTTATGTAATGTGCAACTTAAGTTATTTGACTCACTGTTGTTAAAATTTTAACGTTTATGATGTCATAATTGTATTTAAAGATCGATCAAACCTGCTATAAACTCTGTTTATATCCATAATGGTCAAAAGTACCCAAAATGGCGGTTTTTTTTTTGTTTTTAAAAATTGTTTAGAGAACCCTTATAGCAGATTGGTGTAATGTATGAATTAAAGAAATGACACTTTTTCTTAGAATAGTTTATTGTTTCCAAAAATAGAGAAAAGTTTAAAAAAATTCAAACCTCTTGTGCGGTTGAAAGCATGTTAAAAAATGGTGGAATGAGCTATAAAATTCGGAATTTAAAGTTATTAAAGAAAGTTTTCCCTCAAACTGATTTATTTTGAAATGAGAATATTCTATTTTATAATCCCGAAGCTTTCAAACAAGATTTTAGAGTATAAATTTCTGGAAAATTCGTTGGAAACAGGGTTTGGTACCAAAGCTGGCAATGGCGGCCATGTTTGTTCAGATATACCACTTTGAGCTTAAAATCGAATAACCATTCAACTTTTAAAATTTTTGTTTAAGAAAATGGTACAATAATTGAAAAACGTATAACATGAAATGCGTTTATAAGATACTCTCGGAAACATTTATCCCATCAAAGGTATCCAAGTACCTCCAACTGCCTTATCAATAGCGTTTTAAGGTGACGTTTCTATTTTCCTCTCAATTTTAACGAAATTTGGTCGGTATATGGCGTTACTAGTTACAATGCGGCCGTTTTCAATTCTCTAGAGGGAAATTGATTAACCAAGTTTGTGACAAGTTTCTTTGATTGAAGATATTGTAATATTATCAGACATTGGGAGAAAATATGCGCGCAAGGGGGGGTGTCGTGTCTTTATACCCCTACCCCTAACGTTTTCGACCTAGGCATATACTCGTGCAATGAGATGATGCTTGTCATGGGGGGGGGGGGGGGTTCAGAAACCTTTGTGCATTTTGCTTATGTAATGTGCAACTTAAGTTATTTGACTCACTGTTGTTAAAATTTTAACTATTATGATGTCATAATTGTATTTAAAGATCGATCGAACCTGCTATAAACTCTGTTTATATCCATAATGGTCAAAAGTACCCAAAATGGCGGGTTTTTTTAATGTATCAAAAATTGTTTAGAGAACCCTTATAGCAGATTGGTGTAATGTATGAATTAAAGAAATGACACTTTTTCTTAGAATAGTTTATTGTTTCCAAAAATAGAGAAAAGTTTAAAAAAATTCAAACCTCTTGTGCGGTTGAAAGCATGTTAAAAAATGGTGGAATGAGCTATAAAATTCGGAATTTAAAGTTATTAAAGAAGGTTTTCCCCTCAAACTGATTTATTTTGAAATGAGAATATTCTATTTTATAATCCCGAAGCTTTCAAACAAGATTTTAGAGTATAAATTTCTGGAAAATTCGTTGGAAACAGGGTTTGGTACCAAAGATGGCAATGGCGGCCATGTTTGTTCAGATATACCACTTTGAGCTTAAAATCGAATAACCATTCAACTTTTAAAATTTTTGTTTAAGAAAATGGTACAATAATTGAAAAACGTATAACATGAAATGCGTTTATAAGATACTCTCGGAAACATTTATCCCATCAAAGGTATCCAAGTACCTCCAACTGCCTTATCAATAGCGTTTTAAGGTGACGTTTCTATTTTCCTCTCAATTTTAACGAAATTTGGTCGGTATATGGCGTTACTAGTTACAATGCGGCCGTTTTCAATTCTCTAGAGGGAAATTGATTAACCAAGTTTGTGACGAGTTTCTTTGATTGAAGATATTGTAATATTATCAGACATTGGGAGAAAATATGCGCGCAAGGGGGGGGGGGGTGTCGTGTCTTTATACCCCTACCCCTAACGTTTTCGACTTAGGCATATACTCGTGCAATGAGATGATGCTTGTCATGGGGGGGGGGGGGGTTCAGAAACCTTTGTGCATTTTGCTTATGTAATGTGCAACTTAAGTTATTTGACTCACTGTTGTTAAAATTTTAACTATTATGATGTCATAATTGTATTTAAAGATCGATCAAACCTGCTATAAACTCTGTTTATATCCATAATGGTCAAAAGTACCCAAAATGGCGGGTTTTTTTAATGTATCAAAAATTGTTTAGAGAACCCTTATAGCAGATTGGTGTAATGTATGAATTAAAGAAATGACACTTTTTCTTAGAATAGTTTATTGTTTCCAAAAATAGAGAAAAGTTTTAAAAAATTCAAACCTCTTTTGCGGTTGAAAGCATGTTAAAAAATGGTGGAATGAGCTATAAAATTCGGAATTTAAAGTTATTAAAGAAAGTTTTCCCCTCAAACTGATTTATTTTGAAATGAGAATATTCTATTTTATAATCCCGAAGCTTTCAAACAAGATTTTAGAGTATAAATTTCTGGAAAATTCGTTGGAAACAGGGTTTGGTACCAAAGCTGGCAATGGCGGCCATGTTTGTTCAGATATACCACTTTGAGCTTAAAATCGAATAACCATTCAACTTTTAAAATTTTTGTTTAAGAAAATGGTACAATAATTGAAAAACGTATAACATGAAATGCGTTTATAAGATACTCTCGGAAACATTTATCCCATCAAAGGTATCCAAGTACCTCCAACTGCCTTATCAATAGCGTTTTAAGGTGACGTTTCTATTTTCCTCTCAATTTTAACGAAATTTGGTCGGTATATGGCGTTACTAGTTACAATGCGGCCGTTTTCAATTCTCTAGAGGGAAATTGATTAACCAAGTTTGTGACGAGTTTCTTTGATTGAAGATATTGTAATATTATCAGACATTGGGAGAAAATATGCGCGCAAGGGGGGGGGGGTTTCGTGTCTTTATACCCCTACCCCTAACGTTTTCCACCTAGGCATATACTCGTGCAATGAGATGATGCTTGTCATGGGGGGGGGGGGGGTGCAGAAACCTTTGTGCATTTTGCTTATGTAATGTGCAACTTAAGTTATTTGACTCACTGTTGTTAAAATTTTAACTATTATGATGTCATAATTGTATTTAAAGATCGATCAAACCTGCTATAAACTCTGTTTATATCCATAATGGTCAAAAGTACCCAAAATGGCGGGTTTTTGTAATGTATCAAAAATTGTTTAGAGAACCCTTATAGCAGATTGGTGTAATGTATGAATTAAAGAAATGACACTTTTTCTTAGAATAGTTTATTGTTTCCAAAAATAGAGAAAAGTTTAAAAAAATTCAAACCTCTTGTGCGGTTGAAAGCATGTTAAAAAATGGTGGAATGAGCTATAAAATTCGGAATTTAAAGTTATTAAAGAAAGTTTTCCCCTCAAACTGATTTATTTTGAAATGAGAATATTCTATTTTATAATCCCGAAGCTTTCAAACAAGATTTTAGAGTATAAATTTCTGGAAAATTCGTTGGAAACAGGGTTTGGTACCAAAGCTGGCAATGGCGGCCATGTTTGTTCAGATATACCACTTTGAGCTTAAAATCGAATAACCATTCAACTTTTAAAATTTTTGTTTAAGAAAATGGTACAATAATTGAAAAACGTATAACATGAAATGCGTTTATAAGATACTCTCGGAAACATTTATCCCATCAAAGGTATCCAAGTACCTCCAACTGCCTTATCAATAGCGTTTTAAGGTGACGTTTCTATTTTCCTCTCAATTTTAACGAAATTTGGTCGGTATATGGCGTTACTAGTTACAATGCGGCCGTTTTCAATTCTCTAGAGGGAAATTGATTAACCAAGTTTGTGACGAGTTTCTTTGATTGAAGATATTGTAATATTATCAGACATTGGGAGAAAATATGCGCGCAAGGGGGGGGGGGGTGTCGTGTCTTTATACCCCTACCCCTAACGTTTTCGACCTAGGCATATACTCGTGCAATGAGATGATGCTTGTCATGGGGGTTCAGAAACCTTTGTGCATTTTGCTTATGTAATGTGCAACTTAAGTTATTTGACTCACTGTTGTTAAAATTTTAACTATTATGATGTCATAATTGTATTTAAAGATCGATCAAACCTGCTATAAACTCTGTTTATATCCATAATGGTCAAAAGTACCCAAAATGGCGGGTTTTTTAATGTATCAAAAATTGTTTAGAGAACCCTTATAGCAGATTGGTGTAATGTATGAATTAAAGAAATGACACTTTTCTTAGAATAGTTTATTGTTTCCAAAAATAGAGAAAAGTTAAAAAAAAATTCAAACCTCTTGTGCGGTTGAAAGCATGTTAAAAAATGGTGGAATGAGCTATAAAATTCGGAATTTAAAGTTATTAAAGAAAGTTTTCCCCTCAAACTGATTTATTTTGAAATGAGAATATTCTATTTTATAATCCCGAAGCTTTCAAACAAGATTTTAGAGTATAAATTTCTGGAAAATTCGTTGGAAACAGGGTTTGGTACCAAAGCTGGCAATGGCGGCCATGTTTGTTCAGATATACCACTTTGAGCTTAAAATCGAATAACCATTCAACTTTTAAAATTTTTGTTTAAGAAAATGGTACAATAATTGAAAAACGTATAACATGAAATGCGTTTATAAGATACTCTCGGAAACATTTATCCCATCAAAGGTATCCAAGTACCTCCAACTGCCTTATCAATAGCGTTTTAAGGTGACGTTTCTATTTTCCTCTCAATTTTAACGAAATTTGGTCGGTATATGGCGTTACTAGTTACAATGCGGCCGTTTTCAATTCTCTAGAGGGAAATTGATTAACCAAGTTTGTGACGAGTTTCTTTGATTGAAGATATTGTAATATTATCAGACATTGGGAGAAAATATGCGCGCAAGGGGGGGGGGGGTGTCGTGTCTTTATACCCCTACCCCTAACGTTTTCCACCTAGGCATATACTCGTGCAATGAGATGATGCTTGTCATGGGGGGGGTTCAGAAACCTTTGTGCATTTTGCATATTCAAACCTCTTGTGCGGTTGAAAGCATGTTAAAAATGGTGGAATGAGCTATAAAATTCGGAATTTAAAGTTATTAAAGAAAGTTTTCCCTCAAACTGATTTATTTTGAAATGAGAATATTCTATTTTATAATCCCGAAGCTTTCAAACAAGATTTTAGAGTATAAATTTCTGGAAAATTCGTTGGAAACAGGGTTTGGTACCAAAGCTGGCAATGGCGGCCATGTTTGTTCAGATATACCACTTTGAGCTTAAAATCGAATAACCATTCAACTTTTAAAATTTTTGTTTAAGAAAATGGTACAATAATTGAAAAACGTATAACATGAAATGCGTTTATAAGATACTCTCGGAAACATTTATCCCATCAAAGGTATCCAAGTACCTCCAACTGCCTTATCAATAGCGTTTTAAGGTGACGTTTCTATTTTCCTCTCAATTTTAACGAAATTTGGTCGGTATATGGCGTTACTAGTTACAATGCGGCCGTTTTCAATTCTCTAGAGGGAAATTGATTAACCAAGTTTGTGACGAGTTTCTTTGATTGAAGATATTGTAATATTATCAGACATTGGGAGAAAATATGCGCGCAAGGGGGGTGTCGTGTCTTTATACCCCTACCCCTAACGTGTCCGACCTAGGCATATACTCGTGCAATGAGATGATGCTTATCGGGGGAGGGGGGGGGATTCAGAAACCTTTGTGCATTTTGCTTATGTAATGTGCAACTTAAGTTATTTGACTCACTGTTGTTAAAATTTTAACTATTATGATGTCATAATTGTATTTAAAGATCGATCAAACCTGCTATAAACTCTGTTTATATCCATAATGGTCAAAAGTACCCAAAATGGCGGGTTTTTTAATGTATCAAAAATTGTTTAGAGAACCCTTATAGCAGATTGGTGTAATGTATGAATTAAAGAAATGACACTTTTTCTTAGAATAGTTTATTGTTTCCAAAAATAGAGAAAAGTTTAAAAAAATTCAAACCTCTTGTGCGGTTCAAGGGCGTATTACACTAAATCACTGCGCGAAAGGTGCAATGGTGATGAGTTCCGGTTAAACGTATATGGCTACTGGAGACAACGTGGTGTCCTTAGGGACCATGTTCTTCGTGAGGTTGACATGTTCTGATTTAAATGAAAGATGCTAGCCTATTAATGACTAAAATAGATATGAAATTATACAAATCGATTTCACAAGAAAAGTAGGCCCTGTCCGAATTACTGCCAACGGAACAAGTTTTAATGCTAGTTTTGGTGTTGAAATAGCGGCGTCGCTTTTCAACATTTTTAATAAAAACTGATTCTATAAAGTTCCCCAAAATTGAAGCTTAAATAAAATTTCAGTCCTTAATTAATACAGGGATGACGTAAAAAAGTGACAAATATTGTCACGCCTGGTAGAAAACGCCGTTTGAAAAAGTTGATTTTTACGTGCTTTTCAATGGAGAAGTTATTTGGTGGTTTACGCCCCTAACAGCGAGTTCGCTATAATCAGTCGCTTTGCGACTGGACCAAAAGACTATGTCTGAACTTTTGAGGGCGATTTGTGACCCCTAGTGCAAAAGCAGAGTCAACATGGACGGTGAGTAGTTTTGTTTACAAAATTTGCCGTAGAATGATACCAAATTCGACATGTTTTTGTTCTTGTTTGATGATGAAAAGTTGTTCCGATGAAAATTTGGGGTGTTGAAATTTGGAATCTTCAAACCGTGTTATTATCCGGGCGGAATTCGATGTGAAAAAACGAGTGAATTAGTCACGTAGCGAAGGATGTAAGCTTTCGTGTGATACCAAATTCATTACATCGTGGTTTGGTTCAGTTGATTTTGAAATGGACTCGAAATCAATCAATGATTATAATATTGTGGAGCTAGCAATGTGGAGCATTTTACATTAATGGCTTGCAAATTTAATTTAAATCGTTATTGTTTGAAGTTTATAATTATTTTATCTTGTTAAATAATTAATTAATTATTTTTTTAATATTATTTACAATTCCAGGATCTGTGACGCGTGACGGGAGGCACGAAAAACCGCACAACAAAGAGGAAAGCAACAGAGACAAACATGGAACTTCAGTGGTTGATGAGGAACTACAATTCATATTTAAATATCTCTAAAACACTGTCATGACTGTAGACTGTCATTATTTTTAAGGGGACTGTTGAATTGTAAATTATGGAAGCAAATCTCTGACTGAGACCGAGACGGTATTTGATGAGAAATGACGTCAAAGACGTGCGTCGTCTTGTGGTTGGAATTGTGAATTTTATTCCTGGACCTGCACCATACTGCAGAAAGAAATCAGAGGCTTGGAACGTAGAATGGAACAAATCCGAACAATAAATATTTAGTTTATACGATGATCTTGATTTATTAATTATGGTTATGGAATACAATGGAAATACTTCATCGTCAACAAATTTAAAATATCAGGTACTGAGCTTGAAATCACAAATCATTTTCTTTTTTTAATTGTGCTAAATTATTGTGTAAAATCAGCCTTATTTATTTTTGCCTAAATTTATTGATTTTGACTGAAATTTTCAAAATATGTTTGCAAAAAATTGTCCTGACCGACCGACACTAATTTAAAAGTCTATGCACTCGTAAAACAACCTTTTTTTGGTTGCCTCACAGTTATATTTAAAACGGCAAGAAAATATTATTGCATTGTATAGTTGAACAATTGCCTGCATAAATTTACATCAGATTTGGATTGTTCATTTGACTCGGCTTCACCTTCATGTATAAACTATCTATATGAAAATTAGTTAATTCCTGTTCATCGTAGAACGTTCCCACATGGGGTATACAGCGTAGAACGCAGACGCGAAAACTTGTTATTGCACAAACACGATTAGTCGGTTCTGAAAATGTTGCAGCTGCGCTGTATGCCCTTGTGTTGGGTACCGGTACGAAAATGTCCACAATGAACATGAAATTAGCAATTTTCCTATCCAGGATCAGCTTTTGAAAAATATTGTTTTATCAAGCCGAGTAATCCCCAGATGTTTTTTCCTGAATTCATTGATCTGCTAGTCCTTCAAGAATGACTATCGGCTTAGGTTAAAATCTATTAATAGCGAGGCGACTTGGCCTTCGGCCTCGTTGTTCGGCTTTGCCGAACATGCTCGGCTTCGCCGAGCCCCCCCCCCCCATAGCTGAGGTCATTCTCGAAGGACTATGATCTGCCAATGCATTGCATTTGTATAAATCTCTTCCAAAATGTAAATACCATAGTAATTTGATTATTCAGTTTGTACCGCTAGAAGTTAAAAAGAAATAAAACAACTGTTTCAGAAATAAAAAAAAAGTGAAATGCTTTCTTTTTAATAAAAAATAATTTTCAAAATGGAGTGCTTTGTAGCCGTTATATGGCTATTTACCCCACAGGTGTGGTAACCGTATGCAGCTTAGCCTGTGCCCGGGAGCCTGAGTGTGTTTACCGAAGCTGGACCAATAATATCTTGCTTTATTCCGTTTATGTATGATAGTGTGATGTTGCATCATTGATTTACCCATCCCTGATTTACCCCAGAATATTTGATAAAACCATTGAAGCCTGCTTAAACAAGAACAAAGTCAAGTTAGTTTGGGCTGAAGATGCAAGAGTGCAAGAAATAGGGCCTACATATAACATATTCCATTTCCCAGATCTTTCTAGAAAAGAATGTGGTATCTTGCCTGGCAGTGTGACATCCATTCAATCAATTTAAGCTTAGGGACCGTTCACAAACACTTGTTAGGCCTGGGGGGTGCTCATACAAAATGGGGGGGGGGGGGCTTAAAAGTTTTGACCCTCGGGGGGGGTGGCTGAACATTATGACCATAAATTTTCCCAGGAAAATTGAGTTTATTTATGGATGGGGTGTACCTATAATTTTCATTTTAAAAATGGGGGAGGTCCTGAAATTATTGAGATCTGAAAAGGGGCCCCGAAAAATTTTCGTGATGAAATTTTTGCACCCCCAACCAACAAGTCTTTACTGATTTGACCCCGATCATAATAAAATGATCGCGATCGCCGTAGTTCTGCAGTGCAAAGCTTCATGCTTCAAGTAAATAAAGGAGAACTAGCGTAAAATGTTTCCCACTTCCACCTGGTTACATTTTTTTCATGCATACACTTCAACATTTCCTTTCAATTACTTCAGCTGCACGTAAAATGGTAAACATAGCTTGTTTACTTCATTGTTTATTTACCTATCGTAATTTTGAATATTCATGATCTTGTATGTCAATCGACCAATCACAATCGGTTATTTGCATGACGTAAACGCAAAATTTGACCTCTGTCGTGACCTGATAAACAATTCTCCTCGTGTTAGATTCTGTCATGGACGAAAATAATTTTGATGTCGACAGTTGAGATATTTTTCGTGTTATTATCCGGGCGGAAATATTTCATGTAAATTGAATACTTGTATTACGTGGAAAACAGATCAAACTTTGGAAATATTGTGTTTTTCTGGATCATGATCCGATATTATGTGAAAAAAAACACATTTCTTGACCGAAATTTGAGGCGAATCATATGATTTTTTTCCCGAGGTAAGTTTGACCTTCCAAAATATGTTTTAAGCCATAATTTTATCATCAAACACTAATATATAGTATATAGATATAATATTTTGCAGAAAAGCAAATTATTTTATGATATTTTAAGGAGAAATTTGAACTCCAATTTGGGGTTTCGACCACGCAACTGCATTGAGCTACCGAGGTCACGCTGTGTGCACGGGTCGTGGAAGTTAGAAACTAGAGGGTGCACTACACTAAATCCTTCCGCATTTGGTGTAACCTTTCATAGTTCCGGTAAAAAATAGCACCTATGCGAAATATATCGGCGTCCCGAGGGAACCAAATTTGAGTGACTCTTGGTAAAAAAAAAAAAAAAGATAGAATAGGAGCTCAACATTACATATCTGTTCAGAAAATTTTCTGAATCGAATGTGCATGGGTAATAGGCCCTCGGAACAATATCATGGCCGGAACTGGTAAGGAGGCGAGCGTGTCGGCTGAAATTCGGGATGGCGCTGTTCAGGAGTTCGTATCTCTCAAGTTTGTCTTAACTTGTCCCAAAAATTAAATTTAAATAAAAGTTTAATCTTTATTTAAGACATTGGTTTGATAAAAATATTAAAAATGTTGTTACATGGGGTAGAAAAAAACAAACTTACTTTCTTGTATTTTCCCGTGTATTTCAATGGGACGATTATTTAGTGGTGTGTGCCCTAGACGCTCGCTGCACGACCTGCTGGCTGACTGTAGGATTCGAATGAATACAGGCAATACGGGAATACATACCGGCCGTAGTTTTCACTTTTATATTATGGATTTCAATTCTTTGAAAAGCAGAAGAATACTCGCACTTGCTTGTGTATTTACATGTGGCTTGATTGCATCTCTAACTGTAAGTTTATGTGTAATATATTGTGAGTAAATCAAAGGGCCATCGCCCCAAAACCTGCATAGTTTTTGAGTCTATATCCGTGTGGTACTGTGGTAGTCGAACCATGGAATTACATGGGCGAACAGAGCAATGCAATTTGTTCAATGAGTTATAGGCCGGTTCATAGTGTATATATTCGAAGGCGAATATTCGGCTTCGAATACTTTTTGGTCGTCAAAATATATACGGCTTATGAAGTATAATGCATGCTGTTTAATATTTTGAACACATAAATTTGGCTGGGCCATTTGATGAAGTAGATTTGAATAGATTATTTTAACATGCTTAAGGGTACACGAAAATGAAATCGATTGTCATTATCTAAATCAATATAACACTTTGATGTTTTGCAAAAGTTCATTCTACAAATATACTTTGAAAACTTGCTTGAATTATTGTTGTTAATGAGTTATGTAGGTTTTACCAAAGTGTTGTTGTTTTAGCCCTCTTTACAACATAACTCAAGAACCACAGGACCTACTACAGAAGTATATCTGTGATATTTGAATTATACACGCTTGCTATGAAAATGATCAATGCAATTTTTGCCAAAGTTCACTACCATTCGCAAGATGTTGTGAACTACCTAATCGCAACAGTTTAATAGTTGCTAACTTTATGTTGTGCTACAATCCTTTTTGTATTGTGGAAAACACGCTTCACGGCAACCTAATTTTGGTGAACTGCCAAGAATTGATCTTTTTCATGTTTTATGGCAATTTAACTCACCAATTTGCAGGGCGTGGCAAGCGGGTGGAGAGCTAAAAAGGGTGGACGTAGTTAGTCCATGTACCCCGGGGGTTTAGGGGTCCGAGGAAAGCGAAAATGAAATAAGGGGTTCAGCTTGAGGTTCAGATGGATGCAAGTAGAGTCTTCATAACTGAAATTGTAACACTTACCATACGTTCACTTTATTATAAGTCCAGTGTTTTGTCAACACTAAACACTAAACAAGTTAACAAGTTAAAGTTTATTTCTCCATCATATCATAATTACTTAGTATACAAAAGCGGTAGGGTGGTATTGTACCAGATCTTGATGGGCCCCAAGGATTAAAACAATTAAAGGAAAGGAACAAATAAAAAACCGAATTTAAAAAAAAGAAGGATTTGAAGACGATCAAACATGTCAAAGCACTTTCTCGCATATTTTGATGCATTTTGATTTGCATGAATTAGATGTTTCCATGTAAATGCTTTATTGTTAACAGTCGCTTTATAATCGACAGTCTTTATGTGCGCTCATTTTTGACGGTCAGACCTTCCTTGTCAGTTAATTTTTTTGTTTAATTTTGCTTTTGGCCTACTTTTTGTTTTGTATTTTGTCTCTTTTTTGACTTTGTTTCTTTTTCCTTCTTTTTATATTTTTTTTCCTCTGCTATCAAACAGTGACAGCTTGATTTATATGAAATGTACCACACTTAAATTTGGCTTCTTAAAATAAATGTTTTGCATATGGATAGCTCAGTAAAAATATGTTCTGTAAATTGCAGGGGACTGAATGATGAAGTCAAGAGACGTGATGTTTTTAATTACCTAAGAAAATTGTTTCGATATATTGTCTTCCGGATATACATTGGGACCAAAAAGTTATGGCCAGGTCTGAATGGGGTTACGAAATTTATATGGCAGGAAACACTACTAACTCTAGAGGAGTGGCAGTTTTGATTATTACTCATAGATTTCGAAAAAGCATTTGATACGGTATCACGTGATTTTATATTTAAAGCTCTAAAAGCTTTTTATTTTTTTGGTTTGAAACGCTATTATATGAATTCTTCTTCGTCAGTAATATTTCAAAACCGTTTCAAATTCAGCGTAGTTGTAGGCAGGGCGATCCGCTTTGTTTTATGTGCGGAAATTTTAGCTTTAATGATCAAAGGATATATATAAGAACATAAAAGGAATTAAAGTAAATGACATGAATTTTAAAATTACACAATACGCAGTCGACACAACGTTGATATAAGATGGCACAGAAAGATCGCTAAAAAGCGCCTTTGATACTTGACATATTGTCCGTGAAATGTCTGGTTTGAAACATAATATTGACAAAACCGTGGCAGTATGGAGAGGATCATATAAAAATAGATCCACAAAAACTTGTGAAAATAAAAACTAACTTGGAATTTTAAGGGCAATTTTGATTTTTTAGGAATTTCTTTCAATACTGATTTGGTACAAATGGGTAAACAGAACTACGACAAATCACTTGTACTGATGAAAAAGATGATTTCCAATTGAAAAAAGGAACCTTACTGTATTGGGTCGAGTTGTAGTGGTAAAATCGTTGGTTCTTCCTAAGATCAGATATATTGCGCAGATGCTTCCAAATCCGAGCATAGATTTTATCAAAACAGTTAATGGCATCATTTTTAAATATGTTTGGAATAGGAAGCCGGACAAAATAAAAAGATCTCAGTTTGTACAAGATTATCAGAATGAAGGAGTTAAAATGCTAAATAAAAATTCCCTTTAAAAGGGAAGGCCAGCGTCAATGCAGAAGAGGTCTTGTAAATAGTTTGGGTCACCGTGAAAGGCATTTTTTAGGATCACGCTTACATCCATGTTACATGACAGTTCACCAAACCATCAATGGTGAGAACATGCACACTGAAACAGCAAAACACATTAACTCCTATAACTCCTGTCAACTCTTTAATTCATTACTCCAAATTGTTCTGTATTTTTGTCTTTACTGCTTTTTACCCATGCTTATTATAAAAATCAAGAAATACACTGCAGTTGTTAGTTAATTCGCTATGTTAACTCAACTTACATGCACATTTTATTTTAAAATAATTTTATATTATTTCGCAATGTATAATTTACTATAAAGTAGATAGTGGCAAGCACATGATAAAGGACTGATCATTCACTACAATCTTCACTTTTAAACTGTATTTTTTGAATGTGTTGATTGTTAGTCCGAAACTCCTGCAAAGCTATGGACATGGCATCTTACCTACTCCATTCTGTAGTCTGCATTGTGTGTTTTCTCAGTCTTCAATCATTTTGTTGAATGTAATTTTATGAATCAAATAAAAAAGATAGAAATTGGCCTCACTTTAGTTATGTGTCATTTTACAGTATTTATCATTTATAAAGTAAGACAATAATTTATTTATTTTCTATAAGTGCATGTCAAAATATGGGATATATTGTTCAATATTATAGCTAGCCCCTAAAACCTTATTTTCAATCGGATTTTTCCCGTTGAAAAGACAAAACTGATGTTAAAGATAGCAATAATATCATCAATAACATTTTGAGTCAATTTTATCCACAAAACGATACAGGATAGGATAGATAATTACTTTGACTTCAATGTGGTCCATATAATGAAGATTTTGATTCCACAACATTATTAGATCTGTTATCAACATATCAATTATGCACTCACAGGCAACCAAACATCATGCTATCAGTAGTCCACTGATATGACCTCGTGATCATTCCCCCGCTTTGACCATGTCATTTTTTTGATATGCTGATTGCTTAACAAGTTTATGTTTATATGTGTAGGCCTAACTTATGATAACTTTTTAAGTCATAATTAATTCAAACATAACTTTGGCAATACTCAATCGTTTTCGTTCGTTGAAACGGCAAAACATACATTCTTTTCCTTGCAAATCGAATTAGCAGACATCAAAAACATTTCCACCACGAGAAGTAAAAAAATAATTCATACCAATAGAAGAAGGCTATAATCTTAGCTAATCTTTAGTGTACACAAACCCCATCTCAGAATTAGGTACCAGCGCCCTATGCGCTGGCGAAAATGTCGAATCTCATATAAATGCACTAAAATAAACTGGATTCGGAGGGTTATTCAAGGTGACAAAAAAATGGATAAATTGTCAAATTGTTTGAATGTAAAGACTAACGATATTTGCTGTACAGGTCAAGTCTCATTTAATGCAACCAAAAATAAGGTAGACAAATAGTTCTGGTATGACGTTGTTTTTCTTGGTCCTCATTCATTACTTACAATAATGTTGTTTTTATATTGAAAACTGCATTATTCCAAGTTTTAGCACACACCATTTCAGTAGGACAAGTATTTGTGAAATGTCAAAAATATAAAAATAACATAATGTAAGTGAAAAATGTGCTAGTGTGCGATGCGTAATTCTTCTTTCCCATGTATATTGATATATTAAGAATAACGATTAAGTATTTTTATATTGGTATAATTATATGCCTATGCATGTTATGTTTCCATTTGTAAATTAATGTTTAAATGTGCTAGTGTGCGATGCGTAATTCTTCTTTCCCCTGTATACTTATTTTAACTTTTAAATGTCTCACACATATTGCCCCTGAGTATCTTTCTTCATATTTTACTTTCACTTACTCTGCGCAATCCAAATGCCAAGGGGTCAGTCTCAAAAAAGTTTGGTTGTTCCAATATGGAAAAGCTCTTCTGGAAAGAAAAGAAAACTATTCTTTATAGAATAATTTGAGCTTAACACATTATTGCATTTTGTATCATGTTTGGCTTCTTTATTTTGTGTAATATATTTTCTTATTATTTTGTTATTATCATGTTCATGTATATAAATATTTATAATCTGTTCTTCCAGGGAGACCAGTACATTTGTATTGATGGAGTTTCATGAATAAATAACGAATAAATAAAATAAATAAATAAATATTCATAGGTTCTTTTATTAATCTGGTGTAAAATGAATTATCTTTACTATATCAAACACATTGTTGTAGGTCGAGGTGAATAGGCCTATATTTCAAGCTCCTCCTTTTCGGCACTCACACTTGCGGGGACTTGGACTTACCAATGTGGCAGATGCACCAAGGTTGACTGACCTTCAAGTAGGGACCGAGGTCCCTAAACGAGAATGGATGCCTAGCGCGGAAGAAGGCAATAACATAGGTGAAACCAATGCAGGGAATTGCCGTTATTATGTACTGAATAACAAGGACATTGTTAAAGGTAGGTAGGGGGTTAAGGGTGGGAACACTCAAATAATATAAAACCGAAAGGAGTATCATCCCAGCAAACACAAAACGTTTTTGACATCATTCGCAAAAGGTTATAAAAGGTTGTCAGAAAACGTTTAAATGTCGGGTTATATAAAGGGTATATTAAGAGTATAAAATGTTTTCATAACCTTAAAAACATTTTTTGATAATCTACTGCTCAGCAAACAAAAATGTTTTACAGAAAACGTTTAAATGTAGGGTTATATAAAGGGTATAAAACGTTTTAATAACATTCCAAAAACATTCTTGAAAACTTGATACAAAACATTCTAAACAGAATGTTATTTTGGGGTTGAAAAAATATGCCCAAAATATTTTCAATAACGTTTTAAAAACGTTTTTATGACCTTCATATAACCCGACATTTAAATGTTATTAAAAGGTTTGTAAAAAACCTTTTAAGAACATTTCTGTGTTTGCTGGGTTCAAATATTTTAACATAATGTTATTTAAGTATTGACACAATATTTGGCAAAAATGTTTGCAAAAATAGTTTACAATAACATTTTTGAAAACATTTAAAAATATTGTTGTAGTGTGTTTTCATACAAAACGTTTTAAAACGTTATCATGACCTTTATATAACCCGACATTTTAATGTTAATAAAACGTTTTTACAAAAACCAAAAGCCAAAATATAACTTATCTAAAACGTTTGAAAAACGTTTTTGTGTTTGCTGGGATGAACAGGTGACTAAGGAAACAATATACGTGGCTATCATTATATACTGCGCCAAAAAATATCCTTACACTTGGCAAAATAATCATAATTTCAAAACTGAAGCATATTGTGGTAATTTTTTTTAAATAGATGCACTATCTAATCCTGCACATTATGACACCACGTTGAATCCAATGTGACCTCAAGAAATAAAGTTACAAGCAATTGAATAAACGAAGGTCCAGTTTTAAAAGTGACAAACTGGTCTATGCAAGGCGCAAAAAGATTCTAACAAGCGCAACAAAGAGACAACACAGTTTCTTCAATGAAGCGTTATTTAAAGCAGTTTTTATTTCAGTTTTTACTTCTCTGTACTTTTCATAACTTTCATTTTATTTGTCAGTTCTTTTGTTTCAGTTTTCTTTTGTTCCTTTTGTTTTAAATTATAGCCAAACGCATAAATTAGCCATTCACCACTCTCAAACCAGATGTCTAGTCTGTGGAGTTTTGAATAGGACAGTTTGTCACTTTTAAAACTGTACCTTCGTCTAATCAAATGCTTGTAACTTTGCTTCTTGAAGTCACATTGGATTCAATGTGGTGTCATAATGTGCAGGATTAAATAGTGCATCTATTAAAAAAACAAATTTACCCAAATATTGTTCAGTTTTGAAATTGTGATTATTTTTCCAATTGTAAGGATACTTTATTGGCGCAGTACTGAACTCTTGTCTCCAAAAAAAATACAGCACCAATTTTTTTATTCTGCCAAATGAAGCACAGTTAAATCGTAATATTTTAGTCAGTACTAACTGAGAATAAAACATATTTGTAATTTGGCGGAAAATGGGTCAAAAACATGCAAGTTTGTATGTTTTCTTACAATTGCAGTCACATAATTCAAACACTTTGAATTCGTCCAAGCACTGAAATTCATGAGTATAGGCCAAGAGTTTGCTTATACAAGTACTTTAAATATCTTAATTTTAAAAGTTATTGGAAGAATTTTAATTATGCATTTAAAAATGCAGCTTGAAATTGGTCTTTGTACAAATCTTTGCGCTTGATTGTTACACTGTAATTTAATATTATTCATTTTATAGACTCCCTGCTCATTTATCTTTATTGCTATTCGTTTTGAATTGACGAGAAATACTTTTCATTTTGATTAGGTATATTATCACTTTGAACTGACAAAATGAATAATTTCCTACCTTTTTAACAAGTAACTCTTTAAATTGACAAGATCTCCAACTCATCATTGGCCTGGACAAGATCACCCATTACATTTTAAAAAGATTCTGATCTGTCACCCTCTGACAAGACAAACTATTCAAATTTGATTTCAAACTACTCAAAGTTGGGTCATTTAAGATTGTTCATAATACGAAAACACCAATTAAGCTCCATTTTTTCTGGAATCTGGAGAGGAATTATTACGCCCGTAGCCAATCAGAAAAGATGTTAGAAAAATAAGGGGAGTGAATTATTACGCCCGTAGCCAATCAGAAAAGATGTTAGAAAAATACGAGGAGTGTATTGCACTCGGTGATGGAGGTGGAAGCATTGATGTAGATACATTATATCTGATATTATTAGTAAAAAAAATTGGTATAAAAGTAGTAAAAAATTAGACAAAATTATTTAAAGTATTATTGTTGATGTGCTTGTCCAAGCTAAGCACTCGTCCCTGCGGGGCTTGAGCATTGACATCAACATCTCAACGGACATACATTGATTTGTCCGATTGATATGTAACCCAATCAAACACAGTTTATTTTTTGCGAATTTTAAATACCTTTAATTTGATGTTAATGTTATTATGCGAATTTGTTCATTTCTTTATGCAATTATTTTTTATTATCTTCAGGCGACATCGTTAGCATAAGAATAGATGCCCGAGATAAATACAACCAGCCACGTTTTGTTGGCGGTGACTTTTGGTTTGTTTTGCTGGAAAGTAAGAAACCTGCTGCCAGTACTGCTGGTAAGGTAGGTACTATGCCCATTTAGGCTATTCTTACTGTCATTTAATATTGAATGCTTTAGCAGAAAGTATCTTTGCATATCGTCAACCTGCTTCGGTTTTTGCCTAAGTCAGGTTTTGTAATTTTGAGATCAAAGTACAAAATATGGTTCAAGCATGCATTTAAACATATATTTACCAATCTTTGCACAAGAACAAATGATAATGACAAATGAAAGGGACTAATCCAAAATAATTAGGGTGATTACGTAACTGATGCATGCTTGAACCACATTTTGTTCTTTGTTCTCAAAAAACGACCAAGATATGCAACATTGCCAAAAAGGCAATGCATAAATAATCAGAGAGGACCAGCAAATTAAGGACTATGCCATATGTGACGTGGTGTATCAAAAAGAGATACTTTTGGGCAGGTTATCAATTTTGAGTGTTTTGCATTATCTTAAATATAGAGATACTTTGCTTTACAGCACCGTTTTCCCAAATGAAATCGGACATTCCTAAGCTAAGATATTGAGTTCGAAAGTTATGGTATTATAAAATTGGAAATTGAGATATATGCCTTTAAAAATATTATTGACAATGTTAAGAATAGGAATTACCTTGACAAATGTCTCAAAAATACAAGATGCCAGTTATATTCCGATCTGAAACTATCAGACAATATTTTAAACATTATTAACATCATCATCATCATCATCATCATCATCATCACCATCATCATCATCATCATCATCATCATCATCATCATCATCATCATCATCATCATCATCATCATCATCACCATCATCATCATCATCATCATCATCATCATCATCACCATCACCATCATCATCATCATCATCATCATCATCATCATCATCATCATCATCATCATCATCATCATCATCATCATCATCATCATCATCATCATCATCATCATCATCATCATCATCATCATCATCATCATCATCATCATCATCATCACCATCATCATCATCATCATCATCATCATCATCACCATCATTATCATCATCATCATCATCATCATCATCATCATCCAGTTGTTTGATGGGATCATTTATTAGTTTTTCAAACAAAACATGCACAACCAAATTTTAGGCTTAAACAGCTAAATGTGATATGTGTCATTCTTAACTTAAATTTCCCTTGTTTTACCAAATTATTAACTTTTATAGCATTTTTAAAGCTTTTCGGATACAAAATGTATCTATTAATGATGGCGCTATTTAATAACTGGATATTACTCTTTCAAGCTTTTAATACAAATAAATCCTTTTATTGTTTGATAATTTTGTTTCAACTATTCCAGCTGTTTTAATGATAGTATTAATCACCTACCCCTTGTAAATAAAGAAATATTATGATTTAGGATAAATAGCGCCATCTATAGTTTGCATTTAGTTAATAATGAAGCCAATTCTATATACATCTAACAACCCTGCATCATCATCATCATCATCATCAGTCGGCTGCGGAGCAGGTGACTACAAGAATTCTCCAACTATTGCGATCTTGGGCAAGCGAAACAATTTTGTTTGGCTGCAGCATCCATTCAGTATCTCCCAGGGGGTGTTGGACATGCTGTAAGTACAGTGTGCGCGGCCGTCCCGATTTCCTATTCCCATGTGGTGGAATATAAAGGGCACATTCTTTCACATGCTCGCCGTCTTCAAGACGCAGTATTATGGCCGAGAAATTTGAGTTGATGAATCTTGACTCTGGCAACCAGTGGAGTGGTGTTGGTCAGATTGTAGATAGTTTTATTTGGAATCCGATCCACACGCTTGATGTTTGACATGACTCTGTATCAAGATGTTGCAAAGGGATTTATATTGTTTCCCATGTCCTTGTTGATTTACTATGACTCGCACCCGTACATAAAGACAGTAACACAAGTTGTCTGGAACAGCTTGATTTTGTTTCGATTAGCAGTGATGGGCTTCTCCAAAGGTGTTCCAGTTTCCAGAAAGCTGCACAGGCTAGTGCTTTTTTTCTTTTTAGGTCTCCAACACTAGAGCCCATCTTGGAACCCAAGTACTTGAAGTCTGTGACATGGTTGATGGTACTACCACAGACTTCAAGTCAAGTGCTAGTTGGGCGTTACAGTTTGCAGTCATATACACTGTCTTAGGTGCGCTGATGACAAGGCTTAGATCTGCAGCAGTTGCAATCCTTGTAAGCTGTGACTTGACCCGGGCTATGGAAGATTCCAACAAGGCAATATCATCAGTAAAATCCAGGTCATTCAGCCTCCTAGCAGCATAATTGATTTAATAGCCTACGAGGATAATGAACAGGGATGCTGCCAACACATCACCCTGAAGTACTCCAGTTGTTACTTGGAAAGGCTTTGACATACTTCCATCTACCATAACGGCACTATTGGAGTCCTTGTAGAGCACCTGGATGGCATTGACCACAATCTTTGGTTTTTTTTATAATGCCGCAGCACTGAAAACATGACGGACCTGTTGATGGAGTCGAAGGCTTTTTTGAATTCCACAAAAGTGACTGTCAAGGGAGGTTGGTACTGCTTGAAGCCTTCCATGATCCTCCTTAAAATGTGTATTTGTTGAGCTTAGCTGCGACCTGATATAAAGCCAGTCTGGTTGCTTCTCAGTAAAGGATCAAATATGTGAGGTCGGATCCTGTTCAGAAGGATCTTGTTGTACACTTTTGCATGGATATAAGCGAAATACCATTGTCACAAGAGAGAGAGAGGTCACCTTTCTTTGGTAGAGGAATGATTACATTTGTGACCCATTGACGTGGCGGTTTTAGCGTTGAGAATACTTCTGTACAGCAGTACAGTGCTTCAGCAGTTATAGTACAGTCCAATGCTGCTGTCTTGTTGGTCTTCATGGCTGCCATTGCTTCGACTACTTCTTCACGGGCTGGGGGCTCAGTGATATATAATAGGAAAATCTTCAACAGCTGGTGCAGGAAGCTGTCGTTGTTAAAGCGGAATATTGGAATGTCATCTTTCCCTGGGTAAGATCCAGACCATGAGTAGATAGTGAGCAGGTTTATTTTACCTTGAAGGAATGGATAGTCTAGCAAATATGGGATAACATTCCCCTAGGCCATCCAATATGCTATGAATAAGTAGGACAACAATTGGTAACTACTGGTCAGTTTATACTCTTATTTCCACATCTGTTATTTTTATATGGGCCTTTAAGGAGTGAGCGAAAATATTCCTTCAATTCCTCAAGCAGTTCATGGCCATTGGTTGGGGCTGATCCATCCCTCTTTTTGACTTTCATCCCTTTCCTTAAGTTCTTCCCAGAAAGAGAGTGTATGATTTTCCAGGTGGTGGTGTAATTCCCCATTTCGTCGGCCAGCTTTAGGTTATCCATCTGTTTATTGAGGGCAGCAAACTCGTCAGCTTTATAAGAGTTGTTAAGGCTGGTGTTCAAGTTCCTCCATCTTTCTCTAGATTGACGAGACTTTGAAATGGAGTACCTTTGTTTGGCCTCATCCCTTTCAAGTTTAAGTCTGATGGTTGCATCTGATACCCAACTTCCCAAATGTCTCATACCTATCAAAGATGGGTATGGTGTCATCAATGCTCAAGACCTGGAATCTGTTTGATAGCTCCACCGAAATGCCTCAGGATCTTGCAACTTCTTCCAGTTGAATTTTGGTATCTTGCAAGGTTTTCTTTGCTAGTTCGCAGACTGGCAGCTAGACGGACGCTCACAATACGATGATCGGAGTTCACTTCTACTGGGTTGTATGCTCGACAGTTGTGGAGAGAATTTACCCACTTGCTGTTTATTAGAATGTGATCTAACTGTGCATGGGTTGATCCAGCTGGGTGGGTCCAAGTCCAGAGACGGTTCCTGGGTTGGGGGAATTTTATCTGGGCCGGTCTGAGATTGTACTCCTGGCAAGTGTTGACCAGACGCTCACCATTGTCATTGGTTGAATCATGGTAGCAGTATGGACCAATGACCCAAGGATGGGAAAGATGACTATCTTTTCCAATTTTGGCATTAAAATCGCCGAGGATGAGATGGACGTTGTGCCTTTTCATACCATCCAGGTGGTCAGATAGAGATGAATAGAATTCCTCCTTGTCGGGAGATGTTGAGCACTCAGTGGGAGCATACAACAGCGATGCTAGGCTGAGGGTTACCATAGAATGTTACAAATAGTATCCTCTCGGAAACAGCTTCAACACTCTTAAGACATCTGTGAATATGCTTGGACATGACCAGACACACTCCTCCGTGCCTTTGCTTGGTAGCAGAAGTGAATATTAAAACCCATTTCCTATGGTATGACCAAAGTTCATCAGTTGGGCTTAGTGTAATGAGACGATGCTGATTTACAGCACGGACAATATTACAAGAGGTTTGAAGGTAGACAGGCGACAATAATCAGGGCCAACAGTTCGTGATGGTGTGCCGAATGGAGTCAACAGTAGACTGCCGCTCATCTACCCTCGGTATTTTTAAAGATTTGTTTGTAGTTTTCGTAATCATAAAGTTTGCTGGGAATTATTTTGGTCCAGTCCCAACAGCTTTACGGGTGATCAGCCCTGTTTCAGCTTATTTCTGGACACACAGCAGCCGAGATCTACCAATATGCAGTAGTTCGCCCCTGATTTGGAACATGTTGGCTAATGTTGGGAGGTTGACCAATGATAACATGTTCAACACCAGCCTAATGACCGTTGAGAAGTAAATCTTCCTCTTCCGCTCTCTGGCCCATGATGAAAATTTGGAGCCATTGAGATAGGCAACTCCAATATGAAGAGAATCATGTTCATGACAAGAGACCTTGGAACTAAACTAGCCCTACCAGTAAAACAGCACCCGATCTTACCGCACTGTTCTTTAGCAGTTAACAAATGTCATGAACACCATGATATAAGTAACTAGAAGGAGAAAGAACAGAGCAATATCTCATCATGATGTGTCGCTGGCTGTACTGTCTAGGTCGTTACAGTAGCAAAAACAAATAGCCAGGACATTTGAACATACTGTCGTTGAACCTGATGGTTTCCTCCGCCCTAAAGCTGGCATGTTCAGCAACTGAGCTTGGGAGGCAGAGAGCGCTCATTCTCTCACTCTGGTAAAATACCAGCCCGCACCTCGGAGCACCCAATGGGATATCCAACCGAAACAGCACGTGAAACACCAGGGGCGGATTTAGGCGGGGGGGCGCAGCCGGCGCGCGCCCCCTGTATTTTTGACTTGCAAAAGGCGCCGGCCTAACTTAAAAATACAAAATATGAAACAAATAAAAAAAATGAACAAATTCGGCCATGAAGTTGAGTTTTCGAGGGGGTAACCCTCTTAACACCATTTTTTCGTCATCGACCAAAAGGCGCCCCCTCTATCAAAAATTCCTGGATCCGCCCCTGAACACTGATTCTTTGCAACCGGGCATGCAGGTGTTGACAAATGTAATCTTCAGCTCCCCGACACTGCAGCAGTGTCTACCTTTTCTATTAACATCACAATTTTGCAACAAACCCAAATTGGGAAAACAATCACCCGGGCAAAATGTTTGTTATTTCTCCATTTACGTGCCCAAAAGTGCCTCCTTAGATATACAACGTTATTTATAGTATTAACAATAACACAAGGGTGTTTTCAGATCGTGTAGTTCCTGCCTTCATTTTATGGAATTCCTTAGATAATATTACAAAAGACTGTAAACAATAAACATTTCAAAGTAACTTTAAACAGTCCTTCAACACAAAATTATTGATAACTAACTGCCCAGCAAACACAAAAACGTTTTAAAAACGTTTTAAATAAGTTATATTTTGGCTTTTGGTTTAGGTAAAAACGTTTTAATAACATTAAAATGTCGGGTTATATAAAGGTCATGATAACGTTTTAAAACGTTTTGTATGAAAACACACTACAACAATATTTTTAAATGTTTTCAAAAATGTTATTGTAAACTATTTTTGCAAACATTTTTGCCAAATATTTTGTCAATACTTAAATAACATTATGTTAAAATATTTGAACCCAGCAAACACAAAATGTTCTTAAAATGTTTTTTCAAAACATTTTAATAACATTTAAATGTCGGTTTATATAAAGGTCATGAAAACGTTTTTAAAACGTTATTGCAAATATTTTCTGCAAACATTTTGTGCAAAATATTTTATCAACCTCAAAATAACATTCTGTTTAGAATGTTTTGTAACAAGTTTTCAAGAATGTTTCTGGAATGTTATCAAAACGTTTTTATACCCTTTATATAACCCGACATTTAAACGTTTTCTGTAAAACATTTTTGTTTGCTGAGCAGTAGATTATCAAAATTTTTTTTTTTAAGGTTATGAAACCGTTTTATACTCTTAATATACCCTTTATATAACCCGACATTTAAACGTTTTCTGACAACCTTTTATAACCTTTTGCGAATGATGTCGAAAACGTTTTGTGTTTGCTGGGTGGGTGGGGTTTCTGTATATGTGACTGGACGCGGCGAATCAACCGTAAAGCCGGCCCCGGTCAATTTTGTTTTATTTCGTGTTTAGAAAATATATACCATAAGCTTTAAAATGGTATATTATTTGACTTCAAACGATATCCAAAAGCGGTGTTATGATTTGTTGAACTCTGTTCCTTCGACAAAATTGGTTTTTTTATCGGTTCTACACGTGTCTCTTTTTCTACATTTCTGGTAATAAATATCCAACAGTCATAATTGGCGGTCATTTCAAATCATCCCCAAGTCAACGAGGTTCAGAAATATCCTCTCATTGTTCAATGTTGATTATACATACCTAGATAAAATACAATGCTTTGTTATCTACCACTTGAACAGGATTTAGCCAAAGCAAACAAAGACAAGAACTATTCTATAGAAATAGGTAGAAGCTTATTATCCTCTTCAGCAGTAGTATTATTGATTGATTTAAACAGCGTTTGATAAGATACTTGTCGCAAAGAATTGATACACCTATGAATACGACCTTCACATACATTTTACAATTTAACTCAGAATACAATTTGCCGAGTTTACGGCTGATTCGCCGCGTCCACTCACATATGGTGACGTCAAGGGAACCGTTTTCCTTGCGAGTGATCTTAGTGTCCAAAAAGGCAAGATGGTTGTCAACTTCCGGTTCAGAGTTTCACTTAATATGGGGATTCTGCGAGTTAATGTAGTTAAAGAAAGCGTCGGTGTCAGTCTTACACAGGATAACGAATGTATCGTCAACATATCTTAACCATATCTTAGGTTTTATTGGGGAGTTTCTGAGAGCCGAGGATTCAAAATGTTCAGATTGGCTATAACCGGGTTCGCCGAGCCACACATGGTACAGCCCTCGCATTGAGGATGTGTGTCACACATTGGAATATTGTGGCTGGTTCTCAATAATTTTGTGTTGAATGACTGTTTAAGCTTACTTTGCTGTTTGAATAACCATCACGTATTTCACTACATTCACTCGAATAAATGCAAGTGATTAACACATGTCGTGCATTTTGTGTTTTGATTAATTTTGATGTTTTAATGTAACATTTAGTTCTGGCGTACGGTAGCCAAGCGGAACGGGCTCCGATTCATAATCAGAAGGTTGCGGGTTCGAACCCAGGCAACGCCTTCGTGATGTGTCCTTGAGTAAGGCACTTTATCTCGATTACTCTTCTCCACCCCGGTGTGTAAATATGTACCCAAGGTACCGACATTCTTAAATGCTGGGAAGGTAACAGACTTGCTGTGGAGGAGGTTTGGCGATCCCCCACAGCAACATTTCACGGAGTCTTGCCTAATCGCTAACGAAAAAGATATGGTCACTCCGTCCTGTAAAAATACAGGTTCGACTTTTTTACCTTTACCTTTAACATTTCGTCTGGCCTTATTAATCCCTTGATCATCTTCCCAGTGTCATTATAGTGAATCTAAACATTCTGCTTAGCATTTACCTAGGCCCATTAACACCTGAAATGTGACGTCCCTACAAAAGGCAGATTTTGAAAGCTTAAAAGTTGGATGATAGCCTGAATCTCTATTAGCACTTTGTTCATATCGTATCGTATTGTATTGCAGGTGATCGATTACAACAATGGTACTTACTTAGTTCTGTTCTTGGCCGCTTGGACTGGACCTGCTAGCATCAACATCATCTTGGTACATCCAAGTGACGCCACGACCTTCATAAAAGAAATCTTTTGGAACACAGATAATAAATTATTCTGGCAAGCGATATACAAAAGTCCCAAAAATTCAAACGTATCAGAGACGGTTACGTGTTCTGTTCAGACTCAAGGTATCTGGGAGAATAAGTGCATTTACCCGCGTCCAATTGCTAATGGACGAACAACTTTTGTTTGTGATAAACCTCCTGGATTGCCGTGCAGTTCCATTGAACAAGTCAAGGCCTATGGGAAAATGATAGGTAATAGGACGACTGAAATACTTGGGAATAAGGCGTTTCTATTCGATGGGTAAGAATACTACACGGTTGTTTTTAAGTTTTGGTATTGGTTTCTCTGTGTGGTAAAAACGATTATTATCACAAATATCAGGGTAGTTGCCTAGTCCTGCCAGCAAGACTTCAGTCTTTATCATAAACATAATGACATCTACGGACCTGAAGTCTTGCAGCGGTACATAGGGATGCACTGTACGTTTAAGAAATCCAAACTTCAAGCATCAAGAAATATACCTTGTATTTGTCAGTTTTACCTCAGAGATGCTGTAGACCCTCTCTACACAGTGTAGAAACATCACAAGTAGAATGCTACTCAATACGATAAATCCAAATCATGAAAATCAAGACATTTTGCAGAGCAATATTTTGACCACTTTTGCACTAAGTAAATTACTCCCATGAATGCAGGTTTTGCCAACTCAGGGAATTTTGAACCCACCCAAAAGATGAGATCAATGTAGATCAATTACCTCAACTTTGTGAGTATAGACTAGTACAGTGGGATTAAAATCATCCACGCACGCTCAAACCCTGGTACAATGGGATTAAAATCATCAGTGCATGCCCAAGTCATCAGTGCATCCTTAGAACCCAAAATGAGCCCACATATTGTGATGTTTCTAATTTGTGGAATAGATATCAATAGAGTGCACTGTAACTCTAGGTATGACAAGTTACAGTTACTGGAACTAGGTAGTTGCCATCTAGTCAGAAAATTGTCAGAAATGTTGTTTGAAAGCTAAAGGTACAATTAGCCTTTTCGAGAGATATGGCGTACACAATAGGAGGGCAGGCTTCAATATGGGTAAAACCCGGCAAATTCAAAAGACTTTACCCATTTCGTGCAGCGCCATCCTATTGTGTCCGCCATATCTCGAAAACGCTAATGTTAATGTGATCATAGAGAAATGCCTCGAAAATAATCCATATAAGACAACTTTCATTACTTACTGACCGCCCCTCGTATATATTAGCTGGTACTCGATTGCTACCTTTTCATATTGAAGTGAATGCATACCTTCATCAAAATGAGAGAGACTCTCCACTGCAGCTCATCTCTCCCCACTCCCCATATTTCAATGTGGGAAGATCTCACGAACCTGTCGACAACATGGCTTTGTGAAACATTGAATTGGAGGAGTGTGCGGAGCAGACATTCAAGAAAATACAAAGCGTTTCAAAATTTGTTTGCAATGGTGTAGATTGGAATCCTCTAACTCTGTTCGCCGATACATACATGGATACGATACATGATTTACCGACAAGTGACTCATTTCGGAATGCGATCATGAATTTTGAAGAAAAAAAAGTTTCCACATGCTTCGTTGGGACTCGAACCAGCGATTCTACACTTCCTTCGATTACGCGTCTAGCGCTTTACCACTCGGCCACCGTGGCAGTTGAACGGATGAGTGTAATGATAAAAGATAAATCTCATAATGCCATCTTTAGCCTTTTGTTTACTAAAAAAAGACGCGTTTTGTAAAGATAGATTAGCCGTTTTATGCATAAATAGCACGAACGTTTAGGAAAGGTTTCAAACAAATAATAAAGACACTGATGTGATGATGAAATTACGTAAGTCGGGAATTATCTGCGTCGCAATGTTTTGTTTTGGTTTTATGAATTTGACCTTAAAATTTACGACTTCATGACATTATCATTCGAAATCAACAAAAGATATTTCAACACTATATGTTCTCATCCTTTCTCTAGAATGTTTTGTACATGTATGTGAAATAGCTTCAACAATGGTTCGCTGCATAATGGTAAAAAATAGCCTTGACCTAAAAAAGGGCGAGAGGTACCATATTTACGGATTCAGGCTAAATTTAAAATTGATATAAAACGTTTGTTTTTTGATCGAATAGAAAAATTAATTTTTGTCGTATAAAAAAATTGTATCTGACGTGAATTACACTACAATTTTTATTCCTAGGGCTCTTTGACTTCTTCAAATAATTTTTTTAATGATAGAGTGAATCCCCTGGCCCTCTATAATTACGCACAAAAGATCGACCCCCCCCCCCTTAAAACAGTTTTCTTCCTGATGTGGCAGTGACGACAGTGCAAAAAGGCGCAGCTTCAATCGCTATTGTTCGCTCAAAGCATTTATAGACCTGCTTAAATACGACCATAGATGCGCGCGCGAAACAGCTACCTCAACCAGTTGACGTCACTACCACATCAGGGTGAAAATGGTATAGTACTGCTCGAAACGTCGGTTGTATTTTTGTTAACTTTGTCTACCATCCCTGTGGTTTTGGATTTTTTCTTGTGCAGTAACAGTGTACACCATCCTGGTTTACATACTGAATTAGTTTTTATCTTGTCTTTGTCTTTGTTCCCCACACCAAGTTGGTATACCTGGCTCGAATCTTTCTTGTACAGTACTGTTAACCTTAATCTGTAGCTTTTACTTTTTGAATAATATATATTAAAAAAAAGGTTTAACTCTCTCCACGCCAGGTGTCGACTGAATAAGACAAATTTCAAATTTGGTTTTAAGAATTTCAAAAATAACAGAATTGTATTGTCTATGGCTAGCATACAAAGCATTAAACTGGTACATTAAGGTTATTAACTATTTTAAACTGTTGCGATTTGGTCGTTCACAGCATCTTGCGAATGGTAGTGAGCTTTGGCAAAAATTGCATTGCTCATTTCATAGCGAACGTGTAGAAGAATTCAAATATCACAGATATATGTGATAGGTCCTGTGGTTCTTGAGTTATGTTGTAAACACGGCTGAAACAACAACACCTTTGTAAAACGTACATAACTCATTAACAACAATACATTAAGCAAGTTTTCAAGGTATAGGATTTGTAGAATGAAGTTTTGCAAAACATCAATGTGTTATTTTTCAATAATATATGGATCTATATAATGAAAATTGGTTTTTTGGTTGCTACGACCAACAATACCGCGTCTACCCTTAACGCTGCTGACATAAAATGGCGTATTTACCTTTGCAGCTCACATATCTGCACATTAGTAATACTAGCCTGTATTAAAGCATATTTTATTCGAATTTATTATTATTCATATGTTTTGCGCATGTCCATTGAAAACTAAATAACATTTTTACTTGGCCCGTTTCTTTTTCTTCACAGGGGAAATTATTATCAGAAGATCAGTGGGAATGTAAAGACGTTACATTTCAAAGGTAAAATACGACAGAATAAACCGGGAATTATAGTGTGAAAATATTATCGTCTTCATGTGTTTGTTCAGGCAAAAATCAGGCGGCGGATGACATGATCGAGCCGGCAACCTGTGAAACCGCCCGACCGTATGGCATTTTCCAATATAGTCGGTTAGTTTTATGAGGTTCATTATCGAACCCCAACGGTTTTAGCTTGTATTTATATTATTTATCAACATAGGCCTATTTGTTTGTGATATTTCAAGCGTTTTAAAATTTCAAAATAATCCCATTCAATTACACGGTTGACGATGAAAATTTACTGAATTTAGAGAATGCAATGCGGCCACCACCTGGCAAAAATGTCATTTTAGGTCAACCAAGGTCAAATGTCATCCAGTAGGGTACATTTTAAACGGGAGCATAAACAAAATCAAACCGAGGTAACCCGAGGTCAAAGGTCATATATGGAGTCAAACTTTAAAATGAGCTTAAATTTGATTTAAAAAAATCAATATAGCGGGAACATGTCAGAAGGTCAAAAAGGTCGTCGGGCTGCTGGTGCTCTCACAGCTACAGGTACACTTTACAGCTGTAGGTGCCCTAGAAACTTGACTTTTTAATATGGCTCATTAGATTATAATTATATGCGTATCATGGTGTACAATATTATTTCTCATTAGGCGGAAGGGCCATATTTAGCGTTAGCTTTGGATATTTAATTATTTTCCATCCGACTTACCCGGGTGAAAAATCGATAAAATAATTAAATATCCAAAGCTAAGGTTGAACAGGGCGCCTCCGCCTAATGTACATCTTGTATACGCATATCACACGGTAGGATGTTAATTATTCGACCCGTGCTACATTTTCTGTTTAATTATTACCTTTTCTTTTGAATCACAGAATCGTCACAAACCTTCGACCCATGGCGTCTTCCGAACTGCCACCCACAAACACCCATCCCAGCCATCAAAGGATATTGGATGGATAACCAATGGCATCCGTTTAATTGCCGCAAGTTTAATTGCTGGAATAATTCCACCAAAGTGGCCGAATGTTTACGAAATAAAGAGACTCGTATCATGGGTGACTCTAATGGTAGGCAATACTTTGAGTTTCTCACTGCCTTACTTCCATCATATTCATCAAATACAACAGATATAAATGGCCATATTATGCGGTATATATCAAAGAAGTACAACATTACGATAGCATTTGACTTTCACCCGGAAGGGCTTGGTAGTCGTTGGATCAACTTTAGTGAATTTCATTACGAGGTTGACATACTTGATCAACTTGTTACTGCAGATTGTAATTACGTAATTATTATAAGCTCATGGGCTCATTTTGTGCAATGGAAACGAGAAGGTCTGTTAGAACGATTTCATCTGTTAAGAGAAGCCGTGGATCGATTTCATCGCAGGTGTCCTAATGCACCAATAATAATCAAAAGCCCGCATCCACGAAACCATAAGTCGTTACTAGCGAGAGTGCTTTCTAGTGATTTTGCATTGAATGAAATCAGAAAGCTTTTACGGCAAATATTTGCTAATAGTGGTGCGTTCTACTTAGATGTTTGGGATATGAATTTAGCATATCCGGGTGGAAATCATGTTCATATGCCTCGTACTGTAAATAATCAAGAACTCTTTATGATATTATCCTATGTGTGTAACTCAATGTGTGAAAATTTGGATTAATGTAAATCAACAGCATGATTGTGCATCCAAGCGACGCTACGGCCCCCTGGAACACTGATAATAAGCTATTATGGCAAGCGATAAGCCACAGTCCCAAGAATCCAGAGCCAACACAAACAGTTTTATATGTACCATTTTCTACTATGATGTGATGTGACGTCAGTGCGCATTTCACTGGGCGCAGCTTCAAATAACGTAAACTCAACGCGCTGACGTCACTGCCACATCAGGGTGAAAAATGGTATAGTCTCCCGTTATCTGGGAGAATAGGTGTATTTACCACGTTACCGTGTATTTCCACTGCCCAATTCAAGATACAAAGTGATATGATAAAGGATAAGTCGACAGAAATATTCGGCGATACGACGTTACCCTTCCAAGAGTGAGAATTATACTTTATTCCAAAACGGGCGATTGAATTACAAATCTGTAACATGCGTTGGAAGTAGAATTTATTTCTACAAATTTTGAAACCTCATTTGTAGCAATTGACTAAATATCACAGCGTACATTTATATCAATGTAACCCAAGATTTGAAAGTTGCAGTAAATTGTATTGATTTTTTATTCAGGATAATGGAAGGAAATCTGTGTAATGATATCTGAGTGTTTTTGTATTGTATGTAAGTGCAACTTTCAACTCTGGACCTTACCAAATTTGTAATACAATAGCCCCTTTTTGAAAAATGGCCCTTATTTAAGGGGGGGGGGGGGTGGTTAGATACTTTTTTGAGATGTTTACTTTACCGACTGGTATACTTAACCCACTGAGTAAGAATAATACACCAGGCACAAAAGGAAACTCGTCATTTATAGTCATCCTTGCTGTTCAACAACCTGATTATTTTATTATTTGGAATATACATTTTGTTCATTGGACTTTGCTTTCTTATTTGACACCCTGTTCGTGAACATTGAGCAAGAATTGACCAAGATATGTGCCTCCAAACCCCAAAATCAAAAGTTGCAAATTTAACGATTCAATTGTGCTTGTTACATTGTGTGCTTTATTGATTGGCCCGTGGTTCTTTCCCATAGAAAATCGTTGAAATTGCAACTTTTGATTTTGGAGTTTGACAGTTTGAAGGCGTATATCGTGGTCAATTCTTCGAACAGGGTGTCAAATGAGAAAGAAAGTCCAATTAACAAAATGTATATTTCAGAGTAATCCAAAATTATCAGATTGTTGAACAGCAAGCATGGCAAGGATGATTATAACTGACAAATTTCTTTTTTTGCCTGGTGTATTTTACCCACTGGTATACTTAAACCACTGAGTGAGACTAATACTTTACCCACGTATACATTTATTATGACGTTAAACGCCAAAAGAGGAAACCGAGATCAAACACAAAATAACTATCTGAAACCAATAAATTAATTTCTGTGCAATATATTTAATTCTTATTTCAAGTTACTACAAATCAAATTGATTATGTATAAAATGTACTCACTAATTAAACACGTGTTGTCAACCAGCCAGCTCGCAATCAACTGACCCAACAAGGGCGGGCAGTCTTTGTTATGTATTCTGATGTTTGTTTAGATAAGGTTTTGCCTGCATTAAAATAATGTTGTTTGACATGTTCTTTTTTTGCCGAGGGCGTGGATGCTGGTCATCCATACTCTCTTTTTATTACTTGCCATTTGTATTTGAAATATTTTTATGTTTATATTTGCTTTGATATATTTGTAGCTTACTTTCATATTATATCATTATATTGCCTGCCTATATTTTGTGGTTCTATAACTGTAATTTACTTTTATTGCTTGACTGCTTTTGTAAAACCATCACGTTTGAGTTTCAGCCTTTGGCCTTGTTTTGCTCTCCTTCTGACTGTATTCTTAGGCGTGTTGGTTCTTTTAATGTTTTTTATGCTTGTATATTTTGTTGCAAAGCGCATTGAGGCTCTTCGTAATAATGCGCTATGTGTCTGTTTATTATTATTATTATTTGCCAAGCTGGCTTAGTCGTCAATGCGCCGACTCATAAATAGTTAAAAAGGTTAGGTTAACGAGGTCATGGTGTCTCCATCCGATTATAATGAAATCGGGAACGGGGATCCATAACATCTTACCTACTGAGTAAAAATTATACTTTACCCACTGGTATTATTTACACACTGAGAAAGAATATTATGCTTTAGCCACCAAAGAGTGTAATTCCAAACAGAGATGGCCTGTAACAAACCAGGGTTGTAGATAGTGTAGGAACGGGCAGGAATAATAAGGAAAGGGAAAAAATGAGACAAAAGAAAGCAAAAAAGAAAACAAAAGACGAGGCAAGAAAGAGGAAATAAATAGTGAGAAAACTATTTCACAGTTTTATAAAGACGGTTTTTAAACCACTACTGTATTGTATGTTCTTGATCGTTTGTGTTTATTCGTTTCTTGCAGTAAAGGTGGTGTAATGCGAAATCAGAGACCAAGGATGGGTCTCGACATTGTAAACTGAGCTCAAAAAGAAACTTATAATTTTTTACAACTTGTGAATCACAAGGTCATATCTTAAAATACTGTCAATCAAAATGAACCAAAATTACACACAGGATTACCTTAATACTCTACTCAAAACACATGTCAGTAACCAAGCAGTTGTCCAACTGACACAACAGCAAAATGCACTGTCATGGGACCGCTTCCTGGACTTCCTTCACTTTCACAGTCCAACATTTGGAACCCAGGACAAAAAATCTGTGAGAATGCATACAAGATCCTTGCACAGATGATAAAACGGTGCTGCTTTCTGCTTTTCATACACTTTTTTTCATGAAACGGGCTGGGCTGTGAATGTGGTCCAGGAAGCTGTCCCATGTCAGTGCATTTTGCTGTTGTGTCAGTTGGATAACTGCTTGGTTACTGACATGCGTTAAGAGTAGAGTATTGAAGTAAATCTGTGTGTAATTTTGGTTCAATTTGATGGACAGGATTTCAAGATATGACCTTGTGAAAAATTATAAGTTTCTTTTTGAGCTCAGTTTATGTATTTGTAAAATAGGGAATCATCAACAGCTAGTTTCTCACGTACACCTTAAGTGTAGACTAAGTGTGCATTTTTAGAAAGAAAAAATATTTCTATAAATACATTTTTTGTAAATTATTCAACCTTGATTCCCATGTTGTCAAGTTGTCCACATATATGAGCGATATCAAGTTTTAATTCCTCTTGTACGACTATATCAGGCATATGCACAGATGCTCTGGACGGAAAAGATAAATTCATGTCCCATACGTTTAAAAACCAGATTCCCAATCCATGAAATATTTGTTCCATTAAAAGTCCGACTTGATAATTCATATAGTCACTCCAACCCCATCTTGAAACTGTTGTTATATGTTCGCGAAAGTGCGACCCTTTGAAGATGATCGGAACGTGGGGACATCTCAGTCGCAATCGGCTAACAGCTTCTCTTAATTTAATAAATCTCTGAATTAGACTGTCCCGAGTCCATCGTGCAAAATGAGCCCATGGACTTAGCACAATAATCAAGTTAGCACACTCGTGGGATTGTATTGAGTCCAATATATCGGCAAAATAAAGATATAAATTAAAGGGGACAGGTTTTCGGATGATTATTTGTGGGTGGAATCGGAAACTAACGGTAAGGTGCAATTCTTTGTAGTCGTCTTCGAAAAATACATCTGAACATTCCGGTCGGTGAGTCTTTTGTGTAAGACCCAAAAGTGTTCCAATGTTCTCAGCCCATTGTCTGGACGTGGAATCACCTAATTTACATGAGACGTTTGTTTCGTAAGCATTCCCCCATATCACTTGAATTAGTCCAGTGTTTATCTTGATACAAGAGCGATGTCCATGTATAATTAAACCAATATCCATGGCTTGGATACGACCATGATGGCGGTAATGTCAAGTTGTACTTATCTGTATTAGATGTCTGTGTCCAATTGTTGGAATCTGAAAAAAGAAACAAGGAAGCAACATACCTGTTAAAAGTAGTAATTAGGCCCCCCAAAAAATTGTTGTGTTGCCCTCAAGTGGGAAAATGGGAAAGTTGGGTAGGACGGTCGGATTTTTATTTTTTTATTTTTTATTTTTTATTTTTTTAAACCTTCAGTTTTTAAATATCCCCTCAAATATTAAATAATACTTCTTCAATTAGGAGACATCTGTCAATTTTGACTTCTGGATACCTGTTAGACATCAATTAAAGACTAGTCTCTCAATGAAATATTAATTTAAAGTGAAAAACTTTGATTTTTTGAACAAATCTGTAAAAATCATCATTCCAAAAAAAACAAAAAAAAATTGCTCCCCTGATTTTCCAGGATTTAGGGTCGGGCGGTTGAGGGCAACACAACAATTTTTTTTTGGCCTTATGATTCGAAGAGAAACACATACATTGTACGACCCTCCCATTGTGTTTCCAACTCTCAGCTGTACAGTTAAAAGCATGCATTTTTGTCTTGAACAAGAAGCATCCTTTTCATGAATTCCCCACAGTTTTTTCCAAAATATGGCTGCCAGGACCCCATAATTTAGATACAGGGATCATATCGGTCAAAAACATCAATGTAGTATTCCTGTTTTTAAAGAGCGCCGATTGTAATTTTTTATGTCAAAAATGTTTAGTATCTTGAAAGCTCAGTCGACAGAAATATTCTAACAAAATTTACGATTTACATTTTCCATTTGGTCTATTTTAGCCCACTTAGCATCATGATGCCTAATTGCATTTATCTTGGTAAAGCCATTCTGTGAGAAGATCTACGAGACGTCCCCTTGGAAATGACTTTTTTTCATCTCAAACTAATTGTACACGAATCTTAAAAATAAGAGTTATAATTCCATCCATTTTATATGTAGGCCTAAATCATAAATATGAGTGATAAAAACATAAAACTCGTTAGCTGAATCACAAAATATCGGTTTGAGTTTTAACATTCAAATAGCAAAAGGTAAATCAGGCCATACCAGCAAAATTTATATCACGACACCCCCCCCCCCCCTGAGAAAATGGTCTAGAGACGGTCCTGTTTTTGTGTATCTAAAAAGGATGGTAGACTCTTTTCCCGGTTTGCTGCTGGTGCATTTAAAAATAGTTTGCGCAAATTAATGATGGATGGTTTGGTTAAACTTTGATCTAACTTTCAGTTACCTTTGGGAAATGTGCTTTTTTAAATCTTGGCTCTAGCAGCCCCATTGCTGTAATCTCTTGTGCCTTATAGGTTACATACCACTAATAGGCCTGGGAGGTACATGGAAATATGACGAGTAACTATTTGTTTGCATGGCATCTGAAAAGACTGCATTAAAATCGCTGAAATTGATAGTTATATGGCCAAACAAGTACTTTTTAGGGTTTGATGCCTCAAAATGGTATATTTTCTCTCATTATATGACATTTTTGTTGTAATAGTACCAAAATTCATACGCACGGCTTCGGTTTTTAGTAAATATTTGCCCTACCATATTGTAACTTTCAGCTTCGAGGGCGCACTGCCATTTCAAGGTGTTTACGGTTCAGTGCGTTAAAACAAGAAAAGTCTCAGGTCAACCTATGTTGAGTTTTTGATCATTTGGTATCTAAATCATATAGTTTCACCTGATATTAGTGGCATTTAACTGTGAGAGTTCTGAATAGGAGAAAATTCCACCCGAAATTAGCCATTTTCCCATTGAAACCCGTGTAATACATAATTAGTGGTATTAAACCTATAAGCTACGAAATTTTATGTATTGGCTTTCTTAAGTAACCTCAGAAGTAATGTATTGCGTCTTGACTTAGTCCTTCTGGCTGGGCAAGTGAAATGTTTCTTGTAGAAGTTTCATCGTGAAAACATTGCTAGCTTTGCAACTTTCCTGAGAGAGTTTTAAAGAAACTCAACACATTGTGTAAAAAAAATATTTGGAATAGAGTGGAAGTCGTGAAGCGGAACACCATTATTGCAAATTATGAAAGAGGTGGTATAAAGAAGTTTCATGTTGAGATATTTTTCAATGCTTTACAGATGTGTTGGATCAAGAAATTAAATAATTTAATATTGCTTGCTGGAAAAACATTCCACTTTGTCAACAAGTTTGTTATGGGTATGAATGTGTTTAATTGTAATTGAATACCTGAATACAAAACCCACCCAAGTCCATACTTTGGCTAAATTGAGTTAAGCATGGGAAATAGTTGCTTATACATAGGCCTATCATATGTATAAAAGAACAACCCAAATCCACCCTCAACCACGGCCCTGCATTTCTTATATCGCCTTAATTATAGAGTTCGAAGCCCTGTCATCAACAGAGGGCAGTAATCCCACGGTAAAGAATGTCCCAATGTCTGATCAACCGCCCTAATGAGCTGGTCAGTAACCATAGAAAAAGCTTGTTTCCGGCAAAAATTGACATGTAACTTTCACAAATTTCTAGATATAGTTACTAGAAGGTCGTGCGATGAAATCTAACTCATTAAGACTCGTAACACCTTGCAATACTATTTATTTATTTATTCATTTGTTATTTAATCAAGAAATTCTACCAATAGAATGTTCTAGACTCCCTGCAAGACCCGATATTCGTAATGTACATAAATGATAAGAAAGTTAAAATGACGTACATTACATACAATAAGCATGATAAGATACTTATGTAGATGTGAGATAAAAACTGTAAGAAACCTAACATGACAATAGAAAATGCAATGATTTTTAAATAAAAATATTATACAAACACGTCCAGACCAATTGTATTTTTAAAGCTTTTTTAAATTCACCAGTTCATATAGTTTTCACTATATAAACACAGCCAAATTAAGAAGTCTCCACTAGTTCTATCCCGATTTAATCAGAGTCTGATGAGTTTATGGCAAAATAATTTATGTAATAATTTTCCAAACAACGGTTCCTATTCTCACGATGATCAAACTTTTGATATCAAATTTGTTATCAACCTACGAAGAAAAGTGTATAGAAAATTATTATATCAATTATTTTGCCATAAACTCATTAGACTCTCATTAAATGGGGATGGAACTAGTGGAGACCTTTTAATTTGGCTGTGTTTACTTCACAGAACGTAGATTGCTAACAAATTCATACATACACGCTATGTAACAGCGCGCGTGATTGGTCGAGAGCCGGGTGTGACCAAAACCCGAATTGGAGATCACAATGACCGGATTACTGAAACAAAAGCAAGTTATTGGGATGCGGTAGACACTAGATCTATACAATGAATACTCCAGACAAAGTATATACGTAATCTATCATAAATAAATGTATCAGATTTATTTTATTTTTTTCAACCTGATTCCAACTCCAATACAAATAATTCGAGTACAAAAATATTATAATCTAATTCTATAACACCAGTGGTTATATTAAGTATATGACACAATAATATTCTATTTGGATGTGAATTTGAAAATCATCCACTCAGATTTGAATTTAATAATAATAATAATGATCAACAATAAATGTCAATAAAGTCCAAGTGTATGATTAATCAAAAAGTGGTTTCCAAAACGTAACGGTCAATCAATGCTCGCTTCAACCAAGCGCCATGTTGAAAGTGAAATCCAAAATTTAATATAAATCTTGCTCTCGATATGACACCACTCGTGTACTACTCGTACTCCAATATGGTACCAAACTGGCTTTGGAGTCGAAGCTTGGCGTATGATTCTGCCTGGAGTGATTTCCAACTGATTGATGCACGGTAGTTACTGATGATCGGTTTGCACTGTAGATTCTCTGCTGTAAGTAAGTACCAACTTTACGCAAAACCCATACGATCGCCAGGCATCCATCTTCGTTAGAGCGAGTACATTCAACTTCTGACTTCTTGGTGGTGTAGATACAAGAAAACAATATACCCATGATTTCCTGTATCAAGACCATGAAGATTACACCAATTCCTCTTTCGTCTTTTTTGTATTGGAGAGCCTCCAACTATTCCTTGTCCTTGTCCTTCTGACTCCTCCACCTCCTCAATATGACGAAGTGTAGAATCATTCTGGTTATGTGGCGATATATCTAGCTTAAGGTGGCTGTGTACTCTCAGACATGCATGTAGTAAAAGTGCAATAACTTTGTAATTATTCGCGCAAAACATATAAAAGTATACGGTTTTGTGAGGGCAAGAGATCGATAAATCTTAATATAAATACAGATTTGGGGTAAAAACAACAATTTTGAAGAAAATCACAAAAAAGTGAGTTTTTGGCAATATTTGTTAGGTACAAAAAAAAAAAAAAACACTCTTTCCAAAATATTTTATTTTGTTTTTAGCTCAATCTTGAGGCTCCATTCCAAAAACGGTTTTTTATTTTTTTGATATTGTCCTTATTTTTGAGATATTGACCATATAAGGCATCAAATTGAACTTTTAAAATTCACAAACGCCTATTTGCACAAAATGATGCCCAAAATCGGAAATAGACCAAAATATAAAAAAAAATGAGAAAACCGTTTCTTGAGTCGATCATGCTTTTTACGATGATCATATTTGCTTACCTATAGATGCTGTATTTATTGAGTTATCGTGTACCTAAATCGTCATTTTACCGAGAAAATGAACATTGAAATAATGGCCGTTAAAGTTTAAAGTGGTCACATTTTGCCCTTTCATCGAATCTCATAGGAGAATGCGGCAGTTTTCGTTTTTCTACCTTATATTATGTGAACAACGGGTAAATCCACAGCCCGTTGAGAAGTTTGAGCGAAATCCATTCATAACTTGATATTCAAATCGAGGAAAAGAACTTGAAAAAACCCACATTTTATCAGCTAAAACGGAGCCATTTGACCACTTGAAATTAGTGTTTCCAAAGGATGCGCCACGCATGCAGATAAGCGTCGCGTATGCGTAGCGTATCTGTGCGTTAACAAATTGCGCGATACGCAGCGCGATGCGTTGTTGCGCGCGTGTCACCCCGCTGATACAACAAAGATTTTCTCTCTTTTAAAATTGCAAACACGAATGAAATAGTGAAATAAAATCCATAAAATAGCGCAGTTGGAGTTTATAAATCTGGATTTTCTTTCCTTGTATTTATAAAAAACATAACAAAGTAACAAATATCAAAAAAGCTCAATTTTGCGAAAGAAACAACGTCTTGAGTACACAGCCGCGTTAACGACCTCGTCATCTGTCACCGTTGGCAATTGGAGTGGTTTCGCTTTGGTCGTCCGTTGTATACTTGCTTCTGCTACCATCCCAATGTTGACTTCTGACTGCGGAATTACGTCTGACTGCTGAATAACGTCTGAAGTAACTTGACTAGATGTACGAACTAGATTGGTATCCATTTCCTGATCAATCTCAGCTTTCTCTTGCTCGTCTGGTGGATTTGGGAGTTCCTCAGGATCTTTAACACCAGGAATATTACCTTTGCCGACGAAGAATGGGGTATCTATGTATACTTCTGCGACTGGATATATTCGAATGGTCCTATCGATGAGGATACACCCTCTGTATCTACCGGTGTACTGTTCTGGTTGCACATAGTCTGCTTTCACGACAACACCATCACATCCACTGTCACGCATAGCTAACACGCGATGATCACCAATCATCCCCATACGCATGTATCTCTTCCGCCCTTCATTATGCTGACACGCTGCTGTCAATTCTAAATGATGTCCACAGTCCAGAGTTAAGTAACCATTCTGACATGCAGAGACTACGTGAGGGTCAACCTCTGAGAAGTAACCCATCACGTGAGATGAGTCAAAATTTTGATCCCCGATGTGACCGCTGTTCACTGCATTAGGCCTACTTGTAGGCCTTCTCTGGTTGCCTGCATTACACTGGTTGCCAAAAGTCACTGCACCTACGTTGGATGGAGTGAAGTTAGACATCAACCCACACTGGTTGTTGCAGCTGGCTACCTCACCTTCTCGACTACTAAGACTACGGGGCCTATCCGAATTAAACATAGACCTTCTGTCGGTGTTTGGTTGAGATGTCTGTCTAGAAGTTGCATTAGACATGTTAGCATTGTCGACTAATGCTGCTAAAGTACTCTTGCTGGTACAGCTGCGTGCACGATGTCCTTGCTTACCACATACGTAACATGTTATACTAGACCTAAATGGTTGACTTGATGTAGGCCTATTAAAGTAACGATTACCTTGACCTTGGTACCTTGTATTCTTCTGCTGCTCTTGATGATGAGTCTTACCTTGGTTACCATACTGCGCATTATTCTTAGGCCTATTTTCGTCTTGACTCTTCTTCTTGGGAAAGGCCCACCAACCATGGTGTGCTTCAATATACCTATCGGCAATTTTAGCCAACTCCTTACTACTCTTTGGATCATGCTCCTTGACATATAGGCCTAACTCCTTAGGGCAGCTATGAACAAATTGGTCCTGCACTAATAAATAAATTAGGCCTTCAAGTGTCTGTTCAATCTCAGAAAGATCAAACCACCTTTGTAAGTACTTTGATACTCTAGTGATATATTGAGTGGCAGACTCACTGGGTTCAGGCTTTGAGTCCTTGAACTTGTTACGAAAGCCTTCCTCTGTGAGGTCATAACGTTTCAACAATGTCTTTTTCAATGACTCGTAGTCATTAACCTCCTCCACATTAAGATTATAGTACGCCTCAAGACCTTTGCCTGTTAACAAAGTCCCTAAATTAAGGGCCCAAACTTGTGGGTCCCAACCTTGTGAAGTTGCATACCTTTCAAACCTTACTATAAACGCGTCCATGTTGTCTTTAGCCTCATCAAACTTTTGCAATTTTGGCGCTTTATAATTTCCCAATTTGCCGCTACCTTTACTTTGCGCACCATTAGGGTTAGCCGTTTGCAATTCTAAACGCTTAAGTTTGGTATTTTCCAAATGAATTTCCATAGTAACTCTGCGTTCTTCGCGCTGCACAGCCTTTTCGTCAACATCTCCCATCGTCTCCGTTTCCTCCTTTTTGCATTGTAATTCAAACTGCATGCGCTTTTCTTCAATTGACGCTTCCTGCTCTTTGCGTTGACGCTCAATTTCTGCCATTTCGTATTCCTTCTTACGCTCCATTTCTGCTGTTTCTCGTTCGCGCTGGCGCTCAATTTCTGCTTTAACAGCGTTTATGCCCGGTGTCCCGGATGTTAGATCGCCGAGTAGGAAAAGTGCAGGAAAATTGTACATTTTAGTAACTTTTTTGTTATTATTTTGATGAAATAAGAATCACAAAATGATCTGGTATGTATGAACGGGGTTCATTCATATATTTTCATGACTAAACGGTTGTTTATGTCCTCGGGCCGCAAGCGGCCCCTCGGGCATAAACAACCGTTTAGTCATGAAAATATATGAATGAACCCCTAAATAATATTTCAGCGATTACTTAAAATGTCACTGTACCTTTTATTACGATCGTTTTTGGACCTTTCATCAATCGCTTGTTGAAGCACTTGCTGTGAATATACAATTATAGTAAATTTCGAGTTGCTGACTAAATACGTTTAGGGGAATAGCAAGAGCATAGTAGCAAGTATAAGATAAGGTATATGTGTGTATAATTATGAGAAATATATTTGTGGGGTGTGTGGTGGTGTAGATATGGAAATGGTGTATACACACACCCCAGTCACTTCTCTACAGTGCTAATATGTGGTGTGATCAACAAAATCAGTCTGAAGTTGGGCATATTCAATATTCAGTATTTTACATGATTGTATAAAGCAATTTGCAAAGCGACGTTTTGCGAAAAAACCCACTGAAATTGAACATTTAGTTCCAAAGATATAACAATTGAAGTGTTTCCAAAACAGCAGGTAACAAAAGAAATTATTGTCTTTGTTTGGCTTTATCTAAAAATCAATATTTCCGACTTCCGATTGAATTTACTTGATCACATCACATATTAAGGTATACAACACTATTTAAGTAGTAATATTCTCAATATTAGCACTTAGGGACCGTTCACAAACACTTGTTAGGGGGGCCTGATGCAAAAAGGGGGCCCTGAATTTTTTGACCATCCTAAGGGGGGGGGGGGCTGAAAAAAAATGACCACCAAATTGTATTTATATTGGGGTTGACCCATAATTTTCATGTCAAAAAGTAGGGGGGACCCTGAAATTTTTAAGGTCTGTAAAGTGGGGGGTGGGGGGGCGAAAAATTTTCCCGATGAAATTATTTTGGCATCAGGCCCCCCTAACAAGTCTTTGTTATATTGCGTGCTCCCATGAAGGGAGAAAGGGAAAGGGATGATGTAGTAACTAAACAAGAAACCAGACAAAGAGAGTGGAGGAGAGCAGAAGAGATGAGATGTGCGGAAAGGTGAGAACAGGAGAGGAGATGACCATCTCAAAATGTGGAGTGGATGGGTCCCCTCTTCCGATTGACGGTCATGCTTGTCATAAATAATACCACAAATAAATCGGAAAAACTTCACGATCAAGGACGTTCATCACTCGGCCAGCAATGTTAAATTAACAATAAACTTCCAACACAAACCTTCCAAGTTCAGTTATTTCAATTATAATTGTACTCCTCTCCTAATGATGACAAATGAAAATCGAAGTAACACTGTATTGCCAATATCCTAACTACCTCTTTATCTTGACAGGTCCTCATTTGATTTTGATGATTTTTTTTATTAATCTTTATAGATTACTTACCTTTGAAAGTAATCCTCGTAACCGGCAGCTTCTTTTCCTGTCGTTGCATTCGTCTTTGATAAATCTACAGCTATTATATCAAGTGGACGGCATCTTCTATCTTTTGGAGCTCTACAAACAAACGTGTAATTTCCTAGACCATTTGGCGATGGAAATTCACAAAGTTAATTATTGTTATATTGGTATCGTTTAATCTAGTTATCCAACATGAAGTATCAAATTTATTTGTTTTGTTTTTCAATTGCGACAATCTTGTCATGTTCTTATTATGTTGCACTCCAACATAGTGCACTTACGTCCACGGCGAATTCACCGTGACCTTTCCAGCCATAAACCCGCTTATTGAACATGTTGAAGATTAAACCGATATATGCAGTACTAAACCATTATATAGTAATCTATTGTCCAATGCAAATTTATTACCACCTGATAATATTGATCCAACGAGCGACCGAATTGTCCGCTACGGACGACTAATCCAATCGATAATGACTCTATCGACATGTACGAACAGAGCCCCACACACCGTCATCAACCCTATAATCTTCGTGTCAAAAATTGCCGTGATAGTACGATGAATCCTCACGTTTTTCAACAGCTACGCATGGTGATTTTATTCGAGATAGGCCGAGCGACTTAGGCTAAGCATACAATTTGAGATTTTGAGAGCCTGCCACACTGTTTCTATTCTATGTTTTTACGATTTTCGCATGATCAGTATATGGCTGGCCGTAACCGCCACAACGTGGAGCTGCTACGCGTAGCTTACTTTTCGCTTCGCGGAGCTAAATTGACCAATCATGTTAGATCTTTTCATTACGCGGAGCCAGTGGATGCATCCTCGTTTCAGAGAGAGAAAACTCTTGCCAAAATTAATGTTTACTATGGGGATTGTAAATAAACCACGACCAGTTGTACAGGATCAATACCATTGTTTGATTAGTGTATAGTCAATGTTACCTTGCATGCATGTGTCATGTGTGTGGCGTGTTTGTTTGTTTGTTTGTCAGGCCAGGATCACTGACACCCACGGTACTGATACTGTCATACTATCACGGTGATCATATTGTTGAAAGTTGTTGACTTTAAAATAATCATGATGCAGTAGAATTCACCACGACCGTTGAAGGACTTAAACCCCATTAAAAGCTATTAAACCAAGATAACACTCAATGAAAACAGCTCAACTATGTTACATCAGATCTTCTCTGGTTAAATACACACTGCACTTGTGTCTGTTTTACCTGTGCAATGAGCAATGAGCTGGTATTATAGTTTCAGTTGGGTGAACGATTATAAAGCGAATGCAAGGTAACAATACTGTGGGCTTTTGTTTACGAAATGAGACAATAGTCTGCTTATTGTTAACCAGCGTTCTTGAAAATGAGAAGCTTAATGACTTAACACGGTTTAGAAATAATTTCTTCATATTTTTTGGTGTTATCTGTCGTTTACATATCCTTCCTAAAACACTAAAGTACCAATATTTCCAAACACCTAAAAATTTAGGACATGTTACAAAACTATATTTTCTAGAATTTCAGAGAATACTTTAAATATTGGCCGGTTATTTTTTACACAGTGACGTCAACTAGGCAATGGCCTATACTTCTAACATACACTATTTGTAGAGGTCACGCGTCAATGGTGAGCGCACTCAGTATTGTGTATAGGAAAACGGGCAGTAACTACAGTATGTATGGCCTACTACTAGTATATAAAGTAAATCCGAACTGGTTTGCAGTTTGCTGAAGGTCGAATTCCGCAGGGACACCGCGCAAGTTATACAAATTAGCTCCCGGCGATACACTGCAGATCGCAGAACTGTGTGCATAGTTTACCCCCACTCTGCCTAGCTATATAGTTATGTACAATACTGTATGAGTTTCTTATGAGTGCATGTCCATCTTAATAATAAGTCAGTTCGTACTTTTCATAAACTACTTTTTGAATCATAACTTTCGTGACCGAGGATATCTTGCAACTACGTGACGCTCGTCTGGCAAATTCTTAATGAATAAATTCGCTTCACGTAATGAGTAAGTCGTACTTAATTGGTCAGTTTTACCTCCGAGTAATGAAAAACTCTAACATGATCATGATTGGTCAATTTGGCTCCACGGAGCAAAAAGTCAGCTACGCGTAGCAGCTCCACGTTGTGGCGGTTGCGGCCTACCATATCAGTATCCCATATGATATTTCTGTTGCAAGAAAATTTTATTTGATGTCAGGTTTTATCTTAAATACACTAACTGGAAATTAAATACACTAATTAGTGAGGACCGGTATTTTGCTGTGGATATGTTTAACTGCAATTTGCGGGTAAAAATTTGAAATCCTGGGTAAAAATTGTGATCATATTCAACTCTTTGAGAAAATAATAATATAAAGGAATGCATGTAAAATCCAGCTGCAATACAATGTGCATTATTGACACACTATCACTCTCTTTATCTACGCCAATAATAGAATATCGATTTCAATCGCATTGAATACGTTGCTCAGTTTTGAGTTTGTAGTTGACTACTAAGCGACCTAAGCGATCGATTGCTAGCCAATCAGATAGAACTCCTTTTCTTGCGTTCGGTGAAATACCACTCGCCCGTCGCTCACCAACGGAGTATTAACTTTATATTTATCGTATAGGACGTCGACACTGTGCCCCACTGACCGAGTTTTGGGATATTTTTCACTGGTTTGCAGCTGTTTGCTGTCATTTATTCATCAAGGCGGAGTACCGTTATTATAAGGACTATGCCAATTATTTAAAGATTGACATGTAGAGAATAAGGCATAATTGATTGACAGAAAGTACTAAATTTGTACCTATGACGGTTTTATGACGCCAATCTTCAAAATACGATCAAAAAATGGCTGCCCGGTGAAGTAAAATGTGCATTGGAATAACACGGCGAGTTTGGATAGATGGTAGGATTTCTTTTTAATAAAAATGTATGTTCCCCGTTATTAAAGCTTGTACCGGATTGAAGATTCAGATATTTGGAAAAGAATAAGTAATTGAAACAGAGAGAAAGTACTAAAATCATAGCTTTTATACTTTTTGATATATGATACTAACTAGTTCATCCCCAACAGTAGGGTTCAATTGCCTATTGTGAGTGTCCCTGTGTTGTGTGCATACATGTAGTTAACAATAACTGCATGATGAAATACTTTTGGACCAATATCCCACAAAGTATCGTGCATAAACTCCACTGCCTTGCTGGGATGAACGAGAGTAACGTTGATTTCAGCAGTGCCACTCCACGCCGCATAGAAATACACACTGTATGTCCCATTCTCATGATCAATGACTCTCCCGGCGGTACTTGCCTGATGTGGATCATTAGTCGACATTGTAGCAAACCAGAAGTCCCCGCATACTGCAGTTACTGTCCGTTTTCCTATACACAATACACAGTGCTCTCACCATTGACGCGTGACCCCTACAAATGATCTACGTTGGAAGAATGGGCACTTGCCTAGTTAACATCACTGTGTGAAAAATAACCAGCCAATATGTTAGCTATTCTCCAAACTTCTAGCAAATATATTTCTCTAACATGACCTAAAATTACAGCTAGGTTAGATGTTCAGAAATAGTCGCACTTTTGTAAAATATGAGTGAGGGCAAGGCATAGCTAGCCAACTCCCCGTGTTAATTGAATGGAGATTTGACCGAAAATATTGGTATCGGACCGCTCACTTCTGAAGGATGCCACAAAAAAACGGTACAAGCTACATTTTAACTATTCTCTGGCAATCATCATGATGAGTTTCTTATATAGTATGCCGAAATTGGGTACTGTAGGTGATTGACAAATGGTCGCACTTTTCTGATAAATAAGTGACAGTGAACATGAAATATCAGCGCCCATAAACCCAAGTTAGTAGCTAGTTAGTGGAGGCCGTCACGGACTGATTATTGATTATTGAAGTGCCTTATTAATAGATACGCACGATTTAGGGCAAGAAAAACAAACCGGGACACTTTTGGAGACATCATCATCATCATCATCATCATCATCATCATCATCATCATCATCATCATCATCGACATCATCATCATCATCACTTTCTACATTTTTTCTAAACAACATAGGGCCTACCGTTTTAATAAGATTTTTTCTTGAAATGCATGTAACTATAATTATTGTTTAGAGCGTGATGAAATAAAACATCACGATTTTCATCACAAAACAAATATAATGCATAAGAAATCGTTTGTTTTAGAGCGTGATGATGAAATAAAACATCACGATTTTCATCCCGAAACAAAGTAATACATAAGAAATCAATTTTTCGTGAGTGATGAAATAAAACATCAAAATTGTCATCACGAAACAAAGTAATACATGAGAAATCGTTTGTTTTAAAGCGTGATGAAATAAAACATCACGATTGTCATCACAAAACAAAGTAATAGGCCTACAAAAGAAATACATTTTTCAAGAGTGATTGAATAAAACATCACGATTTTCATCACGGAACAAAGTAATACATAAGACATCGTTTGTTTGATTGCAATCAACCGCGACAGTTCGTCTCACACACATAACAATGCACTGCGATCAAATAGGTTGATGACAACATTTGATTGAATGGACTGCACTGCGCCATGATTACGTGCACCGGTTCAAATCCTTTGTTTGGAGCCAATCAATAATTTCACGTACAGCCTCTATGCAAATTAGAGTTTACACACGCTGCAGCTGGGGTAATCGACCGAAGCTTGTTGCCGTTAGTGATCGAATGCATGAGCTTATTTGCTTTACTGAATCGATTTACTGGATTAATTTCCTGTTAACTGGGTTTAATGCCACAAAGGTCGAATCGCCTTTGCCATGGACCATGACTGCATCATGGCCAGATGACATCAATCGCTGGGACTCACTACGAGCTTCAATGACAACATGTATGAAGGAACCCTTCGTTATCTGTTCTGCTGATGTTATTATTCGGTAATTGGAGAACTCCGGGTTTGTGACAACGTCGAATTTCCTTGGAATTGTTTGAGTTACAGCATGTTCGATACCAGATGTGGTGTTACTTTTCAGCTGTGGTGTTGCTATGGCAATGGTGGTAACCGTTAGTGATGATCGAACCTTTGGTTGAATGCCTCTTGTGCACGGAGTAGTGTGATTGTTCACCTAAATGTTTAAGGTATTAAATACATACGTGATTAGTAACGATAGTTAGTTATAATTAATTACAAATGAATGCTTTATAAACTAGAACAGGAAGACGGATAATGGAACTAATAGTAAAGGTATTCAATTCAATTCAATTCAATTTCAACAACAAGTAATAGTAGGCATGTCCACTAAAAATTGAAGTACTTTTAAATTGATTCAGACCTAATTTATTGGATGGGAATTGATGAAAGAAACATTTTGGCGTTTAAATAATCTTAATCGGACGTTTCATTCCAGAGATATGGCCTTTCGAGTGTCACGGTTTTATATAGGGCTGCTAGAACATGTTAAAAAGTTAAAGTCCAAAAGGAATACTAACAGAAAGTGCAACTTTAAGGTACTTTTTCTTAATGTATTTATTAACTATCTTATCTGGAACATTATATTTGCTTATAACAACATGAAAATAAGATCATCCTGAAAATTTAATCGATTTTGTTGACATACAACAAAAACTATAAGACCTCAAAACCCATGGTTTGTTTGTTGAAACCTCAAGCATGATCATAGATGGCCGCCATGGAAAATATCTCCATAGAGGAGATGAACAATAAGTGCATTATTTCAAATGAAAAGCGGTAGTCTTAAACATTGTTCAATCTTTTAAGGTCAGCACATTTTATCTTCAAAAATTATTATATTTCATCATGGCATAAGTTTGGTAACATTAATCACTACCAATTTTGAGAAATTTGCTCCAACTCAAAGATTATCTTTACTTGAGCAATACACTGTGTGCATGGAAGCCATAATGGTCCCCGGTTTTTATACTCCCTATGAAATGGACATGGTAGTGAGAAGTGCACGGGGAAGTGCATGATTTGAGATGGGCCGCGGTAGGCTTAAACATTCTTAAATTTCTTAACATCCTACACATTTTGTCTTCATAAATAGTTAAATTTTATGAGTATGTAAGTTTGCTTGTCTGATTCACTCCAAATTCGGAGATAATTGCGTTTGAACACCTGATGCACGGAATGGTGTCACTTCAACCTGTTGTAGTTCTCATCTCATTAAATTTTTCATTAAAAAAGTTGATCTCTTCATGCAGGAAGGTCCTCTCTATTTACTGACCAAACAGGAAAAAGTTTGGTGAATGTTTTCTGGTGGAATCAGGAATTTCTTGAAACACCCTGATATAGGCCTACATTTGGATCAAAACAAGTATGTACGCCATTTAACATGCCTGGGATTTCTTGTATCGATCAGTTTCTCCATAGACAATACGTGTGTGAGTGCACGCACACAGTAAATGAAAAATCGTTCTAGTGGAAACTGTATTGAGAGTGGGCATCCCTAGTAATAGTAACACTAATAATAAGAATAACAATAATACTAACATACTGCTAATAATAATGTTTCTCATAAATCGGACCCGTTTGCTCGTCTGTTTGATTTGTTCTAGTCCATGGTGATTGTTGTATTTTTTAAACCCATTTATTGATTCAATTGGACGTATTACCGAAATAGCACTCTTCAAAAATGGCTTCATCAAATAAGATAATTTCCTTGTGTTTTTATTTCAAAATGCATAGTCCATTCATCTCGTACCTTTATAAAAGCTAATGTTATAGTGGCTGCAGTGTTATTTTATATTTATTTAATATTTATTTATTCATTTATTTATTTATTTATTTATTTATTTATTTATTTATTTATTTATTTATTTATTTATTTATTTATTTATTTATTTTATTTATTTATTTATTTATTTATTTATTTACTTATTTATACAGGGTGTCCCAGAATGATCTATACCGTGTTTGAAAAAATCTTTAAAATATATAGTCAACAGTGTATCTAATTTTGATGAGTGCAATACAATGACACACATGTCGCCTACCTATTCTGTGATTTTCATGGAAATAGCTTGATGCATTTTGGCGTGACATTGATATTACTGAAAATGGACGAAAACTACAGTTGTGTGATTTACAGTGCAAAGGCATCATAACACATGGATGCTTTATCACTATCGTCCAGCCGTCGTAGAAATCCTACATTCCATTATAGGAAATACATCAAATTTGGCACAGATGTAGATCGTACAAAGTTGAATAATTCTTGATATGGAATTAAGTGAACTATTTCAATATGACTTCAGATATTTAGGTTAAAAAACATACTTTTTATGTAATTTTTACCACAATTTTTACCCAAAAAGAAAGTTCCGCAAGGATCCCTACAGTCAATTTTAATCTTCTCCATTACGTAGTTGTCGGTTTGCCAATATACTGTGGACATAAATAAATTCTACGACACTAAGGACAAACATTCTCCATACTTTCATGACAAATCCATGTTCGCCGGCATTTAAAATGATAAAACTCAGACACTGCAATAATTATCTTCAAAACTGCCAACAAAGAAACAATATAGTATAAGGGCGCTCACGCGTAACAAATCCTTTATTCCATACAAGGATTACTTCGTAACATTATAAATAATCGATAGATATCGATTATTCAGGCAATTTAGGACAAAAGTACCTATATAACATTTTACAATTACATTTTGCTGAACAGTTAGTAATTTTACAGATTTTCAAAATAGGTTGTTTTGTGAAAACTCTAAATTCACCATTTTTACGCAATGTCCTGTAACTTCTATGAGAAACATCAAATTTCAAAAATCTAAAATTTCTAAGAAAGCTAAATATTTGTAGATTTTAGAATGTAAAACAATACCACCATTAATAATGCCCTTCATACCTAGAAAAATTCAACTTTCCCGGTATAGATCATTCTGGGACACCCTGTATGATTCATTTGTGGGTAAACGTACACATTATTTTGTGAAAAGTAGAATTATCTCAAATAGAACTTTGTACATTTGGCTTGGAAATGATCCAAATAACATTCTGCCACTCCCTCATTTCAAATATATAGTTTTGGTTTCTCTTTTGTTCAGAAACCAAAAATCAAGGGATTAAAAAGTAGAGCTGATCTGGTCTGCAATCATAACACTATTATGCTGGGAGGACACAGTATAGGGTATATAACCAGAAATATACAATAGCCTATTGTGCTAACATAATTATTATCATGATTGATATCGGCAACCTATCCCGCGGACGACAGTTGATGCTCTCTGTCGACGGTAGGTGGCATATTACACTCACGAGTTCTAGGCCTAGAAATCATATACATGCGTGTATATTGAAGGATGGGGTGGGGTGGGGGGATTTGTTTGTTTGTATGAAACATAAACGATGCATGGAGATGATTTGATTATGAATTAGTTTATTATCACCGGGAAGCACAACCCATACCTCTTTAAGAGGGGGCTCCCCTCCCTATATAACCACATCTTCCCTAAATTACCCCTTTCCCCCTCCTCCTCCCCTACATTCGATATCTTCATCTCGAGCTCTCCCCCCTTCTCTTTCACTTCCAATGCTCTCTCTCATATGTTTTCTCTCTCTCCCGGCCCATATCTCCCTTGCCCTCCCTCCCCCCCACACACACACACACACATCACACAATCTCTTCTCCCCTCTATCTTCTACTTTTGCAGTAAAATTGCTTCAGTAAAAGTCATTAGGTTATTAGAGGTCATATAATGGCCTTCCATCGATTCTGGTACATGGGATTAAGGACATGAATCGATTTTGTTTATAGCACCTATACAATTCCAATAGTGGCCCCTTTTGTAATGTCGAATGCAAATATTTCGCAGTGAAATCAGCTTAGGCTATTTCGTAGTCTCAAGTCAATGCTTTCAAACTAAATCAATGCTTTCAAATGTAGACTGCTTTGTTCGACTTCTCTGCTCGTGAATATTTCTTTTGTATACTTAGATCAGGTAACTCGAAAATCCTGTAATTTTATTCGTCACACCACTTATAAGAAACTGAAACCAAAACCGAAACTACCTGTCACAAATGTTTAGTTTTAAACAAAAGGTAGAAACAATGAGTTCGATATCTTGTGATTCAAGTGGTTAGGGAGGACAATAGAAAACCACGTGACCAAAACCAAAACCAAAACTAAAACTCAATATTTGAAATGAGGCATTGCCTTACTACGTCTGTGGTTTTAGACATGATAATTAGTCTAATACGAGGGTCATTCAAAAAAAATCTCCACCTTCATATCTAAGCTTTTGCGTTTTAATATCATTTATTTCCCATTTGTTCACATTTAATGTTTTTCTAAAAAATCCCAAACTGTCATTAATGAAGAAATTGTGCGTATTAGAGGAAAGGGCTAATTGGAATTTAAATTTGCTATGGAAGCACTTTATTTTGATGGCAGAGTAACGAAAAATTAATGGTAAATCTTACTCCCTGACATAGAAAAGTTTTGATGCACAAACAAAATGAAAATGAAGGGCCCATTCAATGGTCCCAGCGCAAGTGTAAACCATTGTTTGTTAATTGCTTAAAAGTGAAGGATAAGTCGTTCAAATTGTCATTTATTTTGAAATAAAAACAATTGGCAAAACACGAAGAAAACAGCAGTATTGACGAAGTTGAAGCCATATATAATTTATACATTGTCAGTAAATAAATATATCTGCACTTTGATGATTTTTACGATCGTCCGGATGAGCCAATCACTGAATGGGCCTTTAATGAATTTGATAAAGACGAATCACATACTTTAGCTAGCTTTACAAAGCAGGTTTATCCACTGTAGGCCGATAGTACGACAACAACTGAAACATCCGGTGAAACATGCAGATGCTTTATGTTTAATTTGATTAAAAATTACGTAAAATATCCTAAATTTGTTATGTTTACACATAATGCACCCAGCTACTTACAATTAGATATACAACCAAACAACCGGTAAATACGCAAGCAAACCCAAAACCGTGTCTCATTAAAAAAAATGTCAAAGCCATCCTGTAACCGTCACAACTAATGAACTATTATACAAGTACAAATAATGTTGTTTTAAAAATATTCAACTCCAGTAATACGGAAACGGAAACTCCAGCAATAGGACTATTATCAGGTCAAAACATTTTTATCGTGTAAGTCGAAAGGGTTTTGGATTGTACTTTGCCCGTTGCCATGATAAATCACGCAACGGGAGTGTTCATAATACTTTGTTGTTGTTGTTGTTGTTGTTGTTGGTGGTGGTGGTGGTGGTGGTGGTGGTGGGGGAGGGTTTGGTTGGAAAAGTTGGAATCCCGGACATAAAAAAAATTTGATCCCCCTAAAAAGGTGGTTTTTCCCCCATTGTATGGTCTAAAATTGTTTGACCCCCACTTTATGTCCTAAAAAAGAAACGAGAAATATATGTTACTAACTTATTAGCTAAAAAATACCGTTTGGAGTTATTACTCATTGGAGTCATAGTGTTACACCCAAATTGTAAAGCGCGCACATTTTGTTGATAGCAGTTTGAGAGTATACACAATTGAAATACTTAACATTCATGCGCGCAAAAAATTGGAATGTGCATGCCTTGTCGTACATGTTACCCCGAACTTTTACCCTCAAAATTTCTTGATCACCCTATTAAGGACTGAATATATTTTGATCCCGCCCCCTTTTAGGACCCAAATGTTTTTTGATCCCCCATATTTTCCAACCCCCACCAAAGTACCGGTATTTATGAACACTCCCTAAGGGGTGTTCCAATACAGGATTCGATTACTACATTGCACTTAACATACAGCCTGTCTCAAAAAAAAATTGTGCAAGTGCAAAGCGCCCTCTTTGGCAATTAGAAAATACCGTTGTGACATGATGCTTACATCAACGTCAAGGGCGTAGTCTTAGCTCTTAGATGCCGTTTGTTCTGTTCAATTTGCTTGTTTTAATCTTGAGTTATGATTAGTTAACGACGAAAGGGTAAAATCACAATTGTGCCACTTTTACTAAAGAGCTTTACATGTAAATCAGTGATAGCACCAAGTTTATCAAGAGTTCCTTCGTGAAATCAAAAGAATAATCAATTACAATACAAAATTTTTTTACTGTTTTTAATATTTTATCTTGATACAGGAATAACTATTCTCTTTGTCCACTTAAAATATATTGAAAGATAAATAAACATTTCACATTCTGCTGTAAAATTAAATAAATGTGCATGTCAATGATTTTATCATGGTAAATACTGTTCTCTTTGTCACTCAAGACATGTTAGAAGACAAACAAATATTGCACACTTATAGGTTAATGAACGCGTATTACGTAATACTTGTTGGGAGAGAAATTAGACAAAATAATGCACGCGCGCTGATGTTGATGCGTCTAATCATTAGACGCATCAACATCAGCTATCATAGATTTACATGTACAGCTCTCTTCCCTAGTAAAAGTGACACAATTGTGATTTTACCCTTTCGTTGTTAAATGAGCATATCTCGAGATTCATGAGATTGAAACAAGCAAATTGAACAGAACAAACGGCATTGGTGAGCTAAGACTGCGCCCTTGACATTGATGTAAGCATGATGTCACAACGGTATTTTCTAATTGCCAAAGAGGGCGCTTTTTACTTGCACAATTTTTTTTGAGACAGGCTGTACATACGTGTATTTTTATTATGGTATAGTGCGGGCTGCCATTGAACACGTAGATTGTCGTGCCACCCTAACTGCGCCTGACCGTTGACATCTGAAATCATATCAATAAATCATGTTAATTATTAATATTGCATGTTTCACTTGTTTCAAGTGTGACCGTTATCAACTAAATTAAAACAATGAATAATTTCTTCACCCCATTACTTTATACCCGTTATATAACGTTAAATCAGAGGTCTCGACATATTACTTAGCTAGTCACTCATCCACCTGTCATTTTGGACAGGCGGTTTCCTCCTTAGACAGGAGGTAATTTAATGTTTATTACATTATGTTAAATTCTAAAAATAACGCTTGCAACAAGACCAGAACTCAAAACAAGACCAGACTACTACATGAAGGCTATCGCTATATAAACTGGCTGAACCCCAAGAAGGTGCATATGTCTAGTTTATGTTTTTAGGGTCAAAATTTGGACAATCTGTTTTGGGGAAAATGATTAACACTTGTCAAATCCTGAGATTACACAATAGAAACACTGCTTCGTGTGTAATTTTGCATTGAAAAGTCTTGATGGTTTGCCCACCCCTACTGGGACCCTTTATGTATATAGGAAACGAGTGACACTTTTAGCTCGTTTTCAACTAACCGCTGAGTGCACCAAATCCGCGTAACTTACTAGTTTAGTAGCTTACTTCTTTAGTAGTTACTCCGCAACTGCCGAGTATCTTACTAAACTAGTATTTTTGGGACTTGCTCTGAAGCGCAACTGGCGAGTAACTACTTCTTTAGTATCTTAGTTAATGGAGCAGAAAATCCGAATCAGCACCTTTAATATCACGTTTTTAACCACGCGGTCTTACGTAGTCAATTGTTATTCAATACTAACAATAGGCAGTTATGTCACGAAATACCCCGGTACAAACAAAATACCCATATTTTGCGTGCCTTGTGATTTTGTAGTAAGTAGGCCTATAGGTTTATTTATTCTGTCACAGAGGGGCATATCCCGCTGGGGTGGGGGATACAGCCGTATAGTTTTTTGTAAAATAACTTTCGGGGTCTAAGTAGTTTACATGTTCAGTCAGTTGTAGGAAGGGGTAAAGACAAAAAAAATCTGGTGGACATCATGTTGGTCTTGTGTTCTTGTGATAATTACTCGCGAAACGCGAAAATCATTTTATCCCCAAAATTTAAGTGATATTTTTTGCTTACTATGCCAATATTCAAGTTTACATTGTTTTCGCCCAAATAAGGGTAAAATTGTGTGCTTACCGGGCATTTGTCAATTTTACACTAGGGGGTAGAGGTTGATATTTTTAGGGGATTGGTTTTAGGGTGTTGACATTTTCTTTTGTTAGGTTGTTTTTAGTCATTAAAAGGGTACTCCCGAAAAGACTAACTTTAGTACTCAGTTCAAATGACCATACGTCATAATAAAACGCAAATATGAGTCTCATATTGGGCCTTTTGTATAATAATGGCTCCCCATTTATATACAATTTTAGTATAAAGGTTTTCATTTTTCAAAAACATCACAAATTTCACCTAAATGAAGCGCAAGTATTTTTTTTATAGTTTTTTTTTGTAAGATAGGCCTAGTTTGTAACAATGACGCGAAATCGTTGTCAATTTGGCCAAAATATCTGACAATCGTGGGTATAGTATTACTATATATGCCCACGATTGTCAGATATTTTATTAGTAGGCCTATTCTATTCAAGTATCAACCGGATGTGTGCCCCAGTGGTGGGATAGCGGGGCATGTAATTCCTCAAAATTTATTTGGCACAAAACTTGCAATTATTCCTAATTCTTGAATCGTGGGGATATCCTAAAATAAAATAATTTATATTAGAGATAGAAGATATCTTGAGTTTTGAAAACATGTTTCCCCAAATATGAAAATAATTATTTGTGTAGATTCGAATGTGCAGTTGAATGTAATTGTCATATGTATTCAGGCATAAACGCATAAAATAACGGGACTTTATAATAATTAATTCAAATTTAAATGGTAGGCCTACTATAATTCTGCTATCCAACATGCATTCGATAATCACTATGTGACACGTCACAGGGAATGAATATTGATTGACTGATAATTGGTTGATTGATTGATTGATTGATTGATTGATTAATTGATTGATGAGTGGTAAAACTAATTAACGATGATCACCACCTTCCAACTGCCTCGTTCCCCCTTCCAAGAATAGATGACATCACCAGCATTTCGGGTGATAATATTTTTCTTAGTAGCAACCTGGATCTCATCGCTTTTGATATACCGTTTCCTCAGGTTTTTGCCATTCTAAATATCTGCACTTTTATATAGGCCTATAATTGAGCAGGTTTCCATAGTTCCAGGGTTATTGGGGTTAAGACCAACCTTAACCTAAAACGTTCCGTTAGTAGGCATGATGCAGTCATGTCTACAGTAGAATTCATCTCGACCTTTGCAGGACTTAACCCCATTAAAAGCTATTAAACCAAGATAACACTCATTGAAACAGCTCAACTGATTAAATCGGATCTTCTCTGGTTGTGCACAAGTGACTGTTTTCATGTGCGATATCGCAATAAAGCTGGTATTCATAGCTTCAGTTGGGTAACCGATTATAAAGGAAACGAAAGGAAACAATGTTATGTGTGGCTTTGTTCACGAAATCAGACAATGGCGTGCTTTTTGTAAACCAGCATTCTTGAAAATGAGCAACATAATGATTTTTGACTTAACACGGTTTGGAAATAATTTCTTCATATTTTTGGTGTTATCTGTCGTTTACATGTCCTTCCTAAAACACAAAAGTACGACCCTCTCCAAACACCTAAATTAGCTAAAAATTTAGGACATGTTACAAAACTATATTGTCTAGAATTTTAGAAGAGTACTTTTAATATTGGCCGGTTATTTTTCACACAGCGACGTTAACTAGGCAATGTACTATTACCTATAACATTAACTAAAACACCAAAGTACGAATATTTCCAAACATCTAAATTAGCTAAAAATTTAGGACATGTTAAAAACTATATTTTCTAGAACTTTAGAAGAGTACTTTTAATATTGGCCGGTTATTTTTCACACAGCGACGTTAACTAGTCATATCCCCATACTGTTAACGTAGGGCTATTTGTAAAGGTCACGCGTCAATGGGAAAGAGCACTGTGTATTGTGTATAGGAAAACGGACAGTAACTGCAGTATGGCCTATACGAAAGGTTTGTGGCGCCGCATACCATGCATACGAGACGCTCCACGAGCAGAATACGCTCTATTGCGAAATATCTTATTATTTACTTTCAAAATCTCGTCTATATCAATGATTTTCTCCTCTATCTATGAATCTATTTGCTTACTCGCCAACTTACTCCTCGAAGGATGAAGAGTACGTTGCCGAGTAAATAACAATAGCTGCGGCTTAACTTTACTAGTCTAGTAACTTACGCACATTTGGAAGTCACGAAATTCTGAGATACTCGCCAACTTACTCCGCAAAAGATGAAGAGTAAGTTGCCGAATAAATAACAATAGTACTTACTAGTCTAGTAACTTACGCCGATTTGGAAGTCACAAAATGCGAGATACTCGCCAACTTACTAGACTAGTAGCTTACTCCGAAGTTACGCGGATTTGGTGCACTCAGCGGTAAGTGTGTCTTTTTCGCCCAGGCTTCCAGCCTGAGTGATATTACATTCAGTAAAAACCTTGCCCTTTGAACCGAAATTGGCTACTTTGAAACGAAGTAGGCAAATGCATTTGATTCGTCCTAGAGGTCACTGAATGATAATACTGACCATGGCTACTAATTCGTGAATTTGGCATGGTCTGAAGTCAACTTCTTAAACATCCATGAACTTGTTGTTCTTATCACAGACTTATATAAGGAACCATTAATCTACTACTATTAAAGTATGAATACAAAAGTAACAAGAATTTGTTTTTAAAAAAGACAAGTTCACGGATCAGGTGTATAGTACATGTACTTTGAGCTACTTTGGTCTAACATTTAATATTCATATCTAACCTAATCTGCACTTATTCGACAATAAATAAGTGATACGAGACTTAATAATGATACCTGCGTCTTGACTCTGGAAAACAATATTTCTTAAAAACCTCATTCTGCATTTAGTTTTTTATTGCGTTGCAAAGTAGCAAAACTTTCTTTATATATGGCCCAATTTATGCCTGGAAAAGGCTTCTAAAAAATTTCTATAATGAGGTGTCACCGGGTTTGCAAGAGATAATTAATGCCAAATCTAAACACCATGAAATTCACCACATCACGACCAAGCTCACATTGGGCGCCCCGTTCCCTTTTTAAAGGAATTTTTATGTCAGGGTCATGGTCCAACTTTTATATGAACACCAATATTATACAGGTTTATACACATGGGTTATTACAAGAGTCAATAAACATTCAATTAACTGGGTTATTACAAGAGTCAATAAACATTCAATTAACTATAGATAATGGACTTAGTTTTGTGCAATGTTATTATATTAAACTTTTTCTGAAGTAAATCGCCTGCTGCATAGTTTTCTAATTACAGATAATATGTTAATTTGTGATTAGGCCTGACCATGAAATGGTAGTTTTGATTAACCAATCAGTTATGTGTATTGTCAGCATGTGATGGCTATAAGCCAATTGAAAACATGTTTATAAAAAAGGCTAAAAAATTCCTCCACTTAACAGACTCTTTCCCGGGTGTAAGGCTAAATATTAAGTTGTCATGTGTGGCAAGATTAGATAAAGGCATACAAACTAGGGTATGAGATATTAGGAATTATTTCCTAGCCTCTTAACCACACTGGTTAACCACATATAGCTATTCAAGACACAGGATATGTAAGGGATAAACTGTGCATATGCGATGTGGGTGCAAGTGGCATCATTTCACTGCCGTGAAAAAAGTATGTCTACTATAATCGGATACTAAATTGATTTTAAAAATCCCTTTGCTCCCATCATGCAAGTTATTCTACTTACATTTATAGTGAATGAATTTGGCGAAAGACCTTCCCTCTAAGCTTTTAATCCGATAAGCTGATTATCTATTTGTTTTCATGAATTGGAAGACATTCTTTGATGTATTTAGCTCAATCATCTGAAATTACTGGAGCGTGTACCACCCAGGCTGGTGGCTCAGCATAGTATTTTATTAACAGAAGGTTTTCTCCAAATTCATTTCCTAATGTAGACTGTTTATCAAAATATTGCATATTAAGCATTGATAAGTCACTTGCCAGTGAAACAATGTCACTCACAAAAATATAATTTTTGGACAGGGAAGGTCACTAAATCTGGCCGTCTCAAGTTCATATATAATGAGTGTTGATTGATCTACATGTACTAAATCGTATACTTTAAGGGTACACGATGTTTTATTTATTCATTTATTTATTTATTTATTTATTTATTTATTTATTTATTTATTTATTTATTTATTTATTTATTTATTCATTCATTCATTCTGGATAGCTCTTTCAATACATTATGTACTGGTCTCCCAAGAGGTCCAGATAACGGTTACATACAAAATGTTAACAAAATAAGTATACAAAATTACAAATAATACAAATAAAATATTGAAAAACAATCATGCGATTATGATTCTTACTTAAACAATAGCATTTTTAAACATGTGTAGACTCAAAGAGTCATAATCTAAACGTACGCCAACTGAAAGGTTATTCTACAATATTCATCTATAGTGAAAGGTACGTTTACCCAGAGTGTTCTTCCAAAGTGGAACAACCAAAGTTTTTGAAGATTACGAGTACCTTTTGTATGCATACATTCAGTAAAAATAAATTGAGAACTCAAATAAGATGGTGCTGAACCTTGAAGGCACGTAAACACTACAACAAGAAGCGGATTATTCCACCTTTCATCCAGTTTTGTCCAATTTAATGATTTCATTAAGGGGGTACTACACCCCTGGCCAATTTTGTTGTGCCTATTTTTGCATTTTTCTCAAAAAATCATAGCGCATTGGTGACAAGTAAGATATGTATAATATAGGGGCAAGGACTACAACTACTGCACTGAAAATTCAGCAACTCAAGGCAAGTAGTTATTGATTTATTGATCAAATATTGGTTTTCCCTCTTTTTTTTACTGTAACTCCACAACTGTTATCTGTGTTGAAATGAAATTTCCAGTGCAGTAGTTGTAGTCCTTGCCCCTATAATATACATATCTTACTTGTCACCAATGCGCTATGATTTTTGAGAAAAATGCAAAATAGGCACAAAATTGGGCAGGGGTGTAGTACCCCCTTAAGTCATTTATTGGAGTTCTTATGTTAACAGCCAGCAAAATCCTAGCTAATCTATTATGCAGTATCTGAAGAGAATTGGATAAATGAGCACTACAATTTGACCAAACAGTACTGCAATAATCAAAGTGTGGCGTTACCACCAGTGCATTGGCGAGCATGTTAAGTGTTCTTGGAGGAAGATAATATTTAACTCTGCGAATAATACCAATGCGTTTGGAAATATTGGATGATATATGATTAACATGATTGTCCCAACTTAGTTGTGGATCAAACACTACACCTAAATACTTAAATGAATCTACTCTATCCAAAACATTATTTGCATATGAAAGTGAAATATTATCAAAGTTAACAAGTAAATGCCTAGTACAAATACCATAAGCTTAGTTTTTTTTATATTAAGTGTGAGCTTATTTTCATGAAATCATCTAGCAATACTGTCCATATTTCTGTCAATTTCAGTCTGCTGAATTACATTAGTATCAGAACTATAATTATTACTAGAATGAGTACAATTATTAACCAGGTCCTTTTCATCATCACTACAAGTACATCCATTAATAACATCAAATGACTGTGCTAGATCATTGCCAACAGAAGTAAATTAATTATTAAATTCATTGGCAGTTTCTTTGACACTCTGAGTTATAATCAAGTATCAGATTGAACAGTTTTTTTTTTATAGAAGAATGGTGCTTAGGAATTAGTTTCTTAATAGTACTCAACAATTTCTTAGAATTAGTTACATTTTGGTTTATAGCAGACATTTAGACATATAATATCATTTGTTGCACAATGGACAATAACCATACTAGGCTGTTCTTCTTTGATCATGATTGGAGCTAGTTTTATCAATAGTCCGATACAGCGATTGATGATCCTGCACTGGATGACATCTTGCGACCAATGAGATGCTTTGGTATAGAGTCACATATTATTAAAATTTTCTTCTTACTGTGCTTGCGAGGAGGTGTTGCACTACTTGTTGGTCTTGTTGGTTCATCAGGCTGAGGTGAATTGACAGATACATGTACTAATGTAATATGCTTTGGCACGGGTCTAGATTTCTTGGTAGAAGGAGTGTGAATATTCATTACAGTTGGAATATGTTCAGTTATAGTACAGCCCTTAATTTGAAGAGCGCTGAAGCGGTTGCTGGTTGGAATAGTTGCCACTGGACATGCTTGAATAGAATTTGGTACTGGCTTGAAAGTTCTTGATTCTGGCTCTGGTACTGTTTTCAAAGTAGTTGGTGTTGGTTCAGGAGCTGGTTGATGTTCTGTAATTGCAGCTTGGCACTGCGCAGACTCATGTGTGTTGCTGGTGTAAAGATCTGTTTGTGTCTCAACACTACCACCAGTTGGACTGTCATCAGTTTGTGTATCTGTCATCAGTTTTTGTTGGTCGAAGAAGCCAAAAACAATTTTTATTATCAAAATCAATACATTATTGAAAAATAACACTTTGATGTTTTGCAAAAGTTCATTCTACAAATCATATACTTTGAAAACTTGCTTGATTTATTGTTGTTAATGAGCTATGTTCGTTTTACAAAAGCGTTGTTGTTTCAGTCCTCTTTACAACATTTGAATTCTTCTACACACTCGCTATAATGGTATGATCAATGCAATTTCAAATTTTGCCAGAGCTCACTATCATTCGCAAGATGCTGTGAACTACCAAATCGCAACAGTGTTAAATAGCTGCTAATATAACCTAACATTGATATCCTAGATGTGACCTCACATAAGCCAAATGTTCTATAGTATAGTAACACCACATGCATTCATATTTAATTGAAGGAATATGCAGTATAAATAAAAAAACTGATGTTACTCTGACTGCAGTCGGAGGTAATTCAGCAATCATAGCTCAAAATCTGACTTCCAGTGGTGGAGTATATAGTTCTTTGGTTGTGACATCATCAGATCAGAAGACGTGTGTTTTATATGTACTCCATACATTGTCTACTTCTTCGCAGCTATGTGGAGCCATGATGAGGGCAGTCATGAGACTTCCATATGGCCTGGGCACTCCCTTTTAAAGGTTTTTTTTTATTTTTGGAAAGAACAGTATATCCAATTTGTTGTAAATTATTCAACCTCAATATTTATCTCCATGTTCAAGTTGTCTACATATATATGCGATGGCAAGTTTTAATTCCTCTCGTACGACTATATCAGGCATGTGTATAAATGCTTTGGATGGAAAAGATAAATTCATGTCCCATACGTTTAAAAACCAGATCCCCAATCCATGAAATATTTGTTCCATTAAAATTCCTATTTGATAAAGGATATAGTCACTCCGACTCCATCTTGTGCATGTTGAACCATGTTCGCGAAAGTGTGACCCTTTGAAGATGATCGGAACGTGGGGACATCTCAGGCGCAATCGGCTAACAGCTTCTCTTAATTTGATAAATCTCTGAGTTAGACTGTCCCAAGTCCATTGTGCAAAATGAGACCATGGACTTAGCTCAATAATCAGGTTAGCACACTCGTGGGATTGTATTGAGTCTAATATATCTGCAAAATAAAGATACAACTTAAAGGGGACACGCCTTGTCGTGACTGTTTGTGGGTGGAATCGGATACTAACGGAAAGGTTCAGTTCTTTGTAGTCATCTACGAAAAAGGTCTTTGGAAATTCCGTTCGTTGAGTCTTTTGTGTAAGACCCAAAAGTATTCCTATGTTCTCAGCCCATTGCCTGGACGTGGAATCACCTAATAACATGAGACGTTTGTTTCGTAAGCATTCCCTCATATCACTTGAATTAGTCCACTGTTTATCTTCATATAAGAGCGATGTCCATGTATAATTAAACCAATATCCGTGGCTTGGATACGACCATGATGGCGGTAATGTCGAGTTGTACTTATCTTTATTAGATGCCGGTATGCAATCGTTGGAATCTGAAAAAAGAAACAAGGAACGTACCGCCTGTTAAAAGCAATATGGGTCGATGAGAAACACATACATATGTATGTGTTCATGTATTGAACAAAAAATCCTTTTCATGAATTCCTCACAGTTTTGTCCCAATATAGCCGACAGGACCTCATAAATTATAGAGGGAATGAAAAATTATATAGGGAATATATGAGTGTATGCTTAATATCGAATTTGGTCCTAGAGCGTTATTGCAATATCATGTCCCCATAATATCCCCCACCTTATTGGGTAGATTTCCCCCGACTGACTGACTTTGGGTACGCCAATGCTTAATTCCGATATATACCATACCCTCGAATATACTCGACTCCACAAAAGACATATATTCGTAATGTGTATACATAAGTGATACAGGGTGTATCAAAATGTTTTGTACCGACGACATTTCATTTTTTACCGATTTTTTTTAATACAGGGTGTATCAAAATGATTGGTACCGGGCTATGTGACATTTTCAAAAATATATCAAAAATATAAAATTGCTAATTAATATAGCTTTTGTACTATAAATAGACAGGGCCATATGTTAACTTATTGATCTAATAATCTGAAGGTGATAGGTTGATGCATCTGGGAGCTATTGTCATTTAAACGAAGTTCGACGTAATCATGGCTTTACTTAGATGAATAGGCTCACTGCTTGCATACATGCTCTTCAATATCTCACCTCAGTCTACATAACATTAAATTGCTTTACATAATTATGCTTTAAGTTTTAGAAAGATAGTTCCTGATGTCCCTGCCTTACGACTCTGGCAGTTGGAGGTGAAGCCCTATTTTGAATGAACTTAGCCCCTGGGATGGACCCATTCTGTAACTGCCCATATCAAATGTTGAAACATTGTAAGTTATAACAATGTTTCCTTGGGAAACTCCTTGCTCGTGGACACTGTCTTCTCTGTACTTCTCCATAGCTTCCTTCCAACCAGTAATTCTTTACTATGAATGCACGCTGAAGTGTGGAATACTATGGAGCCATTCCAATAACTTTTACCAGGTCTAACCTAACATACACTGTCTACAGTCTCATTCTGCCACACCATCTACTTAGTAATATCAATGCATCTTATACTACAATTTACCCTCCTGGAAGGTGTTGATACACAAACGTATTATTCAAGTCAATAATATTACTCTCAACCAATAAATATTGATTAGAACATTTATATATATTATGAATGAAGAAATAATTAAACATTTCCTTGATTTTCAACATACCATTCTCACAAGGTATTTGTAGTAACATAGAGCTTAGAAATGGTGCGCTACTACTGATCCAGCGTTACGATGAAAAGTGTAAAAACACCTACTTTCATTTAGAATCATGTAACTTCTGAACAGAGTATGCTATCTTTATAATCTAAATTTTTTAGAGAAGATAAAACTACCATAATTACAAATATTTAAACAATTAACCCCAAACTGGTACAAAACATAGTAAAAAAAGCGAAATTACAGCGCTTTCAATCTTTCAAGATCTAGCTGGATAAAGGCGCTATATAAATCCGAAATTTATTTATTTTTTATTTATATAGTAAGTGGTACCTAACTACGTGTAAAATACTTCACATAGCGCAAACAAGATTTAATTTCATATTGCAGCTACAACTTAAATTGCACTGTACCTTTAATAACGATCGTTCTTGGACCTTTCGTCAATCGCTTGTTGAAGTACTTGCTGTGAATATATAATTGAAGCAAACATCAAGATGCTTGACAAAATACGTTCAGGAGAATAGCAAAAGCTTCTATTAGATAAGGCATGCGCATATGTGAGAAAGATGTTTGTGGAGTCTGGGGTGCAAATGTGTGAGGGATGTACACACAATTTCAGTAACTCTTCCTATTTCCTTTGTACAGGAGGCAAGCGTTGTTAATCGGCGATGAATCTACACTTTTACTGTAGCGTATACGCGAACGCAAGCGCGCTTACACGTTACGCGAGAGCGAGTAAAATTCGTCATGTCTGGAACCTGTGTGCGTGATGCAAGCTTACAAGTTGAGTTCAGTATTGCAAGTAGCGGCTAAACATTGCCGTTATATTCTGTAGTTTCATTACTGATATCAACAGAGAATCACCGAAGTTTTCGTAAGGCTGAGTGGGAATGATTAACTGGTATTCCTCATGAAATAATCATGTGAATTATACGACCTTTAGCTTGATTTCGTTGTTGAAAGGGATTCAATCATGTTTCACCGTTGTTCACCACCGATTAGCAACGATGCGTCCGCGTCGTCTGAGTGGTTTACTTCGCGGCGCCGGCCGCGAGTTGTTAATCGGGGATGAACAACGGTGAAGCATGATTGAATCCCTTTCAACAACGAAACAAGCTAAAGATGTCTAATTCACATAATTCTTTCATTCGGAATGTCAATTTTTCATTGCCACTCAACCTTACAAGAAGATCGCGGTATTTCTCTGTTGATATCGGCAATAAAACTAAAGAATAAAGCGGTAATATTTAGCTGCTACCGCCAACATAAGAGTGTTTATATTTACGCATACGTTCCAGGCATGACAAATTTTACGCGCTCATGCGTACGCGTAACCTTGCGTTCGCGTATACGCTACTGGACTGTGGATTCATCACGGATTAACAACGGTTGGCTCCTGTACAAAGGTATAGGAAGAGTTGTTGAAAAGGGATTCAAAAGGGAGTGTTTGATTTATCTTTCAACAACTCTTCCTATACCTTTGTACAGGAGCCAAGCGTTGTTAATCCGTGATGAATCCACAGTCCAGTAGCGTATACGCGAACGCAAGGTTACGCGTACGCGTTACGCATGAGGGCGTAAAATTCGTCATGTCTGGAATGTATGCGTAAACATGAACGAGATCTCTTTGGCGTATCAACAGAGAAATACCGCGATCTTCTTGTAAGATTGAGTGGCAATGACAAACGGAGATTCCGAATGAAAGAATCATGTGAATTAGATATCTTTAGCTTGTTTCGTTGTTGAAAGGGATTCAATCATGTTTCACTGTTGTTCATCACCGATTAACTTCGCTCGCGAAGTAAACCACTCAGACGACGCGGACGCATCGTTGTTAATCGGTGATGAACAACGGTGAAACATGATTGAATCCCTAAATCACATCGTTGTACCGCCATTTTTAGGCATGCAAATATGTTCTATTGTGTGCTCCCATGGAGGGAGAAGGGAAGGAGTGATGTATGAACTAATAACCAGACAAAGAGAGTGGAAGAGAGCAGAAGAGGTGAGAGGTGTTGAAAGGAGAGGAGAGGAGAGGAGAGGAGAGGAGAGGAGAGGAGAGGAGAGGAGAGGAGAGGAGAGGAGAGGAGGGGTAAGGAGATGAGAGGTGAGGAGAGGAGAGAGAGAGGAGGGGTAAGGAGATGAGAGGTGAGGAGGAGGAGAGGAGAGGAGGGGTAAGGAGATGAGAGGAGAGGAGAGGAGAGGAGGGGTAAGGAGATGAGGAGAGAGGTGAGGAGAGGAGAGGAGGGGGAGAGGAGAGGAGGGGTAAGGAGATGAGAGGTGAGGTGAGCAGAGGAGAGGAGAGGATCGAGAGGAGAGGAGAGGAGAGGAGAGGAGAGGAGAGGCGAGGAGAGGAGAGGAGAGGAGAGGAGAGAGAGGAGAGGAGAGGAGAGAGGAGACGACAGAAGAGAGAAGATGAGATACTGAGAGAAGAAGATTGTATGTGGGAAAACGTTTTCTTTCTTCAGATTGAAGAATTAAGATAAAACATAGCATTTCATTTTAACCTTACAGATTACTTACCTTTGAAAGTAATCCTCGTAACCTGCAGCTGATTTTGCCGTCGCTGCATCCGTGTTTGATCTATCAATGGCTATTATATCGAGTGGACGACATCGTCTATCTTTTGGAGGTCTACAAACAAACGTGTAATTTCCTAGACCATTTGGCGATGGAAATTCACAAAGTTTTGTTATATTGGTATCGTTTGATCTAGTTATCCAACATGAAGTATCAAATTCATTTGTTTTGTTCAGTTGCGATAATGTTGTTATGTTAATATAGGTTGCACTCCAAAATGTTTTCGGACCAATATACCACAACGTATCGTGAATACACTCCACTGCCTTGCTGGGATGAACAAGAGTAACGTTGATTTCAGCAGTGCCACTCCATGCCGCATAGAAATACACACTGTATGTCCCATTCTCATGATCAATGACTCTCCCGGCGGTACTTGCCTGATGTGGATCATTAGTCGACATTGTAGCAAACCAGAAGTCCCCTCCAGATGGCATCAATTGCTGGGACTCACTACGAGCTTCAATGACAACATGTATGAAGGAACCCTTCGTTATCTGTTCTGCTGGTGTGATCAATCGGTAATTGGAGAACTTCGGGTTTGTGACATCGTCATGTTTCTTTTGTTTGTCTAATTTCTTTTGGTTGTCAAGTTTCTTTTGGTGGAATCGTACTTTTGATAGAACACCTGTTATGTATGGAGTAGTGTGACTGTTAACCTGGATGTTTAAGAATGATATCAAATACATAAGTGATAAGTGATGATAGTTAATGATAATTAATTCGTCGGCATAGTTTTATACTATCGTAAGTGACCATTTTTGGCAAATTTGAGATGTTGACGAATTATGGAAGATTATAAAAACACACATTTTAAACCCGGTTTTAAGTTTTAAAATTGCTTAATTATTTTTTAATTAATGAAATAAAATATCGTAAGTGCATTGCAATTTCATTAATGCCGTGCAACTCTGTCGTATGTGCCACTTACGATAGTCTTGCACGCTAATTTTGTTTTTCCATCTGCTGCAAGACTTCCTTGTTACACCATCGTAAGTGCAAAACAGTCTCTAACACATCACTGACTCTGACACTGACTGCTGTAGGCTTTGTCACCAAGCTGGCTAAGTTAATAGCTCCCATGACTCAGGGGTGTAGCTAGCTTTTGATCAGAGCCCTCGCAGTACCTTAGAAGATCCAGTGATCCCCAAGTAAAATAAACCCAAGCAAGTGACTGGTATTTTTAAAGAAAATATATATAGGCCAATCCCTGCCTGGTTTAGACCATTCTGTAAAAAAATTAATACCACTCCCAGCAGTACATGTACATGTACAGAGCTTGCCGAAAGCAAGCTTCACTATAGGCAAGCTACATAAGACACCAACAGTCAGCCAGCAGGTCGTGCAGCGAGCGTCTAGTTTCTAACTTCCACGACCCGTGCACACAGCGTGACCTCGGTAGCTCAATGCAGTTGCGTGGTCGAAACCCCAAATTGGAGTTCAAATTTCTCCTTAAAATATCATAAAATAATTTGCTTTTCTGCAAAATATTATATCTATATACTATATACTAGTGTTTGATGATAAAATTATGGCTTAAAACATATTTTGGAAGGTCAAACTTACCAAAAAAAAAAAATCATATGATTCGCCTCAAATTTCGGTCAAGAAATGTGTTTTTTTTCACATAATATCGGATCATGATCCAGAAAAAACACAATATTTCCAAAGTTTGATCTGTTTTCCACGTAATACAAGTATTCAATTTACATGAAATATTTCCGCCCGGATAATAACACGAAAAATATCTCAACTGTCGACATCAAAATTATTTTCGTCCATGACAGAATCTAACACGAGGAGAATTGTTTATCAGGTCACGACAGAGGTCAAATTTTGCGTTTACGTCATGCAAATAACCGATTGTGATTGGTCGATTGACATACAAGATCATGAATATTCAAAATTACGATAGGTAAATAAACCGGAAATAAACAATGAAGTAAACAAGCTATGTTTACCATTTTACGTGCAGCTGAAGTAATTAAAAGGAAATGTTGAAGTGTATGCATGAAAAAAATGTAACCAGGTGGAAGTGGGAAACATTTTACGCTAGTTCTCCTTTATTTACTTGAAGCATGAAGCTTTGCACTTCAGAACTACGGCGATCGCGATCATTTTATTATGATCGGGGGTCAAATCAGTAAAGACTTGTTGGTTGGGGGGTGCAAAAAATTTCATCACGAAAATTTTTCGGGGCCCCCTTTTCAGATCTCAATAATTTCAGGCCCTCCCCCATTTTTAAAATGAAAATTATAGGTCAACCCCATACATAAATAAACTCAATTTTCCTGGGAAAATTTATGGTCATAATGTTCAGCCACCCCCCGAGGGTCAAAACTTTTAAGCCCCCCCATTTTGTATGAGCACCCCCAGGCCTAACAAGTGTTTGTGAACGGTCCCTAAGCTTAAATTGATTGAATGGATGTCACACTGCCAGGCAAGATACCACATTCTTTTCTAGAAAGATCTGGGGAAATGGAATATGTTATATGTAGGCCCTATTTCTTGCACTCTTGCATCTTCAGCCCAAACTAACTTGACTTTGTTCTTGTTTAAGAAGGCTTCAATGGTTTTATCAAATATTCTGGGGTAAATCAGGGATGGGTAAATCAATGATGCAACATCACACTATCATACATAAAAGTTGCCATTACAAATCGTTCTGTAAGCTTTTTGTTCGATGACCCCATAAAATGTTCATAATCCCTGATAATGGGTGGCACGCGACAGTCGACAGGGTAATTGCTTTACCACACAAGAATTTCTCCCCTTGACTGTCTGTTCACAATCCATTGCCCAGTGACTGAAATTCGACTCCAAACACCCTGAGTTCGGATTTATTTTTAGCTGCTGCGGCCTTGTGTCAGACCCGAGGTCAGGCTCTCCCATAACACTGTGTACTGTATGATATGGCTCTACTGTACATGTTCAGTATTGTCCACAATTTCGTATTTGCTGTCTCACACACAGCTCAGCTCAGCTCAGTTCCTTGCATTTCGTTGTTTTATATTTTCACAGTTTTAACTGATTTTAATTACACCTTATTCCTTACATTTTATAATGTGAAGAAAGTAATAATGTTTTTTATATTAAATAAACAGAAAAAATTATTCCGATTAAAGCGTGTTTGAATTTTTTTAAAAGCAAAGTGTGAATATTTTTTCACAGAAAGATGCGCATTTAGGCCTACTTAACTAGGCAATTTTATTTTAAGATAAGGCCTATATCTCCTAACCCAAACATTAAAAATGAAACGAAATGAAACCAACTTAAATGGAATTTGTAACATTAAGCTCTAAAAACACCAAACTTTGCAATTCATGAAATATATAAAAAGATAAATATTTAGTGAAGATCAATTTCCTAGAAGTTATTAATTTATGACGGGAACACGTGTATATATTCGTAACTGAAAAGGGATGAATTTACAGTACAAAGTTGTTTTTCGGGCTGGTAAACACTAAATTGACCATTAGGCTAGCTAGCTAGGCCTATAGAAAGAAAGTTTTACCGCGCATTTATTGCTTGGCCCAATTACCCAAATCCAAGCATCATCCCACCACTAAAACATTTCACGGCTTTATTCTGTTTGCTATAATCAAATTAATCAGGCCTAGGCCTATATAGGCTTAAATAGATGGATCACAACTTGCAAGATATTTGACATTTAGGGCCTACAATTAAACGTGTCTTTTGCATCACATTCAATTCGTGAAGTTAAACTGGTAAAACGAAAGTGCCTCAAAAATTTGGTCACGTTCAAATTGTGCCAAAGTTGTCACTTCTAAAATAATGATAATTGTGTCACCTGGTTGTGTGTTATCATCATTTGGGTATGTAATATAGGCCTACAGGCTACTTTTAAGCTTGGCTCATTTCATGCATTTTTGCAAAGCATGTAGGGCCTATAGTTGCCCATCCCATCTCATCGGAAAGGAATGCGCATTCATTTGTTGCGATTTATGTTCGAAAAAGTGTTAATCAGTGATATGGGTAGGCCTACTAGGCCTATTATAGTCCTACTTGCACAATATGTGGCGATTCTTCATCATATCGTCACCTGCGATAAACAAAAAAAAAGTGTCAGTGCCCCGGGGTCAGTGCGGACATATTCGCCGCAAGGCCACAGAAGCTGCATCGTAGTCGTACCTGTAGATCTTATGAAAGACACAAGGAGTCACAAACCACCATGCCCCGCGAGTAGCGAGCGGAGCGAGACCCACTACGGGTTTCCAAGAGTGTGTGGTTGTTTATCTCCCTATGGGTAAAATTAGTCTGCTATCACATGCATATAAAATTTTCACACGAATCATTCAGAATAGAATCTTGGATGAAAATCAACCTAGAGAGCAGGCAGGCTTCAGAGAGGGCTTTTCAACAACTGATCATCTGCATGCTTTGAACCAACTGATTGAGAAAGCAAATGAGTATCAGCTGAAGCTTTGCATTGGCTATATAGATTACGAGAAAGCTTTTGATTCGGTGGAACATAGTGACTTATTTGCAGCCTTAAGAAGGATTGGAGTCAACGAAGGGTATGTTAAGATTTACACAAACGTCACAGCTACAATCCACATAGATAAGGATGTCTCCAATCCTATCCACATAAAGAGGGGAGTACGGCAAGGGGACACAATCTCTCCAAAAATATTCACAGCTGCCATGGAACAAATTTTCAAACAACTAGATTTAGACGAAAGAGGTATCAACATCGATGGAGAATGTGATTTTTGGTCAAAAATGTGATTTTTTGAGTCCAAGTGCGTGGTTTACTTCGCTCGGAGTAAACCACTCAGACGACGCGGACGCATCGTTGTTAATCGGTGATGAACAAAACATTACAATGAAACATGATTGAATCCCTTTCAACAACGAAACAAACTTAAGATGTCTAATTCATAATGATTCTTTCATTCGGAATGTCCGTTTTACATTGCCACTCAACCTTAGAAGAAGATCGCGGTATTTCTCTGTTGATATCAGCAATAAAACTAAAGAATAAAGCGGTAATATTTAGCTGCTTCCGCCAACATAACAGAGTTCATGTTTACGCATATGTTCCAGGCATGACGAATTTTTCGCGCTCATGCGTAACGCGTACGCGTAACCTTGCGTTCGCGTATACGCTACTGGACTGTGGATGATTCATCACCGATTAACAACGCTTTGGACTCTTCAACTCTGTAAAACAGTATAGGAAAGAAGATTCTGAGAACATAATAATGTGGTATATTGGAAAAGGGTAGCACAATTTTTGAAAGGCAGCACATGTATTGTGTGATATATTGGAAAAGGGTAGCACAATTTTTGAAAGGGCAGCACATGTATTGTGTGATATATAGGAAAAGGGTAGCACAATTTCTGAAAGGGCAGCACATGTATTGTGTGATATATAGGAAAAGGGTAGCACAATTTTTGAAAGGGCAGCACATGTATTGTGTGATATATAGGAAAAGGGTAGCACAATTTTTGAAAGGGCAGCACATGTATTGTGTGATATATAGGAAAAGGGTAGCACAATTTTGAAAGGTGTATTGTGTGATATATAGGAAAAGTGTACCGGTAGCACAGTTTTTGAAAGGGCAGCACATGTATTGTGTGATATATAGGAAAAGTGTAGCACAATTTTTGAAAGGGCAGCACATGTATTGTGTGATATCTATCTATCTATCTACTATACTAAAATAATGAGCGAAGTCTGTGTGTGTGTCTGTCTCTCTGTCTGTCCGGCTATGCGTTTCGCCACGCTTCGACGCATCGATCCAATATTTCGGATATGGATAGGTATCGCAAAAAGCATGTTGACCGCGTGGTTTTCGAGGTCATCGGAGGTCAAGGTCAAAGGTCAAAATTTCAAACTTTGTCCGATCGGGCTCAAACTTGGTGGGTGGAATCCTTGATAGGAGGGGAATACATGCCCGAAATAAAATTGCGGTCAACCAAGGTCAAAGGTCATCACGGAGGGTTCAAATTTCTAACTTTGTCCGATCGGGCTCAAACTTGGTGGGTGGGATCCTTGATATGAGGGGAATATTATGTGCGAAATTACTCTCACAGCTACGGGTGAACTAGTACTACTAAAATAATAGCCGTTGTCTGTGTCTGTCTGTGTGTCTGTCTGTCCGGCTATGCGTTCCGCCGCGCTTTGACGCATCGTTCCGATATTTCACACATAGATGGGTATCGGGCGTGCGCTGTTTACCGGGTAGTTTCGAAGGTCATCGGAGGTCAAGGTCAAAGGTCAAAATTTCAAACTTTGTCCGATCGGGCCCAAACTTGGTGGGTGCCATCCTTGATAGGAGGCCCAGACAAACGAGAACCTAGACCTATGACTTTGACTCGCGTAGTGAAGCCGACACTGCTTAGCAACGAATTTGACAAGGACGCATACCCGGACGCAAACAAGCAGACATGTTCGCGTCTATGGAACATGTTGCATTTGACGCGGCGATAACGGCGCAGTAATCACGCAAACGAGCGCGTCAAACATGTATGCGACATTTCTCCGCGCCTAGTAACCCCGTCAATCCGACAATATCACCTTGGATACGGGGCTTCACCTCCCGCTGTGGTAAAGGATGGGCAGTAATAGGTCTAGGTGGTATGTCTATGATAGGAGGGGAATATAAGAGAGCGCACCACCAATGATTGCGCCATTGGATAACACAGGGAAATACGCACGTTTGGATGGCGTTTTGTCACTGCAAAAACGTAATATAGATAAAAAGTTTGGTATCAAATTAAAGCTTATCACGTGTAGAATATTATTCTTTTAACAGAATATATTGGTGCCCATCTACTTTTGTGGCTAGTTGGCCGCAAAGAAAAAACGTGCAAATTTAACCCTAAAAATCACTCAATTTTTGAAACCGGACGTTGTTCAAATTCGCGCCAAAACTTCACCTCTGAAATAAAATATTGGGATTTTTCTCAGATTCCTTCATGTAGACACTTGTCGGAAGCAAATGAGCTGAAAAAGTGCAAATTTTGACATTATCTTTAGAAAATAAAGCCGCAACAAGCTGAAATAAGCGGTGGACTATTTTAACCGAATTTCACTGGTACATAAATCGTGGAGTGATTTGGTGGTGCGCCCTCTTATAAACGTCAATAGTTATCAAAATCCAATTTTTTACTTTTTTAAGTAAACTAGAGACAGTTTCTAGTCATTTCCCAAGATTTCATCCCTCTACGACTTTCCGTTCAGAAGAAATGGTGCTCTAAATATCAGTTCCGAATCACCAAAAGACCCAAATTTCAACGTGTTTATCAGCATGCAGAAGTTTGAAGAGGTTGGATATAAAATTGAATGTTTTATGCAAAAAGATACTCTTTAATTTTAATTTTTTAATTGTGAAAAGTACTTTATGTGTGTACAAATATTTTAATACCTTAAATATAGGCCTATTTACATAATTGAGTCAAATTACCCCCCCTCTCGTTCTCTGTCTTCAAACTAGGCCTACTGATTTTGGCATTTTAAGCAAAAATACAAGTTTTATACGTTATTCTGATTTGGTATAAATTTTATAGCAAAAGCGCTCATATAAGTAGATTTTTGATGCTTTTCTTAACGTCAGAGACCTGTATTTTTTAATAAATAAAAAACATCATTGCTAAAACTAATCACAAATGTTATTTCAAGCATTTGCGAATGAAATAAAATGATTTATTAAGACTTCCGCCCTTATTCTATGTTTTTTTGTAAAAATGCTCGTACATAGCAACACACTTTAAAAGTCGCTTATAAGAGAGCGCACCACCAATGATTGCGCCATTGGATAACACAGGAAATACGCACGTTTGGATGGCGTTTTGTCACTGCAAAAACGTAATATAGATAAAAGTTTGGTATCAAATTAAAGCTTATCACGTGTAGAATATTATTCTTTTAACAGAATATATTGGTGACCATCTACTTTTTTTGCTATTTGGCCGCAAAGAAAAAACGTGCAAATTTAACCCTAAAAAATCACTCAATTTTTGAAACCGGACGTTGTTCAAATTCGCGCCAAAACTTCACCTCTGAAATAAAATATTGGGATTTTTTCTCAGATTCCTTCATGTAGACACTTGTCGGAAGCAAATGAGCTGAAAAAGTGCAAATTTTGACATTATCTTTAGAAAATAAAGCCGCAACAAGCTGAAATAAGCGGTGGACTATTTTAACCGAATTTCACTGGTACATAAATCGTGGAGTGATTTGGTGGTGCGCCCTCATAATACGTGAAATAAAATCCAGGTCAACCGGGGTCAAAGGTCATTACGGAGGGGTCAAATTTCAAACTTTGTCCGATCGGGCTCAAACTTGGTGGGTCGAAACCTTCGTATGAGGGGAGCATGAAAAACATTATATGGAGGTCATCCGAGGTCAAAGGTCAAAGGTCATGGATTTCAAGCTTTGTCCTATTGGGCTCAAACTTCGTGGGTCGAAACTTTCGTATGAGGGGATCATGAAAAACATTATATGGAGGTCATCCGAGGTCAAAGGTCAAAGGTCATGGATTTCAAACTTTGTCCTATCGGGCTCAAACTTCGTGGGTGGAATCCTTGATACGAGGGGAATATATGCGCAAAACAAAATTGAGGTCAACCGAGGTCAAAGGTCATGTAGGGGCTAAATTTAAACTTTGCCCTATTGGGCTTAAACTTGATAGGTGGAATCCTTCGTATGAGGGGAGCATGAAAAAAAGGTCATCTGGGGTCAAACAGTATCGCTATCATGCCAGTGCTCTCACAGCATCAGGGCTCTCACAGCTGCAGGTGCACTAGTACTACTAAAATAATAGCCGTTAGATGTCTGTGTGTCTGTCTGTCCGGCTATGCGTTCCGCCGCGCTTCGACGCATCGTTCCGATATTTCACACATAGATGGGTATCGGGCGTGCGCTGTTTACCGGTAGTTTCGAAGGTCATCGGAGGTCAAGGTCAAAGGTCATGGGGTAAAATACCCCACGTGGATACAAAGCAGCAAGTGCACATGGATAAAAAGAATCCACTAGACAATCTACAACAAGTTTCAAGCTGCCCAAGCAGGTGAACAAGGTCATTCATTCATAGATTCAATTCAGCTTTTGGCTACATGCCCAATTTGAAATGCACTGTAAATGTCTACCCAGAATGCATTGCTGCAAATATGCTATAGTGTCTTCTCAGCATTCATTGCTGAAAATGATTTCTATAAGCGCCCCTACCCCAATAAGCGCCCACATACCCCAATAAATGCCCACATACCCCCTAATAGCTAAAGGGCTATTACAACAACAGGCGCACTATAGTACTAATAAAATAATGAGCTCTGTGTGTCTGTCCGGCAATGCGTTTCGCCGCGCTTCGACGCATCGTTCCAATATTTCGCAGATAGATGGGTACCGGGCAGGCGCTGTTTATCGGGTAGTTTTGAAGGTCATCGGAGGTCAAGGTCAAAGGTCATGGATTTCAAACTTTGTCCGATCGGGCCCAAACTTGTTGGGTAGAATCCTTGATAGGAGGGGAATATCTGCGCAAAAAAATCGAGGTCAACAGAGGTCAAAGGTCATTACGGAGAGGTCAAATTTCAAACTTTGTCCGATCGGGCTCAAACTTGGTGGGTGGAATCCTTCATATGAGGGGAGCATGAAAAACATTATATGGAGGTCATCCAAGGTCAAAGGTCAAAGGTCATGGATTTCAAACTTTGTCCTATCGGGCTCAAACTTGGTGGGTGGAATCCTTGATATGAGGGAATATATGTGCAAAACAAAATTGAGATCAACCCAGGTCAAAGGTCATTTGGGGTCAAAATTTCAAACGTCCCCCAATCTGGCTAAAAGTATTCTCCATATCACGGGAGCATGAACAAAATCAAACCAAGGTCACTTGAGGTCAAAGGTCGTATGGGGTCAAATGTTAGAGTATGTCCATTGGGCTTAAACATGGTAAAAGAATCACTGATATGTCATGAAGCTGTCATAAAGTCAAAAAGGGTCATCAGAGGTCAAGCAGTATCGCTATCATGCAGCTGATGCCCTAATAGCTTCAGGGCCATTACAGCTACAGGTGCACTAGTATAGGAAAAGGGTAGCACAATTTTTGAAAGGGCAGCACATGTATTGTGTGATATATAGGAAAAGTGTAGCACAATTTTTGAAAGGGCAGCACATGTATTGTGTGGTATATTGGAAAAGGGTAGCACAATTTTTGAAAGGGCAGCACATGTATTGTGTGGTATATTGGAAAAGGGTAGCACAATTTTTGAAAGGGCAGGACATGTATTGTGTGATATAGTAGAGTAGGTTAGCACAGTTTTTGAAAGGGCAGCACATGTATTGTGTGGTATATTGGAAAAGGGTAGCACAATTTTGAAAGGGCAGCACATGTATTGTGTGATACATTGGAAAAGGGTAGCACAATTTCTGAAAGGGCAGCACATGTATTGTGTGATATATTGGAAAAGTACTACAGCACAATTTTTGAAAGGGCAGCACATGTATTGTGTGATATATTGGAAAAGGTTAGCACAATTTTGGAAAGGGCAGCACATGTATTGTGTGGTATATTGGAAAAGGGTAGCACAATTTTTGAAAGGGCAGCACATGTATTGTGTGGTCTACTGCGCCAATAAAGTATCGTTACACTTGGAAAAATAATCACAATCTAATCCTGCACATTTTGACACCACATTGAATCCAATGTGAAGTTACAAACATTTGATTAGACGAAGGTCCAGTTTCAAAAGTGACAAACTGGCCTATTCAAAACTCCACAGACCACAAATCTGGTTTGAGAGTGGTGAATGGCTAATTTATGCTTTGGCTTTAATTTAAAACAAAAGGAACAAAAGAAAACTGAAACAAAAGAACTGATAAATAAAATTAATGTTATGAAAAGTACAGAGAAGTAAAAACTGAAATAAAAACTGCTTTAAATAACGCTTCATTGAAGAAACTGTGTTGTCTCTTTGTTGCGCTTGTTGGAATCTTTTTGCGCCTTGTATAGGCCAGTTTGTCGCTTTTAAAACTAGACCTTCGTCTATTCGATTGCTTGTAACTTAACTTCGTGAGGTCAAATTGGATTCAATGTGGTGTCATAATGTGCAGGATTGGATATGGCATCTATTTAAAAAAAAAAAAAAATTTACCCCATATGGTTCAGTTTTGAAATTGTGATTATTTTTCCAAGTGTAAGGATACTTTATTGGCGCAGTATAATTGGAAAGGGTAGCACAATTTTTGAAAGGGCAGCACATGTATTGTGTGGTATATTGGAAAAGGGTAGCACAATTTTTGAAAGGGCAGCATATGTATTGTGTGGTATATTGGAAAAGGGTAGCACAATTTTTGAAAGGGCAGCACATGTATTGTGTGGTATATTGGAAAAGGGTAGCACAATTTTTGAAAGGGCAGCACATGTATTGTGTGGTATATTGGAAAAGGGTAGCTTTTTTGTAATTTTTGGTCAAAAATGTGAATTTTGGTCAAAAATGTGATTTTTGGTCAAAAATGTGATTTTAGTCAAAAATGAGCAAGTCAAAAATTAGTTTTGGTCACACAAATGTAGAAAACTAAATTTTTGGGGAAAAGGTGAGCCTATCCAAGACAGTCCAAGTTTTGAGTCCAAGTGTTGATTATATTGGACTCTTCAACTCTGTACAAAAGTATAGGAAAGAAGATTCTGAGAACATAATAATGTGGTATATTGGAAAAGGGTAGCACAATTTCTGAAAGGGCAGCACATGTATTGTGTGGTATACAGGAAAAGGGTAGCACAATTTTTGCAAGGGCAGCACATGTATTGTGTGGTATATTGGAAAAGGGTAGCACAATTTTTGAAAGGGCAGCACATGTATTGTGTGGTATATTGGAAAAGGGTAGCACAATTGTTGAAAGGGTAGCACAATTGTTGAAAGGGTAGCACATGCATTGTGTGATATATTGGAAAAGGGTAGCACAATTTTTGAAAGGGCAGCACATGTATTGTGTGAGATATTGGAAAAGGGTAGCACAATTTCTGAAAGGGCAGCACATGTATTGTGATATATTGGAAAAGGGTAGTACAATTTTTAAAGGCAGCACATGTATTGTGTGGTATATAGGAAAAGGGTAGCACAATTTTTGAAAGGGCAGCACATGTATTGTGTGGTATATTGGAAAAGGGTAGCACCATTTTTTTAAGGGCAGCATATGTACATCTTGGTATAATTGAAACGGGTAGCCCAATTTTGTATGGTAGCAAATGTATAGCATGTGACAAGGGTAGCACAAATTGTTTAAGGGGAGCACATGTAAAGCATGGTATATACGGACAAGGGTAGCACACGTACGTATAGCGTGCTATATTGGAAAAGGTTACCACAAATTTTGAAAGGGCAGCACATGTATTATGTGGTATATAGGAAAAGGGTAGCACAATTTTTGAAAGGGCAGCACATGTATTGTGCTATATTGGAAAAGGGTAGGACAAATTTTGAAAGGGCAGCACATGTATTGTGTGGTATATTGGAAAAGGGTAGCACAAATTTTGAAAGGGCAGCACATGTATTGAAATCTAGGTTGAAATCGGGTTGAAATCAGGTTAGGTTGAAACATTGACGTTGATTCAACGTCAAAATCCTAACATGTGCCCACTGGGTAAACACGATAAATAGCATTTTCATATTTGAACCATTGTAAAAAACCTCAGGATTTGAATCTGCACTTTGCGAATTCGATTGAACATATTTTTCCATTTTGTTTTCGCATAATATGAATTTGTATTTCCAAATAGGCTCTGAATTAAAGGCTACGTGAATTTGGCTGCACAATTCGCAAAATTTGCTGCACAATGTGCGAAATTGGGTGCACTATAGGATTAGGGTACCACAATTTTTGAAAGGGCAGCACATGTATTGTGTGGTATATTGGAAAAGGGTAGCACAATTTTTGAAAGGGCAGCACATGTATTGTGTGGTATATTGGAAAAGGGTAGCACAATTTTTGAAAGGGTAGCACATGTATTGTGTGATATATTGGAAAAGGGTAGCACAATTTCAGAATATAGGAAAAGGGTAGCACAATTGTTGAAAGGGCAGCACATGTATTGTGTGGTATATTGGAAAAGGGTAGCACAATTTTTGAAAGGGCAGCACATGTATTGTGTGAGATATTGGAAAAGGGTAGCACAATTTCTGAAAGGGCAGCACATGTATTGTGATATATTGGAAAAGGGTAGTACACATTTTTAAAGAGCAGCACATGTATTGTGTGGTATATTGGAAAAGGGTAGCACCATTTTTTTTAAGGGCAGCACATGTACATCTTGGTATAATTGAAACGGGTAGCCCAATTTTGTATGGTAGCAAATGTATAGCATGTGACAAGGGTAGCACAAATTGTTTAAGGGGAGCACATGTAAAGCATGGTATATACGGACAAGGGTAGCACACGTACGTATAGCGTGCTATATTGGAAAAGGTTACCACAAACTTTGAAAGGGCAGCACATGTATTATGTGGTATATAGGAAAAGGGTAGCACAATTTTTGAAAGGGCAGCACATGTATTGTGGTATATTGGAAAAGGGTAGGACAAATTTTGAAAGGGCAGCACATGTATTGTGTGGTATATTGGAAAAGGGTAGCACAAATTTTGAAAGGGCAGCACATGTATTGAAATCTAGGTTGAAATCGGGTTGAAATCAGGTTAGGTTGAAACATTGACGTTGTATCAACGTTGATTCAACGTCAAAATCCTAACATGTGCCCACTGGGTAAACACGATAAATAGCATTTTCATATTTGAACCATTGTAAAAAACCTCAGGATTTGATTCTGCACTTTGCGAATTCGGATGAACATATTTTTCCATTTTGTTTTCGCATAATATGAATTTGTATTTCCAAATAGGCTCTGAATTAAAGGCTACTTGAATTTGGCTGCACAATTCGCAAAATTTGCTGCACAATGTGCGAAATTGGGTGCACTATTAAGGGGCGCACCATTAGATTTCCAGGAGGGGCATGGGAGTTTTTTTAAAAAAAACTTCACCCACTAGTGAGACGAAAAAAAAAACTTCGCCCACTAGTGAGACGAAAAAATTTTTTTTTTTTTGCCTCACCGATGAGTAAAAAAAAACTACCCCGACCCAACTTTGTATAAAATTATACATTAAAATTGAAAAAAATACTTCGCCGCCGAAGGCGAAAAATTTTTTTTTCTGCCTTCGGAGGCGAAAAAAAAAAAAATTCTGGCGACGATGATTCTGCCCGACCCAAACTCCCATGCCCCCCCCCCTGAGAATCTAATGGTGCGTCCCTAAGTATTTTGAATGCGTATTAAATGAAATAGATTGAACATTCGCTTAATTGAAATCGAGAATGACACTTATACTAAACTGAACGACCAAAGTTCGAAATTGGATGGGAAAACCTATAATAATAATAATAATAATAATAATAATAATAATAATAAAACTAATAATAATAATGATAACAATGATAATAATAATGATAACAATGATAATAATAATAATAATAATAATAAAGGTCCCCCGTAGGACTACTTTCATCTAAAACACACCCACCCCGCCCACCCCATACACGTAGTAATAAAGTAAATAAGGAAAATGGGCCCCATGTAGGAGTACGTGCAACAATGTCTAAAAAAGGGTCCTCCGTAGGACTACTTTCATCTAACACCCACCCACCCACCCCATACACGTAGGACTACTCAGTAAATAATAAGGAACATGGCCCCTGTAGGACTACATGCAACAAAGTATAAAACAGAGCCGCCGTAGGACTACTTTCATCTAACACCCAGCCACCCAACCCCATACACATAGGACTACTTAGTAATAATAATAAGGAAAATTGGCCCCTGTAGGACTACATGCAACAAAGTATACAAATTTCCCCGTAGGACTACTTCATCTAACACCCAAACACCCCGCTCTGCCCCATACACGTAGGACTAACGGGGCCCTGTAGGATTACATGCAACAAAATATAAAAAAGGTCCTCCGTAGGACTACTTTCATCTAACACCCACCTACCCACCCCATACACGTAGGACTACTCAGTAAATAATAATAAGGAAAATGGGCCACTGTCCTGCAGGACTACATGCAACAAAGTGTAAAAAAGGTCCCTGTAGGACTACTTTCATCTAACACCCACCCATCCCTACCCATACACGTAGGACTACTTAGTAAATAATAATTAGGAACTTTGGCCCATGTAGGACTACATGCAACAAAGTATAAAAAAGGTCCCCCGTAGGACTACTTTCATCTAACACCCACCCACCCCACCCTATACACGTAGGACTTCAGTAAATAAAGAAAATGGGGCCCCTGTAGGATTACATGCAACAAAGTATAAAAAAAGTTCTCCGTAGGACTACTTTCATCTAACACCCACCACATACACGTAGGACTACTCAGTGAATAATAATAAGAATACAAATAACAAAAGAAAACTACATCCACCCACCGAGTTTGAGCCCCGTATGACCTACGACGGTCTCACATTGACATTTCACATTGATTCACATTCACACTAATTACTTCGAAGTAAATATCAGTTGCGCCTTCTTGCCACGTTAGAACAGTAGGCATATATCAAATGACACTATGTAGGCCCAGAGATATGGTAAGCCTACATCAGCGTACACCTATAAAGTCACACCCGATCCTTTGTTTGCTCTTTTCCTTTTTAAAGGAATTTTTACTCAATTGAATTACCGGACCATGCGCAGTATATTGGCTCTGATTGGCCCTTAAAACAAGGTCGGTGATATTACAGTAAGCAAAGCAGTAAGGACTGAATGTGATGCAAACGAAATTGGATACCCCGCTATATGCCCCGCGGCCTCTTGGTAGCATATGGTTTCTGCTGAATGTTATTGATTTAAGGGGTACTACACCCATTGATTTTTTTGCATTTTTTGCATTTTGTGAAGAAATTACAAAAAAAAATTGGACAAAGTGGTATGCAAAATGAAGGGCAAATCTTCTCGTTTTATTGGTGGCATCGGTATCAACGTAGCTTACATGCTTTTAAAAGTAGAAGCCAAAAGGTGGTACATCACTGATGATTTAAATTCACTTCATTTTGGAAAGCTTAATATCAACGGATTTCGTTAAAATTTTGGATATGTGTTGCTAACACGTTAGGGAAATAAAGTTGATATGTAAAATGGGAATAAGTGGTTCCTGATTTCTTTTATGACTTCATGTACTTGGTGCTCCACAACTATCAAAAAAGGTACTGGTTAAAATGCTTCTATTTTCAATGTTGAGCTATATTTTGTATTTTTAACTTGCGACATTATTTCACTGAAACTTAATTAAGCCATAGGTAACAGGTTACCACAACCATACTACAGCAATGTTGAAAAAAATTGTATTTCTTGTCACCTATACCACCATATTGGGTAGTTTTCCGTTAGCTTAGCTTTTGTGATTTTGGTAACTATTTTATATTTATTTGTGAAATCCATCTCAACTAGGCATTCTAAATTGTACTCACCATTTACATCCCAAGGTATATTAGTATATCCACCTTGCACTTCTCGATATATATCCAGTTAAACACAGAATATCAAAATTATTCCTCATTATGATACATTTTGTATCACAGACTCTCACATGTGTATTCAAAATTGATGCTTAAATTTGACCTGAACCAATTGACCTATAACCTGACATACGGTGACCTAATAGCCTTTTCTTCTCCTAACAACACATCAATAACAACATCAATATCAAATTGACTAATGACTATGCATCTATTGTGTAAGTGTTTATTTAATTTATTCAGTGTTATATATTTTGCAAGCACCACTAGATTTTCTATAGAGAGTATAACAAAGGATTTAATGTATTCTATTCATGTACCCTACTTGAACATGTTGAAAAGAATAAATTATGGTTTGTTATGAAACACGCATCTGAGTTACCAGGATACGGTAAACAAAAAATATATAGGGCTAAAATGACTTACTATACAATGGTTTAAAAACACCTTTTTATTTATTTTTTAATTTTTTTTTATTTCACATGATCCGTGCATATATCGCCTCGCTATAAATGAAAAAATATTTTTTTAGACCAATCAAACCAATATATGGGTGTAGTACGCCCTTAACAGGGGCACTAATCCTGCTGCTGACAGATGTACATAATGGTATACCGAGGTAGCTCGGTATTCGATGCTACAAAAAGCATAGGCAACAACTTGTAATGGCGGAATAAAGCAAGATATTATTGGTCCAGCTTCGGTAAACACACTCAGGCTCCCGGGCTCAGGCTAAGCTGCATACGGTTACCACACCTGTGGGGTAAATAGCCATATAACGGCTACAAGACACTCCATTTTGAAAATTATTTTTTATTAAAAAGAAAGCATTTCACATTTTTTTTATTTCTGAAACCGAGTTGTTTTATTTCTTTTTAACTTCTAGCGGTACAAACTGAATAATCAAATTACTATGGTATTTACATTTTGGAAGAGATTTATACAAATGCAATGCATTGGCAGATCATAGTCCTTCGAGAATGACCTCAGCTATGGGGGGCTCGGCGAAGCCAGCATGTTCGGCAAAGCCGAACAACGAGGCCGAAGGCCAAGTCGCCTCGCTATTAATAGATTTTAACCTAAGCCGATAGTCATTCTTGAAGGACTAGCAGATCAATGAATTCAGGAAAAAACATCTGGGGATTACTCGGCTTGATAAAACAATATTTTTCAAAAGCTGATCCTGGATAGGAAAATTGCTAATTTCATGTTCATTGTGGACATTTTCGTACCGGTACCCAACACAAGGGCATACAGCGCAGCTGCAACATTTTCAGAACCGACTAATCGTGTTTGTGCAATAACAAGTTTTCGCGTATGCGTTCTACGCTGTATACCCCATGTGGGAACGTTCTACGATGAACAGGAATTAACTAATTTTCATATAGATAGTTTATACATGAAGGTGAAGCCGAGTCAAATGAACAATCCAAATCTGATGTAAATTTATGCAGGCAATTGTTCAACTATACAATGCAATAATATTTTCTTGCCGTTTTAAATATAACTGTGAGGCAAACAAAAAAGGTTGTTTTACGAGTGCATAGACTTTTAAATTAGTGTCGGTCGGTCAGGACAATTTTTTGCAAACATATTTTGAAAATTTCAGTCAAAATCAATAAATTTAGGCAAAAATAAATAAGGCTGATTTTACACAATAATTTAGCACAATTAAAAAAAGAAAATGATTTGTGATTTCAAGCTCAGTACCTGATATTTTAAATTTGTTGACGATGAAGTATTTCCATTGTATTCCATAACCATAATTAATAAATCAAGATCATCGTATAAACTAAATATTTATTGTTCGGATTTGTTCCATTCTACGTTCCAAGCCTCTGATTTCTTTCTGCAGTATGGTGCAGGTCCAGGAATAAAATTCACAATTCCAACCACAAGACGACGCACGTCTTTGACGTCATTTCATCAAATACCGTCTCGGTCTCAGTCAGAGATTTGCTTCCATAATTTACAATTCAACAGTCCCCTTAAAAATAATGACAGTCTACAGTCATGACAGTGTTTTAGAGATATTTAAATATGAACTGTAGTTCCTCATCAACCACTGAAGTTCCATGTTTGTCTCTGTTGCTTTCCTCTTTGTTGTGCGGTTTTTCGTGCCTCCCGTCACGCGTCACAGATCCTGGAATTGTAAATAATATAAAAAAATAGAACAAATAAATTAATAATTAATTAATTATTTAACAAGATAAAATAATTATAAACTTCAAACAATAACGATTTAAATTAAATTTGCAAGCCATAGTATTATTAATGTAAAATGCTCCACATTGCTAGCTCCACAATATTATAATCATTGATTGATTTCGAGTCCATTTCAAAATCGACCCCAATAGAGGCCGTCAGCCTTTCGCCATCTCGTGGGTACAAATGATCTGTGTGTTCATGCATCGGACATTACGCGCAGGGCGCAGCTTGCCACGCAGCTGTTATCGCGCATCAACGCGTGGAGATCGAATGACCATCACAGCGTGTACCCACAAGATGGCGGCATATGACGTCACGCTGACGGCCTCTATTGCAAATCGTGTTTTGCAAACTGAACCAAACCACGATGTAATGAATTTGGTATCACACGAAAGCTTACATCCTTCGCTACGTGACTAATTCACTCGTTTTTCACATCGAATTCCGCCCGGATAATAACACGGTTTGAAGATTCCAAATTTCAACACCCCAAATTTTCATCGGAACAACTTTTCATCATCAAACAAGAACAAAAACATGTCGAATTTGGTATCATTCTACGGCAAATTTTGTAAACAAAACTACTCACCGTCCATGTTGACTCTGCTTTTGCACTAGGGGTCACAAATCGCCCTCAAAAGTTCAGACATAGTCTTTTGGTCCAGTCGCAAAGCGACTGATTATAGCGAACTCGCTGTTAGAAAATCGGTGACCTCGACTGTGTGTGTGTGACCTGCTGGCTGACTGCCAACAAGTAAGTAGGACTATGCAGTAGGACCACTATGCAGTAAAGATCACTGTCTGCCTAAGATATTGGTCTACAAAACCCACCAACCGCGAAAGTCCACTCACCGAGCCGCCAGGACCTACAGCTGGTCTCTACTATTAGTGACAGAGGGCATATGGCATGGTTTTTCATTTTTTCTTTCAATTGGATGGAAAATAGGTTGGCTTTGGAGCAAAGCTAGGGTGTAGCCAGCTTTCTTGGTCGGGGGCAAAATAAAATTTTTGGGGCACAGACGAAAAAAATTGCAGTTGCATCATACAATACATAGAGACTGTATGTCTTTGAGCTTCCGAAAAGGGCCTTATTGGGATGATGTGCGCGCGTAGCGCGAACAAAATGGTATTTTACACTATTTTCGCCCATTTATCCGGCTAAAAAGGGCTTTACCGTTACAATGTGCGCGCGTAGCGCGGAAAAATTTTGTATTTTACACTATTTTAGCCCTGAATTTTGCTAGAAAAGGGGATCCTTGCCCTTTTTCTTTTCCTTTGCCCTCCTGATTTTCTCTTTCATTTTTTGTCAGAGGGGCACTTTTTCTTTCATTTTTTTGTCAGGGGGGCCCGCTACCCCCCTGCCCCCCCCATGACTGGTAATAGAGACGACAAATCCGGTGTTTTTATTCTTAGATTCAGTAATAAATCTTGAGAGATAAGCCAGGGACAGCCGATTTGCACAATAGCAAATAGCAAATTATGCGGAGATTGCGCGGAACTTTTTTTCAGTGCAAATCATGTATCCCTGCCCATAGGATGTCATTTAATGGCTACTTGGAAACAAACAGCTACGCAAAACACAATATCACTTACGACAGTGTAGCACTCTGCCGACGAATTAGAAATGAATGCTTTATGGAACTACATGATAATAAAGGGATGCACATTGTACAATATGTGTTATTATAGGCCTATAGAGTGTAATACTATAAAGTCTCATTAATGTATTAGTTACAATGAACATGATAAAATGCAACTCCGAAACGCAAAGTTAGAATACTTTATGTCAACTAGTACATGGCACTGTGCGGTGATATTTAAGTCAGCAATACGCGGATTTAGGGTTTCTCTACTGGAAGTCAATTTGTGCCGAAATTCCTTCCCACAATGCAATATGCGTATTGCATAACAAAGGAGATGGATTAACTTCCGAACTGTATCTATTGTTATGCAAAACGCTTATTGCATTGTGTGAAGGAATTTCGGCACAAATTGACTTCCGGTAGAGAAACTGACTTCGAGGAAACTGACTTATACTGGACATGGCCTAAACCAGAAAGCAATTTATAAAGAAATTAACAGAGCCGATCATTGTAAATAAATAACCATGAACATTAAAAAAATTTTGTGAACAAATTTAGGGTGAAGTTTTATAAGTAAAGGTTTTATAAATTGTTGACTGAGTAATTTAACTGTTGCAAGAGCAAGATATGTAATGCTGGGATGTAGGCCTAATGTATGTAAAATACATTGTATGCTGATACTCTGTTTGTATTTTACGTACATAGAATGGTTTTTTGGTGTTATTTGTACATAGATTGGGTTATTTGATCATTATACCAGTTGTTGAGGAATAGTTATCAAGAAACATTGACATTTAGAAGAACGATACCATTTACCGATACCACAATACCGAGTTACTGTAGCACGAGTTACCATGTTTTTTGCTAGTCAATGTAAAACTATGAGGGGCTAAACTTTTGAAAGTATACCAAGATAAACTCATGATTATAATCAATATGGCTTTAGTGTTTTATTTATTGTAAAATCAGTGCAGAGTAGCACATAATGGCTGAAATTACACCCTTTATATCTAGCCTCGGAATCTTCTTTAAAGGGCAGGTCTATTGCAAAAACAAGTTTATCTCTATTCGAAGAGAATAATTATCACATTACAAGTTGACACTTGTTGCAATTTGTTTGTGCGTATTTCTCCTGAAAAAGGAGAAATTGTGTGGGTAAAGTTCAGGCTCGTACGTGTTCTTCCCCCGTTTGAAGCGTACTACGTGTTCTCCCCCGTTTGGCTGATGACGTAGCTAAATGAAGCGAGCACTTTATCATGCTCTCATCATACAGTCACAATCACTTTGACAAGTTTGACATTAGCAACAATGAGTTGTACTATAACAATGCTGCATAACAATATGCACACTATTGTTCTCATTTCGGGAACCAAACTCACCCAGTATTGTTATTATGCGTTTGCTTTGTAATATTTCATCCAACTGATTGCAATATACAGGGAAATCAGATACATGAGTTTGTGGACTTAACACGGTTTATATGCTAGTCTCAGATGAAATTCTAAGCTCAAATTATGTATTTATTTTTAGGCCTAATATTTCTCATGATATTGATATACATGTACATATGAATTGTAATATCACAATTATTGTCTAATATATAAAAAAGAAGCAACTGATTTTATCCATATGTTTAAAAACCATTAAATATGTAATACTTAATTTGGAATTTTTTCTGTGAACAACAACAGTATACGTTCTGTCCATTGAGAGCGTTTATAGTCCCTTTTCTCACAGCGGGCACGTCACCGTTTTTTTAGGCCAAATCGGTCTCGTTCGAAGGAACTCACCGCTTAAGTTGGTTTTTGCGGAATATCAATTTTAAACGTCTTATATTCTCAAAAAAGGGAGTCATTTTCATTGTCCTCATAATACTAGCTTGCCAATGATATGATGTTGTTTTCGCAATAGACCTGCCCTTTAAGGATCCCATACAATTTCTTCTGTGTATATCAGCTTTGTTTGTCTAAATGTGACTGGACACTACGAATCAGCCGTAAATTCGCCCCCCGCACAGTGTCGACGCCCTATACGATAAATATAAATTTAATACTCCGTTGGTGAGCGACGGGCGAGTGGTATTTCACCGAACTCAAGAAAAGGAGTTCTATCTGATTGGCTAGCAATCGATCGCTTAGATCGCTCAGTAGAGAACTACAAACTCAAAATGGAGCAATGTATTCATGTATTGAAATCGATATTCTATTATTGACGTAAATAAAGAGAGTGATAGTGTGTCAATAATGTACATTGTATTTATAGATAGAGCACCCGGATTTTACATGCATTCCTTTATATAATTAATTTCTCAAACAGTTGAATATATCACAATTCTAACTGTGGATTTCAAAATCGTTACATCAAAATTGCAGTAAAACATATCCACAGCAAAATACCGGTCCTCACTAATTAGTGTATTTAATTTCCAGTTAGTGTATTAAAAATAAAACCTGTGATTTACCTGACAACAAATACAATTTTCTTGCAATAGAAATATCATATGGGATACTGATATATATAGTAGGCCGCAACCGCCACAACGTGGAGCTGCTACGCGTAGCTGACTTTTTGCTCCGTGGAGCCAAATTGACCAATCATGTTAGAGGTTTTCATTACTCGGAGGTAAAACTGACCAATCAAGTACGACATTACGTGAAGCGAATTTATTCATTAAGAATTTGCCAGACGAGCTTCACGTAGTTGCAAGATATCCTCGGTCACGAAAGTTATGATTCAAAAAGTAGTTTATGAAAAGTACGAACCGACTTATTATTAAGATGGACATGCACTCATAAGAAACTCATACAGTATTGTACATAACTAAAGGGTTCACAAAAAATAACTCCCCCCTTAAAATTACAAAACATTTCTTTGCATTACTTGACATACATTTCGTTAATCTAAAAAATCTAAAAACCTGTGAATAAAGGAATCATTTCCTACCCTCTCAAAGTTTTTTTAAAACGAATCTTTTTGCTTTGGCCAATAATAATCACATTTTCCCAAAAATGATGCTTTCATTCTAGACATGTAGTGTACAAAAACATTCTCGATATCAATGTTTTGATTGATTTAATTGTGTTTTTATTTTCTTTAATTTTTATGTATACGATAACCCAGTCACCCATGCGATCATCTTGCAGTAAAAAACAATGATTCATTGACATGTATGGGATATTTCTAGAAGGTTTTATTGAGTCGGTGTTTCAAAAATGGTAAAATCAATTTAGGAGTTATAAAACTTGACATTCATTTTATTGATTTGAAAAATTTAAAAGCCTGTGAATAAAGGCATCTTTTTGCTACCCTACCAAAGTTATCCCTTCTCAAAATCCTTTTGTTTTGGTAAAAAATAATCACATTTTTCAAAAATTATGTTAAAAAAAAATTGCACTTTTTAACATCCCATACATGCAATGTACAAAATCTTCTCGATATTAATGTTATGATTGATTGATTTGTTTTGTTTTCATTCACATTTCTGTCTCTGATCCCTTAGTCACCCATGCAACCATGATGTAGTGCAAAATAATGATTCGTTGAAGCTAATTTTGACATAAATGAGGATGTCGAAAAGTGCAACTTTTTCTGAAAGCATCATTTTTGGACAATGTGAATATTTTTGATAAAAACAAAAAGAATTTTCGAAAAACGAACTTTGGGAGGGTAGAAAAACGATTACTTTATTCACAGGTTTTTAAATTTTTCAAATCAACGAAATGTATGTCAAGTTATGCAAAGAAATGTTTTGTAATTTTAGTGGGGAGTTATTTTTTGTGAACCCTTTATATAGCTAGGCAGAGTGGTGGTAAACACAATTATGCGATCTGCAGTGTATCGCCGGGAGCTAATTTGTACAACATGCGTTGCGTGGCCTTCGCTATAAACTGTCTGGTATCATGCTTGATACGAGGGAATTCGACCTTCAGCAAACCAGTTCGGATTTACTTTATATACTACATGTAGTAGTAGGCCATACATACTGTAGTTACTGTCCGTTTGCCTATGCACAATACACAGTGCGCTCACCATTGACGCGTGACCTCTACAAATAGTGTATGTTAGAAGTATAGGCCATTGCCTAGTTAACGTCACTGTGTAAAAAATAACCGGCCAATATTTAAAGTATTCTCTGAAATTCTAGAAAATATAGTTTTGTAACATGTCCTAAATTTTTAGCTAATTTAGGTGTTTGGAAATATTGGTACTTTTGTGTTTTAGGAAGGATATGTAAACGACAGATAACACCAAAAAATATGAAGAAATTATTTCTAAACCGTGTTAAATCTGCAAACCATTATGCTTCTCATTTTCAAGAACGCTGGTTAACAATAAGCAGACTATTGTCTCATTTCGTACACAAAAGCTCACACAGTATTGTTACCTTGCGTTCGCTTTATAATCGTTCACCCAACTGAAACTATAATACCAGCTCATTGCTCATTGCACAGGTAAAACAGAAACAAGTGCAGTGTGTATTTAACCAGAGAAGATCTGATGTAACATAGTTGAGCTGTTTTCAATGAGTGTTATCTTGGTTTAATAGCTTTTAATGGGGTTTAAGTCCTTCAAAGGTCGTTGTGAATTCTACTGTAGACATGACTGCATCATGATTATTTTAAAGTCAACAACATTCAACAATATGATCAACGTGATAGTATGACAGTATCAGTACCGTGGGTGTCAGTGATCCTGGCCTGACAAAGTAGACAAACAAACACGCCACACACATGCCACATGCATGCAAGGTAACATTGAATATACACTAATCAAATAATGGTATTGATCCTGTACAACTGGTCGTGGTTTATTTACATTCGATTCATTTAAAATCCCCATAGTAAACATTAATTTTGGCAAGAGTTTTCTCTCTCTGGAACGAGGATGCATCCACTGGCTCCGCGTAATGAAAATACCTAACATGATTGGTCAATTTAGCTCCGCGAAGCGAAAAGTAAGCTACGCGTAGCAGCTCCACGTTGTGGCGGTTACGGCCAGTCATATACTGATCATGCGAAAATCGTGAAAACATAGAATAGAAACAGTGTGACAGGCTCTGTGGGAATCTCAAATCGTATGCTTAGCCTGAGTCGCTCGGCCTATCTCGAACAAAATCACCATGCGTAGCTGTTGAAAAACGTGAGGATTCATCGTACTATCACGGCAATTTTTGACACGAAGATATAGGGGGATGATGACGCTGTGCCCGGTCAATTTTGTTTTATTTGTAGTTTATAAAATATATATCATAAGCTTTAAAATAGTATATCATTTGACTTCAAACGATATCCAGAAGGGGTTATGGTTTGTTTAACTCTGCTCCTTCAAAATAATTGTACCTTTTTTCGGTTCTACGTGTGTCTCTTTTTCCACATTGCAAGTAATAAAGTCATAATTGGCGGTCCGACATTTCAAATCATCCCCAAGTCAACGAGCTTCAGGAATGTCCTCTCATTGTTAATTGTTGGTTATACATACCCAGACAAAATACAATGCAATTGTAACTAACCCACCACTTGAACAGGATTTAGCCAAAGCAAATAAAGACTAGAGCTATTTAATGATTCTTTATGGAGAAGATTAATACCCTCTTCAGCAATAGGATTATCGATTGATTTAAACGCTATCAAATGAGAAACATATCGCGCCTAATTGAGACACCTATGAATACGACCCTCACGCACGTTTTGCACTGTAACTCAGAATACAATTTGCCGAGTTTACGGCTCATTCGTATAGTGTCCACTCACAAATAAACATCTCAAAAAAAGTAACTTAAATAATGACCGTTATTCAAAAACGGGTGATTGTATTACAATTCTGTAAAATGCGTTGGAAGCAGAAATTATTTCTGCATATTTTGACACCTCATTTGCAGCAATTTAATAAATATTGACCTCACAGCGTACATTTAAATCAATGTTACCCAAGATTTGAAAGTTGCAGTACATTGTATTGATTTTGTATTTAGTGTAATGGAAGGAAATCTGTGTAATGATAACTCAGTGTTTTTGTATTGTAAAAATTTGTATGTAAGTGCAACTTTCAAATCTGGACCTCACTGCATTAAATTCACCGGTGTTTTATTGTTTTCTGGCCTATCGTATCAAATGAGGTGTCAAAATGCGTAGAAATAAATTCGGCTTCCATCGCATTTTACAGATGTGTAATACAATAGCCCCTTTTTGAATAAAGGCCATTATTTAAGGGGGGTATGTTATTTTTTTGAGATGTTTATTTGAACGCATTGCTAAACTTACTGAAGACATTGAGGGACCGTTCACAAACACTTGTTATGGGGGGGGGGGATGGTGCAAAAAGGGGGGCTGACAGTTTTGACCCTCCTGGGAAAATTGAGTTGCATCAAGCCCCCCCTAACAAGTGTTTGTGAACGGTCCCTGAGTACATTGCTATCGTTGGAATAGTACTCAACTGTTAACTAATACTACTGCAACAACAATAAAGTGCTACCCAATAATAATACACACATAAAGGCACCCACTGCAATACCTTAGTATACTTACAATTAGAAGTAAAAGGCAACAACAGGTAAATGCACAAGCAAACCCTAATCCGTGACTGCTCTTCAAAAACGTCATCCTGTAACCATTACAGCTACTATACACGTACAAAAATATTGTTCTCAAGTATTAAATCAAATCCAGTAATACGGAAATAAATATGAAGTGGTAAATTGTTAAGTTTCACACCGTTAACGCAAGCCGCAATTTATTGCATAAGTCAATTACTGAGACGCTGTTTGCGCATGCGTTGGAGAAAATAATTTTATTTATTTGTTGTTTTATTTTATTTTTTGTTTGAATTCTATAATTGATTCAGTTTTAAGAATGACTCTTTTGCTTGTCTGTTTTGCACACAGAAAACAGGAAATCCGTCAACTGGTATATTTACTCTTTAGGATATAAAAATGCTATATGATATACCAAAAGTTTTTTTAATTAATACCAAAATCAATCTAATTTACGCTCGTGTGGTCTCATATACATATGATATATACGTAGTTCAAGTTTCATTCACATGGATGCCTGGTTTACAATAAGGCACACAGGTCGTTTGCAGCTATCTTTTATTTGTGTCCGGTCAACGAAGTGATTTCATTAACCTCAATGGGTTATTCCATTTCCATATGAATATAGCCCACATGACCCGAGTGTAGTGTAAAGGCCGGTTCATAGTGTATATTCAAAGGCGAATATTCGGCTTCGAATACTTTTTGGTCGTCCAAATATATGCGGCTTCGAAAATAAAAGTATGAAACGGAGAAAGATATATTTCTATAATTCACAGCATTGCCCGACTGTTAACAAGTATTGCCCGTTGACCAAGGTAATTAAAATTTATTATGTTAAAATATTTGAACCAAGCAAACACAGAAATGTTCTTAAAATGTTTTTTTTTTTTTTTTCAAAATCTTTTAATAACATTTAAATGTCGGGTTATATAAAGGTCATGAAAACGTTTTTAAAACGTTATTGAAAATATTTTGGGCAAACATTTTTTTGCAAAATATTTTTTCAACCCCAAAATAACATTCTGTTTAGAATGTTTTGTATCATGTTTTTAAGAATGTTTTTGGAATGTTATTAAAACGTTTTTATACCCTTTATATAACCCGACATTTAAACGTTTTCTGTAAAACATTTTTGTTTGCTGAGCAGTAGATTATCAAAAATGTTTTTAAGGTTGAAAACGTTTTATACTCTTAATATACCCGTTATATAACCTGACATTTAAACGTTTTCTGACAACCTTTTATAACCTTTTGCGAACGATGTCGAAAACGTTTTGTGTTTGCTGGGAAGTCAATAAATAAGTCAATTTCTTCCCCTTTTTCTTATTCCTTCCCCCTTCCGTTACACTCATTTAGATTACTCCCCCCTCTCCCTTCTTTTCTTCTCCTTTCTTTCTTTTTTCTTCTTTCCTTTTCTTTTTTCTTCTTTTCTTTTCCCCTTTCCTTTCTCTTTTTTCCCTTGACTCTCTAAAAATTTCCTTCCAAGGTTTTTCCAGGGTGGGCAAGTCGCCCACCCTGCCCACCCCTAGCTACGCCACTGGACATGATTGAAGCGACGACCAATATGACAGCCCTCACAAATGTTATATGAGACCACCCACCAAATATATATCTGATGTTTGAGTTCAACAAAACTGAACTCTAGCGAATATATTTCCGGCTAATACTTTTTTCATTGGCTGATATCCACTTGAGATCGGTATCATGATTCATTGAACAATCAATTTTGGCATTCGAACTGAATACGCGAATGTCGTTATATTTTTACCATCAAAAGATAATAAGTCTCGTTCCCAACTTGTGTACATTGCTATACGTGTGTTTTAATGCCTGATTCACAAATTATAGAAATAAACAAGAATGTTTTTTAAAAAGAACCCACAATAGGGTACCAACATTCGTGGTTTTGGTTGTTCTGCATACTTTATGAAAAAATTCATTGCAAAACGCTATATATCCATTCCTACATGTTACTTATTTTGCATCCGTAATTATTAATTATAATTATGAATTTAACTGATAACAACGCATTACATCTTTATTCCGCCCAAAATAGCATCATTTATAGGTGCCCAAAACGGC